>NC_136914.1:55417529-55792001 GCF_949752795.1 Hyperoodon ampullatus | reverse complement strand
CAATAGAAGAATATTTATTTTGCATCACATTTCACAATAAACATTTAAAATAATGCTACAGTATACATGGAACTCAAGAATCAGTCAGTTTGAAAGATAAGGGGAAAAATGAAAAGGAGAAGGGAGTAAAAATGTTTTGCATGTGTTTGGCAGAAATGCATTTTTCTTTAATCTGTCATGGGAAGAATTACTGAAAATTACTGCAAACCTATATATGAGAAATAAGTTTCCTAGTAGGCTACTGAAAAAATCTACTCATGGAGTTAAAAGTGAAGCCAAATACTAAAATATTACTCTGCTGAAAGAGAGTGGAAGGTTTTTAAAATTAAGTATTATGGTCATATTTTTATTTTAATTTTTAGATGTGGACCCTTGTGATGGCAGCCTCTTTAATCAGTGGTCTGCAAATTAAATTGATTATATTATGTCTGTCTAAAATAATTTAGAGTACTCACTCCTTATATATATCTGAACTAATATTTCATGTGTATTATAAAGCATATAAAATATAAAAGTAAACATTTGAGATATAATACTTTTAAATGTCTTAATTGTTATAGTATTGTAGTATCAATAGATAAAACCTTAAAGCGTTATACATAATTATAGCAAGCTAGTTAATGTTATTGGATGAAAATCCATTATTTCACATAATCTATTTTATAACTATCATTTTTATTGGGGGTACATATTTGAGCTCATCAGGGCTAAAAATATTATGACACTCAGATCCAGTATATCCTGCTTATAAACTTTTACCTTTCCATATCCTTTCTCTGAACCTGCTGTTTAGAGTCAAGGAGGCCTATGCTGTTTCAATGACCAAAGCTATGTTCTGATCCTTATTATCTGTGAAAAATATACAGTTTTAATTTAGAGCATGATCTTTAAATTTACAAAGATTTTTTTGCTTCTTGAACTCAAGTCCACCTCTTACAAGTTGTGAACATTATCCAGGATCTTTATGATTCAGATTCCTCACCTATAAAATGGGGATGATAGTAAGCAGTGCCCTCCTATAAGGAATTAGTTGCAACTATATGAAATAATGCCTCCCAACTATCTATCTTAGCCCATAGCACTTAACTCAACTTTATGAGTTGTAGCTGTAATTATTTTTGTTATAATTATCTCTAGTGTAAAAGATACAAATTAAACTCCATTCTGAACTCCACATTTTAAATCTAATTCACCTCACTTAATGTAACTCCTTTCAAATAGTGTCCCAACCTCACAATACAAATATTCCCTTAATCCTTCTTGAAGTCCCCCTACAGAAGGTAATAATATCTTCATGCAAAAATCCTTCTAATATTTTGGAACATTTTACATATTCTGCATACATTATATTCATGTTCATACCTAATCTCAGGATTGTTCTCTCACCAAACCCGCCACCATACTGAAATATCTTTCAAAGCAGAGACTGTGTTTTTAGATCTTTCAAACACAATGACTGCCTTGCACGCAATAGTTTTGCAGAAACATTGTAAGAATGAAGAGAAAAAATGGTTTTCAATTACACTGTGAACTAGAAGTTGATCACTTATACTGGCAATTTCACATTTTGTTCGAAATTATTGTATTTCTCTATGAGCTGCAACAACTTCAGAGTTTCTCTAAAAGCAAGTATCATTTAAAGATTTTTAGAAAAGAATGTTAGTAGAATTATCTTTCTGACATCTATTGTTATGTACAGTAAGCTGGTACAAATTACGCAAAGAAATACAAACATTTCCTTAAGAAGTTACAGTGTATGAAGCTTTCTTTTCCTGGTATACACTTGTTTAGCTTTTCAGAACACTCACATGTGGGCTACATGCACACACACACACACACACACATCCTTCTAGATGTTTTGAATGAAATCATTAACAGCAATACCTTAAAACTCCTATTAGACTTTAAAAAAGTACCCATATAGTTTTATTATTTATGTTAAATATATAGCTATGTTATCAAGATTTTCTAAATGGTTAAAACAGTGTTATATGTATCTAGTAACCATTAGTAGATTATCAATTATTTGATTGCTATAGATAAATCAGTGTTCCAAAATAAAAAATAGCAGTAATCTTGTAGTTGGTACTATTTTGTATAATTTTATGTTTTTCAACTATTCACAGATTTCTATAATGTACAAATGATGCAATTTTTATTTGTGATTTTCATTTTGTAAACATAATACACTATATCAAAATCTTCAAACTGCTATACAACAGTTGCTATAGATGAATAATACAGACTTTAGGAAATTATCAACTTTGGAATGTGTTATGGTATTTTGGCAGGACCATAAAGCAAGCATGCATAGTGGGAGGGTGGGCATTTGCCTGCATGGGATGTGCAGTCCTGGTGCCAATCATCTGGGAAAAAACATAAGGGGCAAAAAATAAGAACTTCTGGAAGCAAGCCTTAAAAATCTGCTTAAAATAAAAATATTGCCTCTATCTAGAACCTGAGGTCAATTTATCCAAATTTCCAAGCCTAGGTGTAAGATGTAGTGAGCAACATAGGGAAATAAGATTAAGGCTTCTTGGGGCTTCCCTGGTGGCGCAGTGGTTGGGAGTCCACCTGCCAATGCAGGGGACACGGGTTCGTGCCCGGTCCGGGAAGATCCCACATGCCGCGGAGTGGCTGGGTCTGTGAGCCATGGCCGCTGAGACTGCGTCCCGAGCCTGTGCTCCGCAACGGGAGAGGCCACAGCAGTGAGAGGCCCACGTACCGGAAAAAAAAATAAAATAAAAAAATAATAGTGCGAGGGATAGCAGTAGTCACTAATGAGGGCCAGCTCTGAGCAGCAAGATGACAGCATCTCAAGGATTCTGAATTGCAAAGTCAATATTGTCAAGGCAAGAATCAGAAGGCCTTCTTCTGAGAAACTCAGACATAAATGAAAAACCTATTAAATGGGGGTTAAATTCCAAAAATTTTGTTGGTAGGATATTTTGACATAATGGTTCAGGTATAATTTTTTTTTAAAAGAAAGAAGTTATATTTTTAGTAAATATTATAGGATGAAGTACAACTATGAGTTTTGCTTGTATAACAGTTACAAGTATTGACATGCATTTAAGCAATACTAGGTAGATACGAATTGAGCTACTTTTTCCATTAAAAATAGAAGTTGTTATGAATTCAATAAATACTAGTAAATATGTACTCTTTTCCAAAATGCAAAAGAAATCTTTTCCCATTTGCTCACAAGCCTCACAATGGGGAAGATCAAGCTGTCTTAGAATACCACAAACATCCCACAAACTTGAACTTGCTTTCCCACGTTAAAACTGGAAACTTGAAAATGCCAAGGAGATAATGTACTTCATAAAGAAGAAAGTGAAATACTGAATTTTCTGGAGAGTTTTAATCAGTAAATGTTATAATGTATTTGTATTTACATTTAGTGATTATTTCACAAAGATTATTCTATGTAACTTACATTTACTTATTAAATCTCACATGTAGGAGGCAACGTAGTTAGGGTTAACCAATACATGCATTCTTTAGCTCTTTCTTAGCTTTGTCAGTTGTTTCATTTAGTCCATACTTTTTCTTATTTATTCTTTGAGTGGGGAAGCAAATTATAGGAGAGAGGAAAGTTCAGTCATTTCAAAACATAGTTACATGAGATGTGAATCAATTTCTTTAATAGAACAGGACTCTAAAAATATGTATGAAGCATATATTTTAAAAAGTAATTCAAATGAACTCATGTCCTGTAGAAAAACACATTAATTTGAAAAGAGACAGCAGGTGTTTGAGGAGATGCTTTACACTGGGCTGTGTTTACATCATCTGAAATCTAATTGAAGCACTTTCTCTGGTTACACACTAGTTTTCAGCCTTGAAGCTCTTTACAAATAGCAGCTAACTCCCTCTATCACATCACATAAGTGAAAAATGAGATGGAAACAAAGAGGTTAACTACCTTTTCCAATGCAACACATAAAAGTAGCAGCAAGCAGGCAAGTTTCCAGTATTTCCTGTATTGTTTTAATTCTCTGTGCTTCTGTATGTGTATTAAAAGGTTCAGTAGATGGGAGAGGGATAACTGCCATTTAAAATTTGCACATTTAACTGATATGTCAAATCAGTGTGTAATAAAAGATTATTTCCAAATTGCAAATTTCAAAGAAAGGGTTTTAATTTTCTTTTCCTCTACAGCACATCAACAAGTACAAGATATATATATATATATATATATATCTGATTAGCTATTGAATCTCAGTGAGAAGAAATTTTTTTATAACTGAACATTACCTCAGGCAGGAGAAAACAAGGAAATTTTTATTACCCCAGTTGAGCATACTAGACATTTTGTCATAATATTTGGTGTAACTTATTGGCATTAACACAGTACAAGAGATTGGCATGCTAGAAAAATAAAATAGATCCTGTGGAACATATCAAAATATACTAAGACCTAAGGGCCATGTCATCCTCCAGTACAAAAGCAGAGTGGCTGGTTTCTTCCAGTGCATAACTTAAATGTCATTTGTCCTTAAGGCTCTCTTCATGTTACCACAAATACATGAAGAACTAACACTGCATCTACTACAAAGAAATATGCATCCCAGGTTGAGGGATCTATGTATAATCTTGTATAGATTATACATAGTTGTACTAGTTGCATCTCAATATCTATTATGTTAATTTTCCTTTAGTTATGGATATCCCAAATTTTCTTGGATACATTGAAAGGTAAGTAATATAATAGACACACATACAAACACACACACACACACACACCCTCTACAAAAAACATAGGCACAATATTTACTTCTTCAGTTAAAAAGTTAATTTCCATTAGAGTTAAAATAATTGCTCCCTATAAATTTAAATATCCGTCTGAAACAGATATTTCAGAAAATATTTTATATATTTCATCTAACATTAACTGTGATGTCAATCAAATTGGCTAATTTAAAGGGATAACACCTTGAATGCCTAAATATAACAGATCATTCTTTGCATGACCATTTTATAGCTCACACCCAAAATAAAAGAAAAAATGGCCAAGAAAGGAAAATTTTAATATTTTTGAAAGGCATACAACTAAATGAATCTATTTATGTTTAATATAAACTAATTAAAAACTGTGAAGTGTAAGTGTGAAAATCCTTGATGTAATAATAGCATATAGAAATGAAGAGTATATTTAAAGGTGATCCTCTAGGTAGGGTTTACCCAAATACACAAGGAAAACTGGGATATATAGTAGTAAAGTATATGGTTTTGAAAGGTTAGATAAAATAATTAATGCATCAATCTTATTCTTACAATTTTGATAAAATCCAATACTCATATTATACACTTATTAGAGAAGACAGAGGTAAACATTTTAGTGTGCTAAAGTATGTTTACTTGTACTTACCAGTCATTATTATAATTAAGAAGTCAGCACATATTACTTACATTAATAATTTTATTCATGTATTCATTCAGCTTTCTCTAATTCATCAATCCTACAAATATTCAGTGTGTTATAGTCTGTTTTAGGTTCTAAAAGTTCTTGGCCTCATAGGTTTTGCATTCTACTGAGGGGGAGAAATACTACAGTAAGTGCTCTGAAAAATATAAAAGCCAGTGGTGGGACAGAGAGAGCATGGGCAGATACACTGGACAAAGGGGTCCATGAACTTGTGTCTCAGGAAGTTATATTTAAGCAAAGACCTGTGTAGTAAGATGCTGAACAGAGGTTATAGATGAGATTTTGGGGTAGGTCACAATCAATTCAATTAACATTTTCAGAAAATGAATAAAAGGAAAACAAAATGCCAACTGGTAATTTAATATTGGGATAAGGTATCTGTTCAATGAAGCAATATTTAAAACAGAAAAATGTTGTCAATATTAGACACAAGTTAATCAATCAAAATGTAAGCAGAATGTAGTTCCAATACACAAGGTCGACTATAATTGGAACGAGTGGAGGAACAAGCTCTCTGTTTTGAGAAAAAAAATCTCAGCCCTCTTCAGTGGTAAAATGACTAGACACTCACTCAGCAGCTACTATCTACTTTCACAAGAGAATAATAGACCATGTTATTTATTCATATAATTGTAAAGTATATAAATTTTCTTTAATGAACAACATAGACCAGGCCAAAGATTGTGATTTCAAAGTGTTTGATTTTTAACTTTTGTTAAAGGTCAGGTTGAAAGAATTGATATATTTGTAAGGCAGCTTGTGATTCACAGTTCATTTACTCTATATCTTCTTGTTTTTATCTTGAATCAAGGCAAATGATCAGAAAGCTGGGTGCTTTGGTCATTCCGTTTTGCTCCCCACCCAAAAGGGTGATAACAGACCTATACTTTAACACCATCACATTGACCAGTATTGAAGATGGTGGTAACAATCTGTACAGCTTTGTTTATTCCATTTATTAAACGGATATAAGCGCCAACAATTCTCACATCATCAATCTTGCCTGAACGATGAGATTCATGTCTAAAATTTCTTCCTTAACAAAAGCCTGGGAAATGATTCTTTTCCTCTGAGAAATCAGTATGCGTGGGCCTGATGAACAAAGTGAGTCACATAGATGAAAGTGTTTCTATTTTATTTGAACTGGATTTGCAGTTCAACCTTAATTCTGTAGAACTTTGGTTTTATATATATATATATTCCCTCTTGTGCCTCCCTCCCTCCCACCCTCCCTATCCCAACCCTCCAGGCGGTCACAAAGCACCGAGCTGATCTCCCTGTGCTATGCGGCTGCTTCCCACTATCTATCTACCTTACGTTTGGTACTGTATATATGTCCATGCCTCTCTTTCGCTTTGTCACAGCTTGCCCTTCCCCCTCCCCATATCCTCAAGTCCATTCTCAAGTAGGTCTGTGTCTTTATTCCTGTTTTACCCCTAGGTTCTTCATGACATTTTTTTCCCTTAAATTCCATATATATGTGTTAGCATACGGTATTTGTCTTTCTCTTTCTGACTTACTTCACTCTGTATGACAGACTCTAGGTCTATCCACCTCATTACAAATAGCTCAGTTTCATTTCTTTTTATGGCTGAGTAATATTCCATTGTATATATGTGCCACATCTTCTTTATCCATTCATCCGATGATGGACACATAGGTTGTTTCCATCTCCAGGCTATTGTGAATAGAGCTGCAATGAACATTTTGGTACATGTCTCTTTTTGAATTATGGTTTTCTCAGGGTATATGCCCAGTAGTGGGATTGCTGGGTCATATGGTAGTTCTATTTGTAGTTTTTTAAGGAACCTCCATACTTTTCTCCATAGTGGCTGTACCAATTCACATGCCCACCAGCAGTGCAAGAGTGTTCCCTTTTATCCACACCCTCTCCAGCATTTATTGTTTCTCGATTTCTTGATGATGGCCATTCTGACTGCTGTGAGATGATATCTCATTGTAGTTTTGATTTGTATTTCTCTAATGATTAATGATGTTGAGCATTCTTTCATGTGTTTGTTGGCAGTCTGTATATCTTCTTTGGAGAAATGCCTATTTAAGTCTTCTGCCCATTTTTGATTGGGTTGTTTGTTTTTTTTTGCTGTTGAGCTTCATGAGCTGCTTATAAATTTTGGAGATTAATCCTTTGTCAGTTGCTTCATTTGCAAATATTTTCTCCCATTCTGAGGGTTGTCTTTTGGTCTTGTTTATGGTTTCCTTTGCTGTGCAAAAGCTTTGAAGTTTCATTAGGTCCCATTTGTTTATCTTTGTTTTTATTTCCATTTCTCTAGGAGGTAGGTCAAAAAGGATCTTGCTGTGATTTATGACACAGAGTGTTCTGCCTATGTTTTCCTCTAAGAGTTTGATAGTTTCTGGCCTTACATTTAGGTCTTTAATCCATTTTGAGCTTATTTTTGTGTATGGTGTTAGGGAATGATCTAATCTCATACTTTTACATGTCCCTGTCCAGTTTTCCCAGCACCACTTATTGAAGAGGCTGTCCTTTCTCCACTGTACATTCCTGCCTCCTTTATCAAAGATAAGTTGACCATATGTGCGTGGGTTTATCTCTGGGCTTTCTATCCTGTTCCATTGATCTATCTTTCTGTCTTTGTGCCAGTACCATACTGTCTTCATTACTGTAGCTTTGTAGTATAGTCTGAAGTCAGGTAGCCTGATTCCTCCAGCTCCGTTTTTCGTTCTCAAGATTGCTTTGGCTATTTGGGCCTTTTGTTTTCCCAAACAAATTTTGAAATTTTTTGTTCTAGTTCTGTGAAAAATGCCAGTGGTAGTTTGATAGGGATTGCATTGAATCTGTAGATTGCTTTGGGTAGTAGAGTCATTTTCACAATATTGATTCTTCCAATCCAGGAGCATGGTATATCTCTCCATCTATTTGTATCATCTTTAGTCTCTTTCATCAGTGTCTTATAATTTTCTGCATACAGGTTTTTTGTCTCCTTAGGTAGGTTTATTCCTAGATATTTTATTCTTTTGTTATTGCAACTGCCCTTTTTAATTTTTCTGGCATAAAGGAGGATGCATGAATTATATCTTTCATGGGAAAAATACAAATAAATATTATGAAGATAATGTTTCCAATACCAAGGCTACTTTTGAAGGACCTGACTATTATGTAGAATTCAAATCTCACTTTTGTGGGGAAGGATCCTGAAATATAATATACTAATGCAACTAGGGGAAGAACTGCTCCCAGCTCACTTAGACATTGACATTCTTAGCAGTGTTTATAGAGAAAGAAGAAACAGTCTTTTCTCCCCTTGCAAATATTCACAGTCCACTCTCCTCCCATGAGTGCCAAAATGTGGGAAAATATATGACACTCTTATGACAGGGAAAGTAAGCCTTGTACTGTGAACCTTGCTTTTTGCTCATTAATGTTTTTGCAACATTCAGTACTACACCCCAGTGCTTAATTGTTCCTCATGTCCAGAATCATGACTAGTGAAATCATACGGGATGACTAGTGAAAGTCTCATAATTCCTACATATTGGAATAGTCACAGGGACTGAGTGGTAACATTTAATAAATAAGAAATGCTGAATTACATGGATTAACAGTAATATTTATAAATCTTGGAGGATAATGGTGAAGAAATAGTGACCAAATTAGTTTTGACTACTAATCCTCGTAAACTCAGTGATGAATTTAGAATAGCTTCCTTAATTTGGGTTGAAGCCACTTTTAGACAAATTTTAACTCCTATTCACTAATGGATTTAATTCAACTCTACAAAAAAAACAGTAGAACTTATTTTGGAGTTTTGACCAAATGATTTTGAAACTTAGCAAGAAAAATAAGCAGACAAGACTAGAAAAAAGTATTCTAATATAGAAGGGCAATGAGAGGGCACTAGCCATTTTATGCCTAATTTTAATAGTATGAAATGACATAAAATTAGAGAAACAGAGCAATAAAACAGAGTTGACATCCAGGAAACAGGACCTATTATATATCAGCTTATTATATGATAAGAGAGAAAGCATAAATCAAGGAGAAATGGAATTTATATTAAACAGTGTAGAGACAATTGATAAACCACTTGGAAAAATGAGAGTCCTATCTTACAACACAAACCAAAACATTCTAAATGGATAAAAATGTAGTTATTTTGGATAGATTAATTTTTATTAAAATAATAGGAGATATTATAAAGCAGAAGATGGATAGATTTTAACTTCACAAAATTTTGAAAATTGGATATGTAAAATAGTAACCAGAAGCCACAGATCAAATATAGGGAATACATTTATTGTCATTATGACATACATTTATATTTTACTAAATAAGAAACGTATATAGCCATAAGATGCAACATTGTGACCGTAATTAAAAAGTGAGTAAAGATAAGGAACTGATAATCCCTTTGGCATACAAGTATTAGGCAAATGTATAAAAATTGTCTGCCTCCTTAGTAATAAGAGAAATACAGTTTAAAACAAAATTAGAAAAAACTTACCTAGGCTGGTAAGTATTCATAAGATCTTTTATTGAGACTGTCAAGTGAGTTTATCTTTTTATAAAGCAGTTTGGCAATATATAACCTTGTATCAACACACTTAAAATGTTTATGTGTCTATCCCAGAAATTTTACAGCTGTTTATTTTAGAAATAATTATGAATTGGAAATATTGATTAGCACAAAGATACTAAAGGTAGTGTTCTTTTATAACTGTACAATTCTGAAATAAGTTACATTTCCAAACATAGGGAAAAGGCTAAGTAAATGGTGATGAATCACTTAAAATTGTATGTGGCCATTGAAAATGTTAATAGGTAATGTTATTGGAATACACTGGGAAAATATTTATTAGTTGAAGATAAGAGAAGAAAAAATCAGCATTAAAATCATATTTAATATTTCAATTGTCTACAAAAAGAAAACTTGAAGGAACTACACACATCATAGAGAATAGTTGTGACTGAATAGTTATGCTTCAGATAGCAGAGTTTTTAATATTTATGTTTATCTTTTAATTAATATAATAAAAATTCACTTTAGAAAGAAAAAATATATATGGAATCTACAGCATTTCTATATTACCTCTGAATATTTTTGTAAAACAATAATGAATTTTTCAAAATGTCACCTCTATTTGTTGCTGTTTGTTATTCAGTTATAGATGCCAGTGCATTTATTTCATAAAAGACATGTTTTTGATACTTTGAAAGTATCAAACTACTCTGCATATATTATTATAAAGAAGATAATGCCATAGCAATCCAGAGCACCAATTAGTGTCAGTTCTAACCTATCTTAACTGTCACCCTAGCATCCTTATGAGAATAGCTATAGAACTTCGCTTCTTTTTATGTCCTAGAATTTCATTGTTATGTGAGTTTGAACCCAGTCATTATATGAACATAAATGTTAAATGAGGGCTGTACAAATTAAGACATAATAGATCAGAGTGTTTTCTCAAATTCCTTTTACCACTAAATTTTCAATATGTGACATTGAAAAATATACATGTAAGATTACATTTATGGGCACCCGTAAATGTTTAGAAATGTGCCAACTCTGATGGGAAGTGTAATTTAATGTTTTTTAGATGTTGTGTTTGAATAAAATTTCTAAATGCATTCTGACTGTGTTTATACAGGTTTTCATAGCTTGTTCTCAATTGAACTGATGCTGCTTTTGAAAAACAATTAGATAAAGTCAGTTTTCCATGGAAAGATATCATCTTTCACAAGATATTTTTATGAAACTTGTTTTCATGAAAGCAATAATAGTCATTTGCTCTGAATTATGATAGAATATTTGTCTACTTATTTAATTTTCTTTGTTGAGACATTTTTCTTTTACTGCTTTTACTTTTGAAGAAATAAAAGATAAATTAGTGAATATTGTAGATATACACATATTCTAAGGGGGAGAAAACAAATTACTTCAAGTCTAAAAACATTAAAAAATAAACAGACATATCTATTAAATCAAACTAAACAGCAATGATCCCATCTGTGTATCCAGTACTATACTGTCTCAAAGGGCCTCAAAAACATTCCTTTTGTGTGTGTGTGTGTGTGTGTGTGTGTGCATGTGCGTGTGCATGTGCGTGTATTTGGCCAAGCCTCTCAAACATGATTTTCTTTGTAGTCCCATTACATTTGTCAACGCTCATATTTCCTATTTTCCAAAATTCTCTTTTCTTAAATTTATTGGACATTACCCTTCTCTGGTTGTTTTTCTACCTGCCTGACATGCATCAGCTCAGATTCAGGGCACCCAGACTGAAACAAGGAGTAAGCCAAGAGTCACTTTCAAGAGAGCTATAAGCTAGTCCATGAGGATCACGGAAAACATAATATGGAGTCAAATTCACAGAGATGACAGGTGTCAAAATCACCCAGCTCTAACCTTCCTGTCTCACCTAAGGTAAGAAGAAGAGGGGAAAAAAAAAGGTGAGAGAAACTCATGAAGGTCACAGCTCTTAAGAGGTCCACTTAAAGACTGAGGTTTAATCATAAGGCCATAGAACACTTTCCCTCTACTACTCTTTAACACCTCTGAGGAGTGCTCAGAGGGAGATTTATAACTATGACTGCCTACATTATGAGAGAAGAAAGATGGCAAATCAATAACCTAACTTTATATCTTAAAGAACTAGAAAAATAACAAACTAAACCCAAAGCAAGCAGAAGGAAGAATATAATAAAGATTAGAATGAATATAAGTGCAAAAAAAATAGAAAAACAATCAAAGGAATGAAACCAAAGTTAGTTCTTTGGGAAGAGCAACAAAATTGACAAACATTAGAGTAGACTATTACAAAAAGAGGGAAGACAGAAGTAACTGAAATCTGAAATGAAAGTGAAGATATTACTATTAACCCTACAAAAATAAAAACAATATTAAAAGAATATCATAAACAACTGTATGTTAACAAATTAGAAAAAAATACATAAATGGAAAAATTACTAGAGACATACAAATTACTAAAACTAACTCAAGAATAGATAGTAAATCTTGGCAACCTTATAAAGAGACAGATTTATTAATCAAAACCTCCCAACAAAGACATAACTAGGACTAGATTACTTAACTAGTGAATTCTATCAGAGATTTTTAAAAGATTTAACATCCATGCTTCTCAAATTTCTTCCAACAAATAGAAAAGGGGGAAACATTCCCTAAATCATTCTATAAGGTCAAAATTATCCTGATACCAAACTAGACAAAGATTACACAAGAAAAGAAAACAAGAGACCACATAGGAAGATAGATGTGAAAATTCTCAACAAAATAGTAGCAAACCAAATGCAAAGTATTAAAAGGATTTTTCCTCATGGCCAAATGGGATTTATCTCAAGAATGCAAGGGTGGCTCAAGATATGAAAATCAATAAATATAATACACTACATTAATGGAATGAAGGGAAAACTGACACAATTCTCTCAGTTGGCATAGAAAAAAGCTTTGGAAAAAATCCAACATTCTTTCATAATAAAAAAGAGGGAAGAGCTTCCCTGGTGGTGCAGTGGTTGAGAGTCTGCCTGCCGATGCAGGGGACACGGGTTCGTGCCCCAGTCCGGGAAGATCCCACAAGCTGCGGAGCGGCTAGGCCCATAAGCCATAGCCGCTGAGCCTGCGAGTCCAGTGACTGTGCTCCACAACGGAAGAGGCCACAACAGTGAGAGGCCCGCATACTGCCAAAAAAAAAAAAAAAGAGGGAAGTTAGAATATACAGGAATTTTCTCAACATGATAAAAACATTTATGAATAACCCACAGCTAACATACTACTAAATGGTAAAAGACTGAAAGTTGTACCACTAAGATCAGGACAAAGACAAGCATCACATTTTTACACTGTTTTTCAATGTTCTACTGGAAGTTCTAGTGAAAGAAGTTAGGCAAGGAAAAGAAACAAACAGCATCCAATTTGGAAAGGAAAAAGTAAATTTTTTTCTATTTGCAGAAAACATGACCTTATTTATAGAAATTCCTAAAGAATCAATGAAAAATCTATTACAGCTAATAGAATTCATCAAAGATGCTGAGTACAATACAACATGAAATATTTAGTTGTATTTCTATACACAACGAAAGAAAACAGTTCCATTTATAATTAGCATCAAACAGAATAAAATACTTAGAATAAATTTATCTATGAAGCTACAAAATATGTACACTGAAAACTACAAAATATCTTTGGAAGAAATGAAAATAAACAAATGGAAAGACATCTGTATTTATGAATTGGCAGATATAACACTTAAAATGGTGCTACCACTTGAAGCTATCTATGTTTTCAATGCACTCTCCATCAAAATTCCAACAGCCCCTGCTCTTTTCTTTTGCAGAAATGGAAAAGCCTATTCTAAAATTTGTATGGAATTGCAAAGGTCCCCAAAGAGCCAAAACAATCTTGAAAAAGGATAATGTTAGGGGACCCACACTTTCCAATTTTGAAAGTACTTATAAAGCTACCGTAATTATAACAGTTTGATGTTACAAATGTATATACATATAGGTCAATAGAAGAGAAGTGACTGTACATAAATAAACCCATACTTTTATGATCAAGTAATTTCTGGCAAGGGTGTGAAGACCATTCAATGGGGAAAGAACTGTCTTTAACAAATGGCACTGGGAACATGCAAAGGAATGAAGTTGGATCCTTACTTCAAACCATATACAACTCAAAATGGATCAGAGTCTTGAATATAATAGCTAAAACCCTAAACCTTTTAGAAGAAGATATTAGGGGTAAATATTCACAACCTTGGAATTGGTAATGGTTAATTATACACGACATAAAAAACACAGGTAAAAAAGAAAAAGAAATATATCTTGCTCTTTTAAAATTAAAAATTTCATGCACCAGAGAACACTATAAACAAAGTGAAAAGACAACCCATGGAATGGGAGAATATATCTGTGGATCATATATATGATAAGGAATTAGTATCCAGAATATAAAAAGAGCTATTATCACTCAAAAACAAAAAGGGAAGCAACCCAATTTTTAAAAAAATGGATGAAGGATATAAATGAACATTTCTCCCAAGAAGATTTACAAGTCACAAACAAGCACATGAAAAGATACTGAACATCATTAGTCATTAGAAAAATGCAAATTAAGCCACAGTGGGATATCAATTTACACCCATTACAAACGCTATTGTAAAAGAAAAAGTGTTGACCAAATTACGGAGAAATTGTATGTTGCTGATGGAATGTAAAATGGTACAAGCACTCTGGAGAATAGTTTAGCAGTTCCTCAAAAGTTAAACATAGAATTACCATATAACCATTTGAGTCTACTCCTGGGTAAATACCTAAAAGAATGGTAAACAGGTACTCAAACAAAAACTTATACACAAGTGTGCAGAGCAGCACTATTCCCAATGGCCAAAAATGGAACCAACCCAAATGTTCATCAACTGATGAAATGATATATACTGTGAAATCTTATTTGGCAATACAAATGAAGTACTTGTAGATGCTACTACTTGGATGAACCTTGAAAATATGCTAAGTGAAAGAAGTCAGACACAATAGGTCACATATTAAATGATTTCATCTCTATGATATATTCAGATTAGACTATCCATGGAGATAGAAAGCAAATTAGTGGATTCAAGGAGCTAGTAGGAGGTGGGAATGGAGAGTGACTTCATAATGGGTCTGAGATTTCCTTTTGGGATGATTAAAATGTTTTCAAACTCAATTATGGTAATTGTTGCACAGCATTGTGAATGTACTAAATATAACAAATGGTAACTTTCATTATGTGTATTTTATTCCAAAATACCCCAAAAAACAAAAACAGTCAATGGACAGGAGCAATTCATGTTCTCAGAGAAGAAAAAAAAAATATGTATGCAAACATGCAGGGCATTTTATAGCATCAAAAAACTATAAGAAGTAAATTAAGACTTCTTATCTGCTTAGTCATCTCATTAAGGTATTCTCTAATATATTAGCAGGTCTAGAAAGGAATTTAAATAAAATATTTTTATTTTCAAAGATATTATCATACTTCATTCCCTTCTCAATTTTTACTTGCTCTTACATTGCCCTTAAAATGTGAAAAATCTGATTATGTTAGTAAGTAATACCCTAGAAAGCAGTATCACTTCATGTTGTATTAAACGACCAACACTTACCAATAGACTCCTAGATTTCAGGCCCATGTATTTATTGAACCATTCTAATTAGCATAGCTGTATTATCCCACCATTGGAGTTTTTCAGAACAGTAATTTACTTAGAGGTTTCCTAGTGATCTGAAATAGTTAATGCATTGAGCCTAGGCAAGTAGGCAATTTTGCTGGTTCCATCTATTCTCAGTTCTGCACCAACTGGGAGTTTTCTTTAAAAAAATATGTTTGTGCTCATTATCTGAAGATAATAATTTTGTTCTCTACTCACATCATGAGTCCAACCTTTATATACATAACAAGGTTCAGAATAGATTTACTTGGCAGAACAGCTCTTGGGAAATTTCATGAATTACATGTATGTATGAATTATGATTGGTTGGGATACAGGCCCAGAAATGTTCTAGGCAGATCTCAAGCTCTGGACAAATCCTGATGTCAAAGAATCAAAAACACTAAAATCATAAGATTGTTCCATGAAGTGGCTCAAAGGGGTTCACTTAACAGTTAAGGACTTCCCTGGTGGCACAGTGGTTAAGAATCCGCCTGCCAATGCAGAGGACATGGGTTTGAGCCCTGGTCCAGGAAGATCCCACATGCCATGGAGCAACTAAGCCCATGTGCCACAACTACTGAGCCTGCGCTCTAGAGCCTGTGAGCCACAACTACTGAAGCCCGCACGTCTAGAGCCCGTGCTTTGCAACAAGAGAAGCCACTGCAATGAGAAGCCTGCACACCACAACGAAGAGTAGCCCCCAATCGCCGCAACTAGAGAACCTGTGTGCAGCAACGAAGACCCAACACAGCCAATAAATAAATAAATAAATTCATTAAAAAAAACAAAACCAGTTAAAAAGCTGAGACATCTCAACAATACAGTGAAACTCTCATTACATTTGTAAGCTGCACATTTTCAATTATTCTTTTTCAAACTGGAAATATTAGAATTTGGTCAAAATACAGCTTCCTGTTCTGTAAACACAACATGTAGTTATGCTTTCTCCAGTTCTTAATTTTGGGCTGCATTAAACCCTTTGAGAAATATTTACTACCTGCAAATTAGTGTTTATTTCCAAGCCTATAAAATCACTCCATGAGAGAAAGGCAAATTATCTTGCAAAAAGAAAAAAAGAAAAAAAAAAAAAAGGACAAGTTTATCATTATGCTTGCTGCAACCTTAGACTTTACTGGTTTAACTACAGTACTGCATCTTCCATTTACTTCAGGCCTTCTTTCTACCTTTAGGTCTGTGTGAAGACATTTCGAGAAGTCATTCAGAGATGTCAAGAGTCAAGGCTGATGATCTCGCCCAAGATATTTTTAAAACCCAGATAAAGTCACAAGAGTTCCTTGACTTACTGATTTTAGTCCTAGAAGTTGCTAAGGTTTGGCTTCACTGTATAACTTGCCATTGGCATGATGGAAATTGTGAAAAAAAATTGAAAAATAAGTTACTAGCAGATGTGGATATCTAAGGCAGATGAACCTAAGAAGATTCTGTAGTGTTTCATTCTGAAATCAGTGTTCTTTTAGGAAAATGCCAAGACATTAGAATTATATTCTTATTAATATCTCTCAGATGTAGGTTTGTTTTCTATACCTGAAGATGCTGCATAGTTACTATCTTTGAGCATCTGAATTTCTTTTCTGGGTGTTTACAGTTAATCTAATTTCCTTGTTTGAAATCCCATATTAATAATGTTTGTAGGATATAAATGAACTATAATTTATATCATATACAAAGATCCTCAGAAAATGAAGAATGCCATATTAATGTGTTTATGTTTGTCCTTGAGATAAGTAGTTTGAAAGTATCCTTCATATTTTTATTGTAACATAAGCACAAATAAATTATTTTTGAAATTACTTGTCATTGGTAAGATCTGCCATCAAATAGCCTGAATAAAGACTTAATGTGTGTGTGCTTAGGTGTGTGTTTGTACACGTGCATGTGACATGTTGCATTATTGAACATGTGGTATGTTGTTATGTATGATTGACTGAAGGTGTCTATGACTGTTTATAAAGAATTGTCTCCTAAGAATCGTAGCTGCAATGAAAGAAAGAAATTGAAATTGAAAGGAGGTGTCATCATTTTTATTTATAATGTAGTCAAGTAGAGAAGCCAAATATTAAGTTGATATAAATCTACTATTTCATTCAAATTAAGATTCTTCTTTTGAATTGTGATAATAGAATGTTGCCAAATCTCTGTGTGGCCACTGCAATCATCTAGACCTGCATTTCATAGACTTTGGTGTGTGTCAGAATCACCTAGAGCCTTGTTAAAAACAGCATTGCTGGGCCCCACCTCCAGAGACTCAGGATTACTAAATCTGAGGTGAGGCTTCAGATTTTTCTAATGAATTCCCAGATGATGCTGACGCTGCTGGTTCAGGGAATGCACTTTGAAAACCACAGATCTATGCTAAAACAGAAATTATAACTTATCTGTGCTAAAACAGAAACTCAGGAATATAGATAAGTTTACAAAATATTTTTGTGTAATGTTCATGTATTTGCACGACATACACTGTCAAAAAAATGTGTCTGTGGGAAATATATCAGAGATCATTGTAGAAAAGTTATTGAAACACCTATATTTTCACTATTTTATGTATGCATACATAACCTATATAATTGTCTATCAACCATCTATCATCTATTTACAGTCAATTCTCCTTATTAATAGTAATTATAATCTATAGGCTCTGCAAAATCTCAGTTAATGAAATCTGAACCATTGCCCTAAGATAAAGTTTAGAGTCTCACAAGGTTAGAGTCCTGTGAGCCTCTGGTCAACACATCTTCCTCAACTGATTTATAAGTAGCCTTGTTCTATGTGTGTTTCTGTTTAAAGACACTTTATATAATATAAATACATACATAAATATGAATATACATATAAGTATATATAGGTGATTAACATTGAACTCACAGTCAACTGGCTCTATACCTCATACCTGAACTAAGTTTACCTAACACACATATTTCTCCGTAAGGCACATCACAGCTTCTTGTGCTTAGAATATTGGAGAGCACTTTAGCACTATGCCTGTGGGCCACTTTAAACAGTAAAATCATCAACCAACCAAAAGCACAATAATGTGAAAAATGCGGCACTAAGCAGACTGTGGGGAAAAAAAACACCTTTGTTTATAATATGAAAGCTATAAAACTAAGACAGAGCATCGTCTTGTTTGACCTTGGCGGGGAGCATGTACCTTAGGTGACTTAAATTTTTTACCAGTCTGTGCATGTCCATGAGTGACTGCAGAAGTACTGCCAAGTATCACAAATAAATTTTCCCAAGTAGAAAAATATATGAATATGAGGTCAGCAAATAATGAGGATATCTATCTATATATCTCTTTATATATATACACACATACATATATATATATATATATATATATATATATATATACACATACACATGTAGATGATATGAGTCTGACATGCACTGTCATATCAATAGTGAATCGGACAATATTAGTTCTGGAGAATGATTATATGTTTAAATACTTAAGTTTATAATCACTTTGCTTACTTCATCTCAGTTAACATTGTTGACTACATGCTTAGATCTCAGGACAAATTAGTCTTCCAAATTTAAACATCACCTGCATATGATTTATTAACTTTATGTTTAAGTGAACATGCAATAATGAATACAACACATTATAGATTCAGTCACTGGTAACAATTAAACTATATTGACTTTTTCATCTATAAGACTATACAATTAGTACTTAATAAATATGAAATGACTTTGAGTAATCACCAAAAATTTAGTCTGGGCATATTCAATGATAATCACATGTTGTATGTAGTATTTCACAAAGGAAATATGCAAATGTGGAGAAATTAGCAAAAAAGGAGAAATTAGAAAATATTAATTTCTATAACATATGATTTGAAAATTGTTGGGAAAATAATTCTGTGAGGAGAGGAATTACCTTGAAAGTTACATTTTTATTATTTATCTATAGACAAATGAAGGATAAGACAGACACAGAACAATACTAATGTGACCTGAGAAAGCTCCCTTTCAGATGTCCTTTTTCATACAATTTTGCCTATAGCAATGACACATTTTATGTGATTCATAGCATTAATATGTATGAATAAATAGACTGTTTATGAATATAAGAATAAGCAGACTATCGTGATAACATTCATATATAATCCTTAGGCAAACATAAGACAATTAGAGTAGAGCAAGGAATTTGATTCATCAAGTAAATTCACACAGTAGATTCATCAAGAGCTAGCTTCATATTTAAGTAATAATTTTCCTTAAATCTAAAAGAAAATTCAATTGTTGGTTTGCTTAAAGATAAAAAATTCTGACAGAATTTAGGCTTTGGAAGTCAACATATGCTTCTTTAGAAAGGCAATCTTACTCCAGAGTTAGTTCATACTTTTTACTTTATCTGCCTCTATTTAACTGTCAATTATTAATAAGAAATTATCTTGGCTCCCACCAATTATCTTTAAATGACATTAATTATTTCTCAGGTTTCAACAGATTTCTACCATTCTTTATCTCATGAATTATCATGATACATTACAATTTTTAAAATAGCATATGATCATTTTCTACTGCTTTCCCTTCATAACCCTATCTTAAACCTTATCAACTTTTCTCATCTATCAACAAGGAAAGCAATTAAAGTAAAAAAAAAAGAATGATGAAAATAAGGAACAATAAAAGGAAAGTAAAAAATGAAAAACAAAAAAATAAGAGAAACTTTTTCTATTGTGTGTTAATCTATACTGCAACCAATACCTTACAGGAATAAAGACTGACCAATGTTGTATTATATCATGAGGACTTTTATTTATTTGTTTTGGTCGTATATGCCACTTCGTTGATTACACATTTTTTCAGAGAATATACAGTAGAGCTACTGTGGGTTCCTATAGTTTTCAGAGAAGGAATTCTCTGAGCAACTGTGTGGCATAGTAAGAAGAAAGATGAAAAGTCTTCTAGGGAAACAAAATTGCTTGAGGCTAAAGGGTTTTGATCCTGGAGTTTGCCATTCCAGAAAACTGATTTGTTCTCTCCAGGTAAGATTCACAAGAGACTGACATATAAACTAAAAGTCCAATATATTGATTGCAAGGAGAAAAGCCATACTACCAAAGAGGTTGGAATACTTATGGCAGCAGGACTGATATCTCCCCATAGTCACATTTACCAAGGAAGAAAATGCACAGGGTTGCTTTCAGAGCATGAAACTGAAGAGGAAAGAAGGGTGTGTTGTATTTTATATTAGAATCATTGATATGTGATGTTAAATGCAATCATCTCAACCCAAGTATATTCTTGTCCATGAGCAAAATTATGAAAAATTACTTTGCATTGAGGCAAAAAGCATATCTCAAAAAAGTTTAAAAAATGGTATCATGCAGAACATGCTGGAATGGATGTAAAAATTGTGGAATATCCAAACAACGGAATACTGATAACATTAAAAAAATCAAGTAGAGGGGGCTTCCCTGGTGGCGCAGTGGTTGAGAGTCCGCCTGCCGATGCAGGGGACGCGGGTTCGTGCCCCGATCCCGGAAGATCCCACATGCCGCGGAGCGGCTGGGCCCGCGAGCCATGGCCGCGGAGCCTGTGTGTCCGGAGCCTGTGCTCCGCAACGGGAGAGGCCACGGCAGTGAGAGGCCCACGCACAGCAAAAAAAAAAAAAAAAAAAAAAAAAAAATCAAGTAGATCTGTGTGAAATAACACAGATAAATATTAAATAACAATGTTGAGTGAAAAAAGAAAATGGCAATACTACATGTAATATAATCTTATTAATATAAATTTTTAAGAATACAAAGTATAACAGTTTCATATTTAAAAACACATCCACTTGCATTAAAGCTATTGTGAAAAGCAAAAGAGTGATAAGCATAAAATTGAGAAATGTATTTGATACTAGTTATTTGTAATGTTCTACTCCTTCAACTGAGTTGTGAATCACAAGTGTTAGTTTTATGTGCCTATATTTCTTATTTATTTGCATGTCCATAGATAGATGACACTGGATAGAGATTAGATAGATAGGGAGATAATTCAAAAGATGGCCAGTAGGGCTAGGATTCAGTTAACATCCTGATCATCTATATTCCAGTGAAGCCAGTTTTATTCAATGCAATATACTAGAAATTGGAAAACAGAAGCTTCCATCTTTGATTTTATTTTCTTGAGTAGTTTCATTTTAAAATTAGACTATTTTTATGTATCAATGCATGTCTTTTAAATACTCAAGAATTTTTTCCTGTCTTTTGCCCTTTTCCCTTCATTCAGAATGATTAATTGGTCCATTCAGTAAAAGATGCCACATAAAAATACGAAGAACAAAACTTATCAAGTATTGGCTTTTGAGTTTCAGAATGGGATTTTAAAATCACCAGAGAAGTATAATCTCTCAAAGAAAATTACTTTTGTATTACAAATGCCACAACCCATGATAACTGTAGACATAAATGTACATTATAAACTAATACTGAGCATAGAAGAATGCTTCCTTAGTAGTAGCCAGTTTTCTCCCCCACTTAGAGAAAGGGCAGAAAAAAATGAAGTCTGATGGCAAGAAAGGAGTTAATCACCTGTATATTTTCCTGAGAAAAAAGGCTTCTGACCTGCCATACTACAAGGACTGCTTCCTGGGGTAGAGATGGATGAACTGAAGAACAGTTTCTCTAGGAAGTTATGAGAATTGATGAGTGTGGAGTTTGTGACCAGTTTCCCAGATAGATTTTCAAAGAGCAAAGCTCTTAACTCTCTGGGAACAGAAGAGTAGAAAGGACAATATAAGGGATTAAAATATGGGAGGTCGTATTTATTTGTTGGTTTGTTTATTGAAAGGCAAGAATACCATAGCTGGGCTTCCCTGGTGGTGCAGTGGTTGGGAGTCCGCCTGCCAATGCAGGGGACGTGGGTTCGTGACCCGGTCCGGGAGGATCCCACATGCCGCAGAGCGGCTGGACCCGTGAGCCATGGCCACTGAGCCTGCACGTCCGGAGCTTGTGCTCCGCAACGGGAGAGGCCCCAGCAGCGAGAGGCCCATGCACCACTAAAAAACAAACAAACAACAACAACAACAAAAAAAAAATACCATAGCTGGTTATTGGCTAGTTGGGTAGTGGGTTTATGGGAATTCATTAGATAAATAAATGCATCCATAAATGCATACACGAGCAAATCAAAATGCATAAACTGAGAGAATATGCACAGGCTAAATGATGGTGGTGTGTTCTTAACAATATACAAGTATTCACAGCAGTACTGCACATCATGGCAAAAATTCTGGAAAACTGTATCAAATTAAATTGTTTTGTAAATAATTTCCTCTTTTCCATTTTCTCATTCTTGACCAATTATATGACTATTGGATCTCCTGGATTGATCTTCTACCTTCTATTTCTCTTCTACTGTCTATTCTTGTGTCTCTTTTTCTATTTTTCTGGGAGATTTCCTTCACTTTAGTTTCCATCTCTTCATTTCTACTGTCGTGTTGTTAATTTCCAAATGCTCATTTCTTACACTGAATGTTCCTTTTCTATGGTATCCTTTCCAGCTTTCCAACTTATGCTCTAAGATTCAGCTTTCTTGAGTCTGTTGCATCACTTACCACTTGTAAATCTACTTATTGTTTTTTTTTTACCATTCTCCACTTTTTTGGGATCTATATCTTTTAAAAATATTTTGCCATCATTTTATTGGTTTTTCAGAAAGTTCTCTACCCTTAAAATTTTAATACAAATATTTAGAACTATATTTATATAAGCACCTCTAGAGTTTAATCAGAATCTATATCATAATCTTTAAATAAGACAAGGAAATTTTACTCTTTTTCTTCCCTCCCTATTTCTCCTCTTCTACCTGCCTTCCAGGAAATAATCAGAGATTCTCATTTCAAAATTTTCTTTTTTGTTGCTCAGTAATGCTGCACCATATTTACTTTTGTTGTTGCTGTTTTTCTTTACCTTTTAACTCCCTTTACCCATTTTCCCCAGTCCCTCCCCTGCCTCTGGCAACAACCAATCTGTATTCTGTATACAGGAGCTTTTGTTGTTGTTGTTGTTTTGCAGAATGCACATATAACTGAGATCATACAGTACTTGTCTTTCTCTGACTGATTTTACTAAGCATAATACTCTTGAAGTCCATCCCTGTTGTTGTAAATGGCAAGATTTCATCCTTTTTATGGTGGAATAATATTCCATACATATAAATATATATCCCACAGTTTAACCACTCATCCACTGATGAACACCTGGGTTGTTTCCATATCTTGACTATTGTATATAATGCTGCAAAAAACATGGAGGTGCATATATCTTTTCAAGTTAGTGTTTTCATTTTCTTCAGATAAATACCCAGAACTGGAATGGCTTCATAATATGGTAGTTCTATTTTTAATATTTTTAGGAACCTCCATACTGTTTTCCATAGTGGTTGTACTAATTTACCACCAACTGTGTAAAAGGATTTTTCTTTCACATCCTCACCAACACTTGTTATTTCCTGTCTTTTAGATAATAGCCATTCTAATAGGTGTGAAGTGATGTCTCATTGTGGTTTTGATTTGCATTTTCCTGATGATTAATGATGCTGATCATCTTTTCATGTACCTGTTGGCCATCTATATGTCCTCTTTGGAAAAAATATCTATTTAGATCCTTTGCCAATATTTTAAGAGATTGTTTATTTGCTATTGGGTTCTTTGAGTTCTTTATATATTTTGGATATTAGCTGCTTTTTTGGATATAAGACTTGCAAATATTTTTTCCCACTCAGTAGGTTGCTTTATTTTGTTGATGGATTCCTTTGCTTTGCAGAAGCTTTTTTAGTATGATATAGTCCCACTTATTTATTTTTGCTTCTGTTACTTTTTGTCAGATTCAAAAAATCAACACCAAAACCTAAGTCAAGGAGTTTACTGCCTATATTTTCTTTAGGAGTCTTATGATTTCACGTCCTAAGTTCACATCTTTAATCCATTTTGAGTTAATTATTGTGTATGGTGTAAGACAGTGGTCGACATCATTCTTTTGCATGTGGCTGTCCAGTTTTCCCATCTCCATTTACTGAAGAGACTATTCTTTCCCCAAGAGCTGGTAATTTTAAGAGAGTTTTTCCATAGTCCCAGAGATGTGCAGGAGGGCATGAAATCATTTCTTATGTCTTCTCTGGGTCATGAAAATAACTGAAAAATGTAGGATCTAAAATGCTCATGCAGTTGGAGGTCAAAAGATTATAGCTGTGATCTTCCTGGACCTTGTGAATTGTGAGAACTAATGGGAATCTGGGTGCCCAAGTCATATCACCATGGATAATGATATTAAACAAAATGCCCGGTTTGTACGCAACTCCCATGAGGAAATTAGATTTGATCCCTAGAAGAGCAGATGTCATGAAAGTGGATCCTTGTGTACACAGAAAATAACTCAATTTACTTAGATTAAGTTATTTTCTTCTAGTGGACTAAAGGCTTGAATTACAAATAAATTTCAGTCAACCAAGAGAAAAAAACAGACAATGTTTCTTGAGAGCTGAGTTTTTTGCTTGGGAAAATTTATCCCCAGTATAAAGGTACTTGATGCATAGAAATTTTGTTTGTTAATCTTTTCATCTGTAAACAAAGCCTGATAATAATTTCCTGTCCTGTGTTCTTAGGTTGTTTTAAAGAGTCATAAGAAAAATAAACTAAGAACACAGGAAAGTCATTGGGCTAGCCAATGACCTCTGCTTAACCACACTGTGCCTTTAACAGATAGAATATGACTACTGGATGTGTTTTCACTATAGTTTTTGCCACAAAAAAATTGAGGGTTGGGAGTGGGATGTAACTAATTTCCCCGAGACTCTTGTGCTGACACAAATTCCTGAGTTTCACCTACCCCTAATTTTCAAATGGGCTTGTAGTCACTCCCAAATATCGGAGGGAGTAGCATTTTTGTGATTAGATTTTAACCCAGGGGCTACAATTTAGATGTTTTCATCAATAAATAACATGGTACTCCTTTCATGTTAAAAAAAAAATGTTTTTATCTAAGTCTGCTGGTAAGCCTGCTTGAGCAATACAAATTTATTTTACATTTATTGCATTTAGAAACTAGAAAGTGACAGTAATATTATTTTTAAGTGATGCCAAGATCATTTTAAGATCTATAAATCTTGTAAAGTGTTTTCTGATTAAAAATGTACTAAGACAGCTAGTAGTGACAGGTTTATTCTCCTCCAAATCACTATTGAAATAAGCATGGAAGTACTGAAAATTTTATTAAATTTTAACATTTTGTATGGAGAGAAGTATACTTGGTTCATCACTAGTATACTAAGAAGACAGGAATGACTAGAGAAGAATGAGAGAAATGGATAATTAAGTCAAAAACTACAGCCAGCATGAGGAGGTCAGGTGTTATGGAGACGTGTAATCCATGATTAGTTTAAATTTAAAAATGAAATAAAAGCTGCTAGAGTATTTACAATGAGAAATGATGTGATTGACTTATTTGAGATTTACTCTGACTGCTACATGGTGAACTGATGATGGAGGGCAGTGATGAAGTAGATAAACCAGTGAAGATGTCATTGTAATCATCCAAGAAATTGATGATGCTACTACATTTATAGGAGTAGAGATTAGTACAAAAGTTGATAGATAAGTCAGTGATTTAGAAATCAATAGGGCAAGAAATGATAGAGAAAATAATGGAAAAGAATGACAGCCCAGAAATTGACCATTCTATGTATAATATACATGCATAAGTTTTGAAATACCCAAATTAATTAAAAAGAGTAAATATACAAACATTGCTGGAAATTTAAGAAATAATTTTGAAAAAAGTGACGTCCTTATCTTACATCTGACAATAACATATACTTTTAGGTGTAATGAGAACTTATGAATTTAAAAATATGAAGAGAAGGAAAAAAGGTGCCTACATATGGCATTTTGTGGTGAAAATTATCTCCTAAACATATTTTAAAAATTTTAACGCCACATAGACTTATCAAGAATCTAAAAAATTTTTGGTTAAAAATAAACTTAGAAGGTATCTATAGACTAATAAAACATTTAAACAAATATGACAGAGAATCACTTTTTCTTTTTTTTTTTTATAGAAAATTATCTTACCAAACACTAAAACAAATGCTAATATAGCTATAGGAAGATCATCAAAAGAAATAAAAATTGTTTATCAGAAAGAATATAAAGCTCCATTACTTATTAGATGTATACAAATTAAAACAGCACTATTATATAATCAGAATGTGTCAAATTTTCAAAATGCTTGTTTTCTCATAAACAGCTAGGAAGAGAATGAGTTGATAAAGACCCTTTAGAGAGTAATTAGACAGAATGTTTAAAAATTGTGTTTTTATGTTTTACCATTATCGGATTTCTAAAAATTTACTTTAGGAAAATAATGGATACTTTCAAGGGTGTTTCTGAAACACTATTATATCAAGACATTGGAAATTAAAATTTAAGTTTTTTATATAAAGTATGGCACAGATGGGATAAAATACTATGCAACCATTAATATGTATATTTTCAGAAGGTAATAATGACACAGACTGTTTCCCTAAATGCAATATTACATATAAAATGCAGGATATAATATGATTATAGCTACATTAAAATTATGCATGTGCTTTGATAATGTCCTGGGCACAGAGGGTCTATAATCATGTGGTTAAGAGCATTTGCTCTACAGTCAAATTACCAAGATTTGTATCCCAGTTCTGAAACTTGCTAGCTGTGTTATTTTGGATAATTCATTCTGTGCAACTTTGGCCAGGTTAATACGTGCTTAAGTTTGCCTTTATAAAAAGTAGGATAATAGTAATATATGATAAATTGTGAAAATTCCATGAGACAATGCTCAAGAAAAGAGAGCCAATAAAAGTGGTTTACATTTTGTACATAACAAACATTCCGGTTTCTACCAAACCAAGTTTAAAAATTGAATATTTACTGTATTTTGGAAAACTTTTTCTAGCCATCATTCACCATACCCTTCGAAATTGCTCCCTTAAATTGCTCTTCTTAAATTCATGTTAATTGCCCTTTCGAATTATATTACTTAGTACTATCTGCTTTTGAACTAAAGTTTCAAAAGTAACTTGCTTCCTTTTCTTAGTATACCATTTTTAGGGTTCATCATATCTGATGCATATGGCTTATTGATTCATTTTTACTGTGCATATGATTCACTGAATGGATAAATAATAATTTGTTCAGCCTAATATTGGTGACATTAGGCTGAGTCCCTTCTTCTTTATATTACAAAAATTCTTGTACATGCCTCCTATGCCAGAGTGTCCGTAGTTATCTACGTAGAATTGGAATTGCTGGGTTGTAGGTAAGGTGTGTGTTTATTTTACTGATCACAGTGTCTCCTTTGAATTTTGGCTCCACTGATTCCTTTGGTTTCAACACCAACTCTGTTGATATCCCTAATAATCATCATCATTTGACTGGCTAGTCCTCAATAACCACTTCTGCTCCCCAACACACACACACACACACACACACACACACACACACACACACACCACCACCACCACCACCACCACCACCACCAGCACCACCACCACTTAAAGGAAAGGTACTAAACAATAATTTTCAAAAGAGAGACACTCTTGCAGGGATGGAGATCTCTCGCTAGTGCTAAGTACTTCACATAAACACATCACCACCACAAAATGGAATGTTCTAACTATACTTTTGTAGAACTCAAGTGTTCTATCTGGCTGACACAGTTCACATTTGAGTTTCAGATATAACAATATCTCTTTTCATGGGTAATTTTTTCTTATCCATATCCATGTTTTAGGAATGAAGTGAAAGAAAAATGATTTCTCAAATAGGAAATCTTTTAGGCAAGCCCTTTTCTTTGTTTAAGCATAACATCATCAATTCATTATCAGCATAATCGTGGATGATATATACTCCATTAGTTCATAAAATTCAACCCACTGTCAATAGTTCAAACACGATCAGCATTTCCTTGACTGCTTTATGATATGGATTGAGTGGGCTGAGTCTTAATTCCAGTTCTGTTTTAATGATACTGGGAGACGTGCTCAGGCTTTTAAATTACTGCAGCAACATAGCTGGAAAAATTAAAGCAATTTTACCTCAGACCAAGGTGAACAATCATTTCACCCCCTGCTTTTAGCTTTCATTCCTTCAAAAAAAATATAGTACAACAGTCTTTCTTTATGGCATATTAAGATATTAATTGTTCTCTGGATGAAAATAGGAACAAAGAATAAAGGGGGTAAGGTATTTTTAACTGGATTTGAACATGGATAATTAACAGGCAAGAGACAATGTGTCTAATTATATCTAATTTTATATTATGATTTCTTTTGTTGGGAAATGTGCAATATTTTAGTTTCTCTGCTTCTCTAAATGGCTGCAATTTATTCCTTAAGCTAAGGGGAAAATCGTCATGAAACTTCTGGAAAATTACTTTCTTTGGACCTGTGTTCATTGTAGAAAAAAAAAATCACATGAAAGCAAATTCATCTATACCTAAAAATAGCTATGCTATGTTGGTTTAGCTGAATTATAGCCAGAAATGAGTTTTAACAGGAGAACAGATGAGAACAAAAGACATCATTTCAGACTCTAAAAAAGAGACAGAGGACTATTCCTGTTATAAATTATAAAAATGTTTATATGCTTTTATGACTCTTTTCTCAAAGGGATACTACTGGAATAAGTCTAGGTATGCCTTGAACATGCAGGAGGACATACTCTGTGAAATCTTTTACCGATTTACCAAAGGGACTTGATACATGACTTGTAGTGGGCTAAAGTATCTTAAGGGACAAACCAGGTGAGGAAGTAGAGGGAACAACTGATCACAGTTGTGCTTACTAAATAAGATAAATAAGACAACACTTTCTTTCTACATTAGTTGTGAATAAACCTGAGTGTAACAGAATATCTAACTAATGAATGTATCTATATCAGTTTTAATTTTTTCCCATCTAACAAGAAATAAAAAGATATTTGATCTGGAGCTGATATGGTGGTTTGAGAATGTGGTCAGTGAAACAATACTGTCAAAACTTCTGCTTAGTCGTCTTGGCAAGGTGGTTTATAGCATCCATCTTATTACCTCGTGGTTGCATAATAGTTGCTTTACTAACACCGTCTCATTGGCATTTCAGATAGAAATAAGTGAAAGGAAATGGCAGGAAAGCCCCTTTGTTTAAAATAATTTTTCTAGAAGTCTTTTCAATGACTTCCACTTTCATCTCTTTGTTCAAAAGATTATATCATGTCAGACACTCTTGCCCCCATCTTTTTTTTTTTTGTATGTAAGTATGTACATATTTATTTATTTATTTTTATTTTTTAGGAAAAATCATTTTTTATTTTTTACACAGTTTTAAAGGTAACACTCCATTTACAGTAGTTACAAAATATTGTCTATATTCCCCATGTTGTACAATACATCCTTGTAGCCTATCTTATACCCAGTATTCTGTACCTCCTCCCCCATCCTTATATTGCCTCTCCCCCCCCTCTCCACTGGTAACTACTAGTTTGTTCTCTATAACTGTGAGTCTGCTTCTTTTTTTGTTATATTCACTAGTGTGTTGTATTTCCTAGATTCCACATATAAGTAATATCATACAATATTTGTCTTTCTCTGACTTATTTCACTTAACATAATGTCCTCCAAGTCCATTCATCTGTTAATAGACACAGGTTGCATCCATATCTTGGCAATTGAAAACAATGCTGCTATGAACATTGGAGTGCACATATGTTTTTGAAGTAGCATGTTTCTTTTTCCGGATATATACCCAGGAGTGGAATTGCTGGGTCACATGATAGAACTATTTTCAGATTTTTGAGAAAACTGCACTGTTTTCCACAGTGTCTACAACACTTTACATTCCCACCAACATAAAATTCTCCTTTATCTTTGCCATCATTTATTTGTGTTCATTTTGGTGACAGCCATTTTGACAGGTGTGAGGTGATATCTCATTGTGGTTTTGATTTGTTTTTCCCTGATGATTAGTGACGTTGAGCATCTTTTTGCATGCCTTTTGGCCATCTGTGTTTCCACTTTGATAAAATTTTTATTCATTTCTTCTACCCATTTTTTTTTTTTTTCAGTACATGGGCCTTTCACTGTTGTGGCCTCTCCCATTGCGGAGCACAGGCTCCAGATGTGCAGGCTCAGCGGCCATGGCTCACAGGTCCAGCCGCTCCACGGCACGTGGGATCCTCCCAGACTGGGGCATGAACCCGTATCCCCTGCATCGGCAGGCGGACTCTCAACCACTGTGCCACCAGGGAAGCCCATCTTCTACCGATTTTTTAATTGGGTTCTTTGATTTTGTTTGATGTTGAGTTGTATGAGCTGTTTATATATATTGGATATTAATCCTTTATTGGTCATGTTATTTGCAAATATTTTCTCCCACTCAGTAGGGTGTCTTTTCATTTTGCTGATGATTTCCTTTGCTGTGCAAAAATCTTTTATGTTTAATTAGGTCTTATTTGTTTATTTTTGCTTTTATTTCCTTTACTTTAGGAGACAGATCCAAAAAAATATTGCTGTGATTTATGTCAAAGGGTGTTCTTCCTATGTTTTCCTCTAGGAGTTTTATGGTATCTGGTCTTACATGTAGGCCTTTGATCCATTTTGAGTTTACTTTTGTATATGGTGTTAGAGAATGTTCTAATCTTTAAAAATTTTATTTATTTAATTTATTTTATTTTTGGCTGCATTGGGTCTTCGTTGATGCGCTCTGACTTTTTTTTTCTCTGGTTGCAGCAAGCAGAGGCTACTCTTCATTGCTGTGCGTGGGCTTCTCATGGTGGCTTCTCTTGTTACAGAGCACAGGCTCTAGGCATGTGGGCTTCAGTAGTTGCGGCTCACAGGCTCTAGAGCTCAGGCTCAGTAGTTGTGGTTCACGGGCTTAGTTACTCCGTGGCATGTGGGATCTTTCCAGACCAGGACTCTAACCTATGTCCTCTGTATTGGCAGGTGTATTCTTAACCACTGCACCACAATGGAAGCCCCTAATTTCATTTTTCTTTTTTTTTTTACATGTAGTTGTCCAGTTTTTCCATCACCACTTATTGAAGAGACTGTCCTTTCTCCATTGTATAGTCTTACCTCCTTGGTCATAGATTAAATGACTACAAGGGTGTGGGTTTATTTCAGGACTCCCTACTCTGTTCTGTTGACCTGTGTCTGTTTTTGTACTAGTACCATGCTGTTCTGATTACTGCAGCTTTGTAGTGCAGTCTGAAGTCAGGGAGCATGATTCCTCCAGTTCTGTACTTTTTTCTGGCTATTCAGGGTCTTTTGTGTTTCCATACAAATTTTAAAATTGTTTGTCCTAGTTCTGTAAAAAAAACAAAAGCATTTGTATTTTGATAGGGATTGCATTATATCTGTCGATTTACTTGGGTTCTATGGTCATTTTAACAATATTAATTCTTCTAATCCATGAACATGGTTTTCCATCTGTTTGTGTCATCTTCAGTTCTTTCATCAGTGTTTTATTGTTTTCTAAGAACATGTCTTTTATCTCCTTAGGTAGGTTTATTCCTAGGCATTTTATTTTTTTTGATGAGATTTTAAATGGGATTGTTTCCTTAATTTCTCTTTCTGATAGTTTGTTGTTAAGTGTATAGAAATGGAATAGATGTATGTACAGTAATTTTGTATACTGCAACTTTACCAATGAACTCTAGTAGTTTTTTGGTGGCATCCTTAGGATTTTCTATGTATTGTATCATGTCATCTGCAAACAGTGAGAGTTTTACTGCTTGCCTTCCAATTTGGATTCCTTTTATTTCTTTTTCCTGATTACTGTGGCTAGGACTATGCTGAACAAATGTGGTAAGAGTGGGCATCTTTGTCTTGCTCCTGATCTTAGAGGAAATCCTTTTAGCTTTTCATTGTTGAATATGATGTTCGCTGTGGGCTTATCATATATATACTTTATTATGTTGAGGTATGTTTGCTCTATACTCACTTTCTGGAGAGTTTTTATCATAAATGGATGTTGAATTTGTCAAAAGCTTTTCTTTGCATCTGTTGAGATAGTCATATAATTTTATCATTCAATTTGTTACCATGGTGTATCACACTGATTGATTTGTGGATATTGAATTATTATTCATCCCTAGGATAAATCCCACTTGATCATGGTGTATGATCCTTTTAATGTATTGTTGGATTTGGTTTGCTAATAAAGTGTTTTAATTTCTTTTTGGAAAATATGTAGAAGTGGAATTGGTGCCTCATATAAGTGTGTTTCAACTTTGCTAAATCTGCCAAACTTCATTTCCAGAGTGTTTGTACCATTTTACACTCTAAACACCAATTGGTTCCACATCCTCACTGATACTTGGTATTGCCAGCCTTCTTAAATTTATCCAATCCAGTGGGTGTTTTGAGGTATCTCAAAGTCATTCTCTGGTTACTAATTATGCAAGCTTCTTTTAATTAGTTTATTGGATATTCATAAATCTTTTATGAAGTGTCTTTTAACATTTTTTTACACATCTCAGGGTTAGTTAATTTTATTATTGAATTATTAGAATTTTTCATATGCTATGTTTAAAACTCTTTGTTTGATATAGTAACTGTTAATGTATCCTTCAAGTCTGTGGCTTACTTTTTCCCTTCTCTATTGTGTTTTTTGAGGAGTAGACAATTTAAATCAAAATTTGATCCAATTTATCAGCTTTTCTTTTATGGGGTGTGTGCATGTGTGTGTGTGTGTGTGTGTGTGTCTGTGTGTGATCTAAGAAATCTTTACCAATCCCAAGGTTACCAAGATTTTTTTCCTGTTTTCCTGTAGATGTTTTATTATTTTAGCTTTTACCTTTAAGACTATAATTTCTTCCGAGTATTTTTTAATATGATATTAGGCAAGGGTCAAGGTTAGTTTCTTTCCATAGATATATATATCCAGTTGTCCAACATGATTTATTGAAAATACTAAGCTTTAACCATTAAATCACATTGGTGCCTTTGTTGAAGATCAAATGACTACCTATGTGTCAGTCTATTTCTTGACTTTATATTTTTCTGTTCTTTTGATTACACATATCAATTTCTTTATTGTACATCTTAAAATCAAATAGTTTTTTCCTATCATTGTTATTTTTCAAAATTGGCTTGAATATTGCATAGCTTTTGCATGACAAAGTTTGAAAAGACAAACCACAGAGTGGGAGAAAATATTTGCAAACTAAGCCACAGATAAGGGGTTAATCTCCAAAATATATAAACAGCTCACACAGCTCAATATCAAAAAAAGACAAACAACCCAATCAAAAAATGGGCAGAAGATCTAAATTAACATTTCTCCCAAGAAGACATACAGATGGTCAAGAGGAACGTGAAAAGGTTCTCAACATCACTAATTATCAGAGAAATGCAAATCAAAACTACAATGAGTTATCACCTCACACTGGTCAGAATGGCCAACATGAAAAAATTTACAAACAATTAATGTTGGAGAGGGTGTGGAGAAAAGGGAACCCTTTTATACTGTTGGTGGGAATATAAATTGGTACAGCCACTGTGGAAAACAGTATGGAGGTTCCTTAAAAACCTAAAACTAGGGTTACCATATGAACCAGCAATCCCATTCCTGGACATATATCTGGAGAAAACCATAATTTGAAAAGATACATGTAGCCCAATGTTCATTGTAGCACTATTTACAATAGGCAGGACATGGAAGCAACCTAAATATCCATTGATAGAGGACTGGATAAAGAAGATATGGTACATACATACAATGGAATATTACTCAGCCATAAAAAATAACAAAATAATGCCATTTGCAGCAACATGGATGAACCTAGAGATTGTCATACTGAGTGAAGTAAGTCAGACAGAGAAAGACAAATATAATATGATACTGCTTATATGTGGAATGTAAAAAAAAATGGTACAAATGAACCTATTTACAAAACAGAAATAGAGTCACAGATGTAGAAAACAAACTTATGGTTACCAGGGGGAAAGGGAGTGAGGAATAAATTGGGAGATTGACATATACACACTACTATATATAAAATAGATAACGAATAAGAACCTACTGTATAGCACAGGGAACTCTACTCAATACTCTGTAATAACCTATATGGGAATAGAATCTAAAAAAGAATGGATATATGTATATGTATAACTGACTCACTTTGCTGTACAGCAGAAACTAACACAATATTGTAAATCAACTATATTCCAATAAAAATTAAAATAAATTTTCAAAAAATGAGGAAAATGAGGCTCAGGCTAGTTAACTAAGTTGTTATAATGATACTATTAGTAACCACAATGGCAGAAACTTAAACTCATGTTCCCTGGACATATATCTTATGCTTTTCCCATGTTAATTCTAATATTATAATATACACCAAACCTTTATTATAAAAATTGTTTTTTATGAAGATTGCTTTTTCTAAATAAAAATCCCTAAGGGATATGAGCCATAAGAAAGCCTCATCAGTTGTGCTCTGAGGGAGTTTAATCACTCCATCAATCTACCTGATACCCAGCATAATATTATATCCTATGGAATATATTAGAAAAATGGAACATGATTTCTGCATTCCAAGAACTTAAAATTAACTGGGAATATTCAACAGACATTAATAGAAATGATATCTATCACATCTATCCCTCAATTTAATGACTTTTTTCCTTTCTTCTGCAAATAAAAAAACCACTAATGGAAAAATATTATCAATTTTAAATGAAAATGATGCATTCCATCCTAACCAAGGAAATTCAAACAATTTTCACAAAAGGAAAAGCATATCAATTGAACAGATAAAGAATTTATATTCACTGTATAGAAATATAAAATCACTATGTTGTGTAACAGGAACTAACAGTGTTGTAGGTCAATTATACTTCAAAAATAAGCAAACAAACAAACAAACTCACAGAAAAAGACAGATTTATGGTTACTAGAGGCAGGGATGAGGGGAGAGAGAATTTGCTGAAGGTAGTCAAAAGGCAAAAACTTCCAGTTTTAAGATAAATAAGTACTAGGGATGTAGTATACAACATGATAAATATAATTAACACTACTTATGTTACACATGAAAGTTAAGAGAGTAAATTCTAAGAGTTCTCATTACAAGAAAAAAAAATTTCTATTTCTTTAATTTTGTTATCTACATGAGATAATGGATGTTCACTAAACTTACTGTGATAATTAGTTCTTGATGTGTGTAAGTTAAATCACTATGCTGTACACCTTAAACTTATTCAGTGCTATATGTCAAGTATATTTCAATAAAAGTAGGAGAAACAAACAAAAAGAAAAAGAGAATTTATATTTGTAAAGAACAATTTAAACATAAACATAGAGTTTATACATAATATACAATATAATGATGCTCTGTTGTAATCACCAAAGAGGAACAGACAAGCTGAGAGTGGGCAGTGGTTGGTGGATGAGGAATACAGAAGAATCATAAGAGAGTGTAATCTTATTTTTTGTCATCCTTGATAAAGTAGGCAAGGCAAACTGTGGTGGATTTATCCAAATATGGTGTACATTCACATTTATTTCATATGATGTTCTGTGAATGAAGAGGGTTGTGTTGAAAAAATTGTGACTGCATCTTTACTTGAATTTTTAATGTCCAGGTGTTGTACTTTACACATTAGTATCTTTTGCATAAGATGTGATTATATATTTTTTTCTTCCAGTTTTATTGATATAATTGATATATATCACTGTATAAGTTTAAGCTGTACAGCATAATGAGTTGACTTACATATATCATGAAATGATTATCACAGTAAGTTTAGTGAATATCCATCATCTCATATAGAGACAAAATTAAAGAAATAGAAAAAAAATTTCTCTTGGGATGAGCACTCTTAGGAATTATTCTCTTAACAAATCTCATATATAACATTACGGCAGTGTTAACTATATTTTTCATCTTGTACATTACATCCCTAGTTCTTATTTATCTTATAACTGGTAGCGTATACATTTTGACTGTCTTTATCCAATTCCCTGTCCACAACCCCTCCCCCCGGGCACTCCCCCACCCCAGCCTCTGGTAACCACAAATCTGATCTCTTCTTCTATGAGTTTTTTGTTTTTGCTTTTGAAGTATATTTGAACTACAATACTATGTTAGTTCCTGTTACACAACATAGTGATTCAATATTTCTGTACATTTTGAAATGATCACCACAGTAAGCTAGTTATGATCTGTCACCATCCTAAAATATTACATAGTTATTGACTATATTCCCCACACTGTACATTATATACTCATGATTCATTTATTTTGCAACTGAAAGTTTGTACCTCACCTATTATTTTAAGTTGTTTTCCAAAAGTGGAATACTTTTGAAAGAGTCATTGTAACAAAAAATTATTAAGAAAGGAGTTATATGGGCTTCCCTGGTGGCCCAACGGTTGAGGGTCCACCTGCCGATGCAGGGGACATGGGTTTGTGCCCTGGTCCGGGAGGATCCCACATGCCGTGGAGCGGCTGGGCCCGTGAGTCATGGTCACTGAGCCTGCACGTCCGGAGCCTGTGCTCCACAACGGGAGAGGCCACAACAGTGAGAGGCCCATGTACCGCAAAAAAAAAAAAAAAAAAAAAAAAAAAATAGAAAAAAGAAAGGAGTTATATGAGGTAGGTCTGTTTGAAATTATGTATTAAAGCAATTAGAAGTCTGGGGATTGATTGAGTTAACAAAAGGAAAATTTATTTAAATATTCTGGGTATGCTTTCATGAATTCACATTACTTTTAATATTAATAAACTTGTTTTCACTTACAGACTGCAGTGGAAAAAATGTCTGAAAGTTGTATTACTTAAATGGCCAAGAGCACTTATAATGTAGAAATGGTAATTGTGTGGAAATCTTTGACAGGTTAGAATGGTTACACTTCTCTTTGTGAATTTTTCATGAGTAGTAGGATGACAACACTGTCATTTTACGTTTCTTCTATTTTATCTTAATTCCAAACATTCCTTAAAGGCAAAGATTTATATGACGTATATCGTGAGGTAACTCACAGCTTTCTTAAGATGGATACTTACCAAATCTATAAAGAAACAACAATATCAACAAAAAACCTAAAATAACATTTTAAATACCTGAACATGGCACTACCTACTCCCTCACAAACTAAAGTTAATTTTCTTACAAACTGTGTCCCACAAAAAACTATACATTGAGAAATGTTTTGTTAAAAACAAAAAAAGAATACTAAAGAAGGAGGCTCACACATAAAATAAATTTAGAGAAACTCTCCTGCCCCTTTTGAAGATTCATGGTGCACTTTGTTATATTAAAAATTACCATAACTCTTGCTCCAGAAAAGCCTACTACATTTTTTTAATCTAGCATAATTTTAAACCACAGAGTTACTAATAGCCTAATAATATTAGGCTATTTTTTTTGAAAAAAATAGTATTTAAGAATATTTAAATACTTAAAAATAGTATTTAAGAAATACTATTTTTTTCAGTAAAGGCTCAGGTAAATAGGAAGCTGGTGAAATGAGGGGAGTGCCTTTCCTTCAAGGACAATCCCATGACTAATACTGTTCACAATAGATTATTTGGTAACTTGTATATTAAGATTTCAGAATAATTTTTGTCTATCAAAACTGTAGATGTTTTTATTCTATCAAGAGTCAAACTACAACCCATTCATCCACTATTAGTTTCATAAATAAAGTTCTGTTGGAATACAGGCACATTTCCCAAGCTTTTTCTTCAGGCCCAAGATATGATCACAGAAAAAAAATTCCGAGATCTAACATTTTTACCACTCTCAATCATAGAAAATTACACATGGCCATGATAACTTTAGAATGGGAAAATTTCAGATGGAATCCTCAATTGTCCCCATGGCCATTAAAACTTTTCAATAATGCAATTGTAAAATGCCTGGTTTAAATTTTATCGGGTGTTAATCTTAGTAAGCAATCACATCATCCATCCTGACCTTTTCAAATACAGATGTCGTTTGTGTGGTTGTGCATCATGACAAATGAGAAGTAATATTAGCTATATCATGTATGCATCTTGGTGTGAGATTGTTAGCCTTGCTTCAAAAGGTCATCTTGTAATTTTTTAAAAAAATATGACATTTGTTTTATCTTCATGACATAAGTTTAAATAAATTTTTATTATGCCTGTCTATCAAGAAGCCTATTATAATGTAGCTTCCTAGCTCATCAGATTGGAAGATATTTTCCTAGAAAAAATACTGCACAGATTTCTGGGAGAAATGATACAATGGATAAAATATAGAGATAAGCTTCTAATACGAGTGAGCTAAAATGAATTATGAGGTGTCTTCAAGTAGGAGACCTTTAACACATACAAACCATGCCATATACAGCAAAGCAAAGATATATTTGCCAGATTTTTTTTCAATAAACATTTCTGAAAGACTTTTCTACTTTTTTGTAACATAATAGCTTGACAAATTATACACAAGAGCCTTATTTTCTTATATTGCACCTACTATGTTGTTGCTAGTATATATAAATCCTCTCAAATCACCATAACACCCTCTTATGTAAGAACAGTATGAATAATACAGCATTTTTTCATGACCCAAGTGGAATTAGTAAAGATGTATGGTGGGTTTTTTTGTTTGTTTGTTTTTTTCCTGATATGGGATGTTATCTGTAGGAGTCACAAGGAGAAAATAAACCTGGATTTTTGTCCAGGCTCTATAAACTGCTAGTTCACTCACAACTTACAGAATCTCAGTTTGCTCATCTAAAAAAGGGATAGAATATTTATTTTGAGTGCAATGGTACTGTTAATACAAAGATCAAATGGTAACTTCCAAGTAAATATTCCTCTCTGATAAAAAGAAAAATGATCAAGATGTAATGTGCCTGTACATATATTTTTTTCAAACAGACGATAAGATGATTAGTAGACTTCCCGCCCCACCCCCGGCTTTACTGGGGTATTAACTAATAAATAAAAATCGTGTACATGATATAATGCTTTGATTTAGTATTACTGTGAAATGATCACCACAATCAAGATAATTAACACATCCTCATTTCACAGAGTTAACTTTTTTTTTGCAAGAGCAATAAAGATTTACTCTTTTATTCTGCAAATTTCAAGTGTACAGTACAGTATCATTAACTATAATCATGATGCTGCACATTAGATCTCCAGAATTCATTCATCCTGCATATCTGAAACTTTGTACCCTTTGACCAACATTTCCGCATTTTTCCCACCCCTCAAACGCCTGGCAACCACTATTCTGCTCTCTGCTTCTAAGAATGGCCTAAGGACCTGAGTAGACATTTCTTAAAAGAAGACATACAAATAGCCAACAGGTATATCAACAGGGAAGCAGAATCACTAATCAACAGGGAAATGCAAATCCAAACCCCAATGAGATATCACCTCATACCTGTTAGAATGGCTGTTATCAAAAAGATGAAAGATAGCACGTGTTGGTGAGGATGTGGAAAACAGGGAACCATTATATGCTGTTGGTGGAAATATAAATTTATGCAGCCATTATAAAAAACAGTATGGAGGTTCCTCAAAAAAAAAAAAACAAAAAAAAAAAAACAGAACTACCATATGACCCAGAAATGCTACTTCTGTGCATGTCTTAGTCTGTTGAGGTTCTAAAACAAAATGTCACAGACTGGATGGCTTAGAAACAGCAATTTATTTCTCACAATTCTGGAAGCTAGAAGTGTGAGATCAAGGTGCCAGTATGGAGGGCCCTCTTCTGGATTGCAGACTTCTCATTTTATCCTCATATAAAATGGAAGGGGCTAAGGACCTCTGTGAGGTCTCTTTCATAAGGGCACTAATCCCATCCATGAGGGCTCTTCCCTCATAACCTAATCACCTCCCAAAGGCTCCACCTAATAATATCATCAACTTTAGGGGTTAGGATTTCAACACAGGAATTTGGGGGTTTAGTAACATTCAGAACATAGTAGAGTATGTATCCACAGAAAATGAAATCACTATCTCGAAGAGATATCTATACTCTCACGTTGATTATAACATATTCATTTGTGACAACATGGATGATCCTGGAGGACAATCTGATGAGTGAAGTAAGCCTGTCACAGAAAGACAAATTCTATATGATCTCACTTTTATGTGATTGACTTTTCATGATGCCAATGTATGTAATTTCTGAACATCTCTTGGCATAAAGAAACTGCACAAAATTTAAAAAACAAAATCCTTGGTCATCAATGTTAATCATTTACATTAAGCAGATCTGGAGGCAGGCACAGTTCAGGGACCAAGATTCAACAGCCTGAGTGGGGCTCAGTCAGCTGCTTCTCAAAGCAGCAACCAGTCAACACAAGGAGTATAGGGAGTCATCAGTCCATGTGATAAATTTAAGATCTTAGATCTGAAGTTTATGTCTGGGGAGTATGGGAAGGGAAAATTCCAATAGGTAAGATTGTTTCAACCAACACTAGACAACCGATAATTCAGAGTGAATGTGAGTCTAACAAAAAAAAAAAAAAAGGGGGTGGTGGAAAATAGAAGTTGCCCTCTCACTCACAGTTTATTTTCCTGTACATCAAGAAAGCCCAAGTTACCAAGTTTCTGTGTGAGGCAGCCACATCAGAGAGGAGATTAGAAGGCAACAGGAGTCCCACTAGCTATAATAACTGTAATTCACATGTGTTCTCTACTATTTTACTGATGCAGTCAAAAAACATTTACTTTACATATACTCTGAGCTAGATGCTGGATAACATCCTGGCGATATGCATTTATATAAATAGGATTACTGTTCTCAAAGAGCTTTCAGTACAAAGAAGATGTAAGCAAGTATACAAAAATTACAAAATAATTCAATAAATAGTTTTATAAGGTTATTTAGGCAGACAACAAAATGGGGTTCCTAACCTGCCTTGAAAAATCAGGCCAGAGGCAGCCACACTGAAATGATCACTATCTCTAATAGGGCTCAGTGATACAAGAAATACAAAGTACGATTCTTTTTTAGAGTTGTGTTATGCCCATATTTATTCAGCCTCAACAAATGGACTATTTTTGAGCAAATATGCTAATTTTAGTGCGGTGTTTGCAATCCAGCTACCTGTACATACTGAAATAATAGTGTAGGATTCTCAATTGACTGTTCAGCACATTATCTGCAAACTGAGTTATCTTATTTTGTGGATCCAAAACCAATCCGTAGGGATTAGTCTGGCTTATAAAAAAAAGACATTCCAATGAACTTTCCCGGAAGGCCACCACTCTGCCTCACAAATCAAGAGAGGAGGAACTGTCCCTGTGATATGTTTGAAGAGGCATGAGGAAGACTGCAGTCTGCTCACTTTCCTACTTCTCCACACATACTTAACAGATGAGATCAATGAATTAAGCTTCGACCTTTCAGTGCCACCTCTGCATCCATTTATTTCAAAGGCACTCATGGAGCACTTTACTAAGGGTTTTCTAGTGCCCTGAAAGCCCACTTCAAAATATCATCTGTGTGCCTAGACTTGATTGAGTGTAACCTTCCAATAATTTTGTTAAAGATTATGGCAGGTCAACTATAGCTTCAACCTTGTGAGCACTCAGTGCACAATGGAATATTAAACATCCTCTGGCAACTAGTATACGTTTTTGAACTGCAATGATTTTTCTTGCAAGTAGAATTTTAGAACACATCGTACTGCAGCATTTGTTTGTGTCTATCTTATATGTGTTCCTGTCCTGTTCAGGTTCAGTGTGCCCATTTTACTCCTCTGTCAAACTGGTTCTGTTTATCATTGACAGTGCTGCTGTCATACTAAAATATTTCTGTGGTTGGTTAGACTCAGTTGCCAAGGTAACCATCCTTCTGTCTACTGCCTTTAGGAGTCTGTCATTAGATACCTGAAAACCCTGACTGAAAGTAAATAATAAAAGCAATCAAGGTAATGTGTCTTTGTGCTTCACATGGTATTTCCTAGAGACTCAATAAATATGCAATAATGCCGAGCTATTTACATTTTTAGTCAGTTATTAGCAAAGGTCTTGATAAGGTTATACTTATTCATCTTTACTACATTCTTAAAAGTTTTAGTTTATAAATAGGGAATTCAAGTTAAAACATTTCATTTTTATTATTTTATTTCAAACTTCATGCAAAAATAATTTTTTGAAGTATTTGACACTGGTTAGGGCAATTCCAAAGGGGAAAAAGATAGTTGAGAAATTCTCTTAGGCCTCTACATTTTCCTTCTCTTTCTTTCTATTGAATCTCTGCTCCCAATTCCTGGGTATACTAGTGGAGGCATCAGCAGTATCTTCTCTTCCCAGATCTCATCCTTTCTTTCCCCCAGGAAGACAGAAATACAGTTTTCAGATATATTTTGGCCGATGGCTTTGCTTTGCTTCACTATTTATCTACCAATCTATTATCTATCTCTTCAATCATTCATTCATTCATCTTTTCTGAGCTTCAGTTTTCTTATCTATAGAGTAAAATAGAGATTGCCCCATAAGTGGATTAGTTATAATAAATGAACATAATTTAATACAGTATCTGATACAGTGTTGGTTTTAAAATAATTATAAATACTATCAGCAGTGAAATCATTTGTCTTTCAGAGAGAATTTGATGTTTTCTCTTTCTATCTGCATTGGTAAAATGGTTGATAACGATTGAGTCACCTACTAAAGAGGTCCTTTAAAATGAACCTAGGAAGACTTTCCTGCCCTCCAAACAGGTGCAAAAACTTCTGCACTACGAAGTTATGAGAATTCTAGCATTACAAACTGACTGTTTGCAGGTAAAGGCTTTGTGTTTGAAAGGGTTTCTTCTTCAGCTACAATGCACCCAGAGCATTATGTATTAAGCTGTTATTTGCTAGCAATACTTTAATAGGAATTTGTTGACATTACATGTTGGAGGGCTTAGCATACACTAAGATGAAGTTTTGAGTACATAGTATTTATTAGATATCAAGACTTGTGGGGAAAAAAAGTGAAGAAGCAGGATTGGACAGAAGTTTGTCTGATGTAGGTCCTACAAAGACTTGGTAAACCTGCAGGAGGGGTATTATCCACTAGAGTTGTTATATTTTGAGCTGAAATGGCTGTGCATTTATATCCCAGCCTTCTCATTATTCCAGTATGAACTTCCCAGGGAGTTGCAACCTCTGATGAAGCTGTTCTCTGCAGTTGAAACTGATCATAATAGAGCTGACTGTTGGAAGCTCTCTGCTGACAATACTCCTGCAGCAGGGCAATCCTTTCTTGAGGGGGATCTGGGTGGCACTCACTGTGTCTATCACACTTAGATTAACTAGCTGCATTTGAAAAGAAGTGAGCCTAGTTCAATGAGACAATGACAGACACACAATTTGCTGAAGGACTTGAAACAGATCTTGCTTTTGGTGAGTTATATCACATGTGTCCTTCTTACCCACTAGGGAAGCCTAGATCCCTCAATTCATAGAATAGGAATAACAAGAGAAAAGAAAGAAACTCCAAAACGAAAAGATGAGAGAATCAGCAGTACATTTCACTTGTATCAGGTCAACATAGCCATTTATCTACTTAGAGAGAGGCAACCAATTCTTTAATTATTTGATCTTTCCCCTGAGTAAGTGGCATTTTGTCTGACCAGAATTTCCCTTATATTCATATTTGTATTTATTCTTTCATTTTTTAACCTCACTACTTTCACTCTTACACGGAAAAAGAAAATGTCTTCCTGTTGATTGTTCTGCTGTGTTTTCTAGAATCAGGGAAGTCACCATGCAAGAACATTGGTCATCACCAAAATGACTTATCGTTGTGGAGCTTTGTGGCATGTGGGGAGGTCAGGGTTACGGTGAATTATAGAAACCTCATGTGAAAGGTATGGGAAAGATTAAATGTGAATACTCCTGCCCCAGTGCTCTGTGGATGCTTATATGACTGCACACGGAACTAGCTCTTTCAGCCTCTTTCTTCTCCTTGAAAAAAAGAAAGAAAGAAAAGGATGTGCCACAATTTTCTCCACCCCAAATCTCTTTTGATTCTAAAAACTTTGTTTAACCTTATGCAATGCTGATGTACAGTGACTTAAAATATGGAATTAGGTATCAATAAACTCAAGGGAATAAAAAGCACACACAACTACAAGTTATAGTACCCTAATGGGCCGTTATATAGGAATTGGCAAGCTTTAAAAGAAGCACAGTGGTTAGAGAAAATAATTTGCACCGCTCAATATCTTGTAAAAACAGCTGAATATTCTGTTTCACTAACTCCCTTCTTGGGTTATGCCTCAATGATTTTCACTTACTAAATAGCATCACTGAGCCATAAAAATGTTGGCCCCAGGCCCACAAAACTCACTAGAAGTTTTGTTCACAAAATATTGATTTCATGATTAAACTTTTCATCAGTTAAGAACTCAAGGTCTGAGCTTTAGACTTTTCACACTGGGTTGCATTTATGGCTTGAAAATATTTGAAAATTGTCTATTTTCATTAATAAGATATAGAAATAATGTTCTGCATGGAGAAGATTAGGTTTGCTCCCAAATCCCATTGCTCACAAGAGGCTAGTATTTTGTCAAATTTATGATTACATTTAAATACTTAAACTTCATTGTGGCCACATGTCATTATTTTTCACACCTGAAAAGTAAGGATGGAAGTTATCAGGAAACAGGATGGACGTGTGGCTACTTAGGAAAACACACATTTATATATATTGGACTACTTTTGGTTATTGTTTCTTTTCCCCACAGAGATGCTTAGACAGGGATGAATTTTCTAGATTTGGTTTATATTGGGCAACACAATTTAAATGACAATGTGAGGTACTTAAACTATACTAGGTTCTGCATATAGGCCTTCCACCGATCAAATACTTTGAAATACTGGATTTCCTTTTTAAGTTCCTCCATTATTTGGTTGATAAACTTTTGAAAGCACTCAAGTGACTCTTAAAATTGTGACACATTAAAACTTTAGTAGAGTGATTCTAAGTTATCTTAAACACTCCAATATAGTTTTTAAATTTAGGACGATTTCAACTTAAAATCTAAACTTCCAATTATTTATATTTGAAATTGGAGTCACATATTGAAGTCATTTCCCTAAAAGTCATATTGTCTTAAATAGCTAAAATATAAACATATATGCTTATATTTCCAAATATAAAATAATATAAAGTCAATTTTATTTTTTTATAAGTGATTCTAAGCCTTCATAAGTTTTAAAATGCTTACCACTCACACCACAATTACATAAGCCAACATAACTTGAAGACATGCTTTCCTAAACCAACGTGTTTGGAGCTGCTCTTTTGATTTTCTGAGTACTTAAGAACTGGAACTACTGGCTAGGATGCAGCTGAACCCTTGATGTTAGGTCTGGGTATACATGTCAACTCTATTTATAATTGTCAGTGACTCTATCACAAAAAGGTGTAAGTGGTGATTCTGAACATGTCCCTTAGATTTAAAAATTATATTTTAAGTTAGATTAAAATATATAACTGGAGGGCTTCCCTGGTGGTGCAGTAGTTGAGAGTCCGCCTGCCGATGCAGGGGACATGGGTTCGTGCCCCAGTCCGGGAGGATCCCACATGCTGTGGAGAGGCTGGGCCCGTGAGCCATGGGCACTGAGCCTGCGTGTCCGGAGCCTGTGCTCCGCAACGGGAGAGGCCACAACAGTGGCCTGCGTACCGCAAAAAAAAAAAAAAAAAAAAAAAAAGGAAAAAATATATATATAACTGGTACCTGATGGCTCTGGCTCTCAGTTGGATATTATTTTTATTGCTTTTAAGTTAGATAGTTGACTTTCCCCTGCAACTCTAAAGATTTTTGAACATGATGGAGTTCTGCATTCTTATAAGATATATCTTATATCTTAGAACCACATAATGCTTTCAAATAGAGAAAATGATAGCCAATTGAAAATTTTCTGCTTCTCTTGGCTTCTATTTATTTGGAGTTGTCAAAATTTATTATTTTTAGCAATGACAGTTTCTTCATCCTCTAAAGAGATTGAATTACTCTAGGCTATTTCTGTTGTTTATGTTATGATAGAATTTCAAAGTTGAAATGTATTTTAATGTATATCTAGTCCATTTATTCATCAGATGAAAAAATCACTTTTTAAAAAGGAAAGAAATCTGTTCAGTACATTGTGAGCAGTTATGTAAATGTTAACTGCTTATTATTATCATCATCATCATTTATTCATAATGCCATTATACTCAACTTTTTTTTTTTTTTTTTTTTTTTTTTTTTTTTGCAGTACGCAGGCCTCTCACTGTTGTGGCCTCTCCCGTTGCGGAGCACAGGCTCCGGACACACAGGCTCAGCGGCCATGGCTCATGGGCCCAGCCGCTCCGCGGCATGTGGGATCTTCCCGGACCGGGGCACAAACCCGTGTCCCCTGCATCGGCAGATGGACTCTCAACCACTGTGCTACCAGGGAAGCCCTATACTCAACTTTTTATTGGGGTCACCACATAATTTGTTATACAAACTGGGCAAATTTTGATAGCGCAAAAAGGGAACAATTACTAATTAAGTAATCAGGCGTGCGAAAGCTAGCATATTTTCCACACTAGCTTTACTCATCTATAGATACCTGAAATGTTTAGTACGCTCCCATTCACAAGGAATTCTCTAGTGCACTAGTTTTATATCCCATGCCACTTTGGAGATTTTTAGTCACCTAAATTTAAATGCCACTGTAATATGTAAAAATATTCATGTAGGGTTACACTGATTGAACAGGAGACTATAGACCTGAAGCTCTGGAACTTTAGCATGTTCTCAGTGGTATACTGTGATCCCTGAGGCACCCCTATGGGAACATGGAGCTCCACAGGCTTACTTGAAAACTGCTGCATTAGTGGAGGGAAAGTAACACTTATCAAACATTCATGAGGTGCCAGACCATATACATGTAATTGGCTGGGAACAGTGGAGCTGATTTTAAGTCAATGTCTAATTGATTGCAAAGCCTTATTCCCATTCCTCAGAAGAAAGTACATTGCCTTTTTGCATACTTCTTATTTCAGAAAGTTCCTCATTGTCTCAGCCAGGTCACCCTAGGTTATGCTACACAACCTCCAAATTTCAGAGGCTTAAAAGAAGGAAACAAATGAATAAAAAAAAGGTTCTTAAAACAAAAGCGTTTCCTGTTCACACTATATGTCCATTGCAAGATAGCAAAACACTACTTATTATATGCCCTGAGGTACACAGGCTACGGGAAGCTCTGTCTTGACCTATATTTTTATGATCCCAGAAGCAAGGGGAGGAAAAATGGTGAAATATTCCATCTGGGAAGTTCTACTATAGAGAGGGTCACCAAACAATACAGTGGGTTGATCATGATCTTATTTCAATAAAATCTATATTCTTAGACTTGTATTTAATATTTCATCTTCTTTCCTAAGGGACTAGTAATATCATGAGAGCCCTCATATATTTAGATTTTAAAAATGTATGTTGACTCACCTCCAATATTCATCTCAACATTTCTTCTTTTCCAAATTAAATATTTCCAGTGTTTCAACTGTCTCTGAAAAGGAACTGCTTAAAGCAGTGCTTCTCAAACTTGAATGTGCGTTGGCAGGTTGTGGAGATATTAAAATGCAGATTCAGATTCAATAGGCCTGGATAAGTCCTGTAATATAGCTTTTTGTTTGTTGTAAGTATTTTCTAAAGGATGTCTTAACCTAGTTTTGAGGTTAAAACTCCCCTTCTTGAGCAGCGTATTTAGTCTATATTCTAACTACTTCCATTACTGAACTTTCACACTTTGGGCTGTTACGCACCTGCAACAATGGACCAGGGCCAGTTATCAAATGAATAGCAGCAGCCCCCTTGCCCCAGGCCCTGGGAAATTATTCAATTAAGCTAATCCACAGGAAGGCCAAGAAATATGGATACCCCACCCAACTTGCCATGTAGAAGGGGCCCCATACAGTTCCAACTTTATGTTACCCGGTCTCCATGTACAGCCACTATGTGACCGTGCTGGCAGCCTTCTCTCATTTGAAGCTATAGGTAACAAAGAGTTCTGCTTTTCATCTATCCCAGTATAAGTGTGTTGTGTCCCACCAATAAAGGAACCTTGAAATCTTATAAAACTTACTGGTGTGGAGAAGACGGCAGAAGAGTAAGACGTGGAGATCACCTTCCTCCCCACAGATGCATCAGAAATACATCTACACGTGGGACAACTCCTACAGAACACCTACAGAACACCTACTGAAAGCTGGCAGAAGACCTCAGACCTCCCAAAAGGCAAGAAACACCCCACATACCTGGGTAAGGCAAAAGAAAAAAGAATAAACAGAGACAAAAGGATAGGGTTGGGACCTGGACCAGTGGGAGGCAGCCAAGAAGGAGGAAAGGTTTCCACACACTAGGAAGCCCCTTCATGGGTGGAGACTGCAGGTGGCGGGGGTGTGGGGAAGCTTTGGAGCCGCGGAGGAGAGCACAGCAACACGTGTGCAGAGGGCAAAGCAGAGAGATTCCCGCAGAGAGGATCCATGCCTACCAGAACTCACCAGCTTGAGAGGCTTGTATGCTCACCCACCGGGGCAGGCGGGGCTGGGTGTTGAGGCTCCGGCTTCGTTTGGAGCACAGGGAGAGGACTGGGGTTGGCGGCGTGAACACAGCCTGAAGGGGGATAGTGCGCCACGACTAGCCAGGAGGGAGTCCGGGAAAAAGTCTGGAGCTGCCGAAGAGGCAAGAGACTTTTTCTTCCCTCTTTGTTTCCTGGTGCACGAGGAGAGGGGATTAAGAGCGCTGCTTAAAGGAGCTCCAGAGACGGGCGTGAGCCGTGGCTAACAGCGCAGACCCCAGAGGCAGGCATGAGACACTAAGGCTGCTGCTGCCACCACCAAGAAGGCTGTGTGCAAGCACAGATCATGATCCACACCTCCCCTTCCGAGATCCTGTGCAGCCCACCATGGTCAGGGTCCCGGGATCCAGGGACAACTTCCCCAGGAGAATGAACGGCACACCTCGGGCTGGTGCAACATTATGCTGGCCTCTGCTGCCGCAGGCTTGCCCCGCATCCGTACCCCTCCCTCCCACTGGCCTGAGTGAGCCAGAGTCCCTGAATCAGCTGCTCTTTTAACCCCGCCCTGTCTGAGCGAAGAACAGACGCCCTCAGGCGACCTACACGAAGAGGCAGGGCCAAATCCAAAGCTGAGACCCAGGAGCTGTGCGAACAGAGAAGAGAAGGGAAATCTCTCCCAGCACCCTCAGGAGTAGTGGATTAAATCTCCACAATCAACTTGATGTACCCTGCATCTGTGAAATACCTGAATAGACAATAAATCATCCCAAATTGAGGAGGTGGACTTTGGAAGCAAGATATATTATTTTTTCCCCTTTTCCTCTTTTTGTGAGTGTGTATGTATATTTTTCTGTGTGAGATTTTGTCTGTATAGATAGTTTTGCTTTCACCATTTGTCCTAGGGTTCTGTCCGATGGTTTTTTTTTTTTTCTTTTGCTTTTTAATTAAAAAAAATTTTTTTCTGAGCCATGTGGATAACAGGCTTTTGGTGCTCCAGCCAGGCATCAGGGCTGTGCCTCTGAGGTGGGAGAGCCAACTTCAGGACACTGGTCCACAAGAGACCTCCCAGCTCCACATAATACCAAATGGCGAAAATTTCCCAGAGATCTCCGTCTCAACACCAACACCCAGCTTCACACAATGACCAGCAAGCTACAGTGCTGGACACCTTATGCCAAACATCTAGCAGAACAGGAACACAACCCCACCCATTAGCAGAGAGGCTGCCAAAAATCATAATAAGCCCACAGACACCCCAAAACACACCACCAGACGTGGACGTGCCTACCAGAAAGACAAGATCCAGCCTCATCCACCAGAACACAGGCTCTAGGAAGCCTACACAACCCACTGAACCAACCGTAGCCACTGGGGACAGACACCAAGAACAACGGGAACTACGAACCTGCAGCCTGTGAAAAGGAGACCCCAAACACAGTAAGATAAGCAAAATGAGAAGACAGAAAAACACACAGCAGGAGAATGAGCAAGATAAAAACCCACCAGACCTAACAAATGAAGAGGAAACAGGCAGTCTACCTGAAAAAGAATTCAGAATAATGATAGTAAAGATGATCCAAAATCTTGGAAATAGAATAGAGAAAATGCAAGAAACATTGAACAAGGACCTAGAAGAACTAAAGAGGAAACAAGCAAAGATGAAGAACACAATAAATGAAATTAAAAATACTCTAGAAGTAATCAATAGCAGAATAACTGAGGCAGAAGAACGGATAAGTGAGGAGGAAGATAAAATAGTGGAAATAATTACTGCAGAACAGAATAAAGAAAAAACAATGGACAGAACAGAGGACAGTCTCAGACACCTCTGGGACAACATTAAACACACCAACATTCAAATTATAGGGGTCCCAGAAGAAGAAGAGAAAAAGAAAGGGACTGAGAAAATATTTGAGGAGATTAGATTGAAAACTTCCTTAATATGGGAAAGGAAAAAGTTAATCAATTCCTGGAAGCACAGAGAGTCCCATACAGGATAAAACCAAGAAGAAACACACCAAGACACATTTAATCAAACTATCAAAAATTAAATATAAAGAAAACATATTAAAAGCAGCAAGGGAAAAAAAAAACAAATAACACACAAGGGAATCCCCATAAGATTAACAGCTGATCTTTCAGCAGAAATTCTGCAAGCCAGAAGGGAGTGGCAGGACATAATTAAAGTGATGAAGTAGAGAAACCTGCAACCAAGATTACTCTACCCAGCAAGGATCTCATTCAGATTTGATGGAGAAATTAAAAACTTTACAGACAAGCAAAAGCTGAGAGAGTTCAGCACCACCAAACCAGCTTTACAACAAATGCTAAAGGAACTTCTCTAGGCAAGAAACACAACAGAAGGAAAAGACCTACAATAACGAAAGCAAAACAATTAAGGAAATGAGAATAGGAACATACATATCAATAATTACCTTAAATGTAAATGGACTAAATGCTCCCACCAAAAGACACAGACTGGCTGAATGGATACAAAAACAAGACCCGTATATATGCTGTCTACAAGACACCACTTCAGACCAAGGGACACATACAGACTGAAAGTGAGGGGATGGAAAAAGATATTCCATGCAAATGGAAATCAAAAACAAGCTGGAGTAGCAATTCTCATATCAGACAAAATAGACTTTAAAATAAAGACTATTACAAGACACAAAGAAGGACATTACATAATGATCAAGGGATCAATCCAAGAAGATATAACAATGGTAAATATTTATGCACACAACATAGGAGCACCTCAATACATAAGGCAAATACTTACAGACATAAAAGGGGAAATCGACAGTAACACAAGCATAGTGGGGGATTTTAACACCCCACTTTCACCAATGACAGATCATGCAAAATGAAAATAAATAAGGAAACACAAGCTTTAAATGATACATTAAACAAGATGGAGTTAATTGATATTTATAGGACATTCCACCCCAAAACAACAGAATACACATTTTTCTCAAGTGCTCATGGAGTATTCTTCAGGATAGATCCTATCCTGGGTCACAAATCAAGCCCTGGTAAATTTAAGAAAATTGAAATCATATCAAGTATCTTTTCCGACCACAACATTATGAGGCATCAATTACAGGAAAAGATCTGTAAAAAATACAAACACATGGAGGCTAAACCATACACGTAATAACCAAGTGATCACTGAAGAAATCAAAGGGGAAATCAAAAAATACCTAGAAACAAATGACAATGGAGACACGACGACCCAAACCTATGGGATGCAGCAAAAGCAGATCTAAGAGGGAAGTTTATAGCAATACAATCCTACCTTAAGGAACAGGAAACATCTAAAATAAACAAACTAACCTTGCACATAAAGCAATTAGAGAAAGAAGAACAAAAAAAACCCCCAAAGTTAGCAGAAGGAAAGAAATCATAAAGCTCAGATCAGAAATAAATGAAAAAGAAATGAAGGAAATGATAGCAAAGATCAATAAAACTAAAAGCTGGTTCTTTGAGAAGATAAACAAAATTGATAAAACATTAGCCAGACTCATCAAGAAAAAAAGGGAGAAGACTCAAATCAATAGAATTAGAAATGAAAAAGGAGAAGTAACAACTGACACTGCAGAAATACAAAGGATCATGAGAGATTACTACAAGCAACTCTATGCCAATAAAAGGGACAACCTGGAAGAAATGGACAAATTCTTAGAAATGCACAACCTGCAAAGACTGAACCAGGAAGAAATAGAAAATATGAACAGACCAATCACAAGCACTGAAATTCAAACTGTGATAAAAAATCTTCCAACACACAAAAGCCCAGGACCAGATGGCTTCACAGGCGAATTCTAACAAAAACTTAGAGAAGAGCTAACACATATCCTTGTCAAACTCTTCCAAAATATAGCAGAGGGAGGAACAATCCACAACTCATTCTACGAGGCTACCATCACCCTGATACCAACACCAGACAAAGATGACACGAAGAAAGAAAACTACAGACCAATGTCACTGATGAATATAGATGCAAAAATCCTCAACAAAATACTAGCAAACAAAATCCAACAGCAATTAAAAGGATCATACACAATGATCAAGTGAGGTTTATTCCAGGAATGCAGGAATTCTTCAATATATGCAAATCAATCAACGGGATACACCATAATGACAAATTGAAGGAGAAAAACCATATGATCATCTCAATAGATGCAGAGAAAGCTTTCGACAAAATTCAACACCCATTTATGGTAAAAACCCTGCAGAAAGTAGGCATAGAGGGAACTTTCCTCAACATAATAAAGGCCATATATGACAAACCCACAGCCAACATCATCCTCAATAGTGAAAAACTGAAACCATTTCCATTAAGATCAGGAACAAGACAAGGTTGCCCACTCTCACCACTATTAGTCAACATAATTTTGGACGTTTAGCCACAGCAATCAGAGAAGAAAAAGAAATAAATGGAATCCAAATCAGAGAAGAAGAAGTAAAGCTCTCGCTGTTTGCAGATGACACGATACTATACATAGAGAATGCTAAAGATGCTAACAGAAAACTACTATAGCTAATCAATGAATTTGGTAAAGTAGCAGGATACAAAATTAATGCACAGAAATCTCTAGCATTCCTATATACTAATGATGAAAAATCTGAAAGTTAAATTAAGAAAACACTCCCATTTACCATTGCAACAAAAAGAATAAAATATCTAGGAATAAACCTATCTAAGGAAACAAAAGACCTGTATGCAGAAAATTATAAGACACTGATGAAAGAAATTAAAGATGATACAAATAGATGGAGAGATATACCATGTTCTTGGATTGTAAGAATCAACATTGTGAAAATGACTCTACTACCCAAAGCAATCTACAGATTCAATGTAATCCCTATCAAACTACCAGTGGCATTTTTCACAGAAGTAGAATAATAAATTTCACAATTTGTATGGAAGCACAAAAGACCCCGAATAGCCAAAGCAGTCTTGAGAACGAAAAACAGAGCTGGAGGAATCAGGCTCCCTGAATTCAGACTATACTACAAAGCTACAGTAATGAAGACAGTATGGTACTGGCACAAAAACAGAAATATAGATCAATGGAACAGGATAGAAAGCCCAGAGATAAACCCACGCACATATGGTCAACTTATTTTTGATAAAGGAGGCAAAAATATACAGTGGAGAAAATACAGCCTCTTCAATAATTGGTGCTGTGAAAACTGGACAGGTACATGTAAACGTATGAACTTAGAACACTCCCTAACACCATACACAAAAATAAACTCAAAATGGATTAAAGACCTAAATGAAAGGCCAGACACTCTCAAACTCTTAGAGGAAAACATAGGCAGAACACTCTGTGTCATAAATCACAGCAAGATCCTTTTTGACCCACCTCCTAGAGAAATGGAAATAAAAACAAAAGTAAACAAACGGGACCTAATGAAACTTAAAAACTTTTGCACAGCAAAGGAAACCATAAACAAGACCAAAAGACAACCCTCAGAATGCGAGAAAATCTTTGCAAATGAAGCAACTGACAAATGATTAATTTCCAAAATTTACAAGAAGCTCATGCAGCTCATTAAAAAAAAAACAAACACCCAATCCAAAAATGGGCAGAAGACCTAAATAGACATTTCTCCAAAGAAGATATACAAACTGCCAACAAACACATGAAAGAATGCTCAACATCATTAATCATTAGAGAAGTGCAAATCAAAACTACAATGGGATATCATCTCACACCTGTCAGAATGGCCATCATCAAAAAATCTAGAAACCATAAATCCTGGAGAGGGTGTGGAGAAAAGGGAACCCTCTTGCACTGTTGATGGGAATGTAAATTGATACAGTCACTATGTAGAACAGTATGGAGGTTCCTTAGAAAACTAAAAATAGAACTACCATATGACCCAGCAATCCCACTACTGGGCATATACCCTGAGAAAACCATAATTCAATAAGAGTCATGTACCAAAATGTTCATTGCAGCTCTATTTACAATAGCCAGGACATGGAAGCAACCTAAGTGTCCATCAACAGATGAATGGATAAAGAAGCTGTGGCACATATATACAATGGAATATTACTCAGCCATAAAAAGAAACGAAACTGAGTTATTTGTAGTGAGGTGGATGGACCTAGAGTCTGTCATACAGAGTGAAGTAAGTCAGAAAGAGAAAAACAAATACAGTATGCTAACACCTATATATGAAATCTAAGAGAAAAAAAAGGTCATGAAGAACCTAGGGGTAAGACAGGAATAAAGACACAGACCTGCTAGAGAATGGACTTGAGGATATGGGGAGGGGGAAGGGTAAGCTGGGACAAAGTGAGAGAGTGGCATGTACATATGTACACTACCAAACGTAAAATAAGTAGCTAGTGAGGGGAGGCCGCGTGGCACGGGGAGATTGGCTCGGTGGTTTGTGGCAGCTTGGAGGGGTGGGGTAGGGAGCAGGGAGAGGGGGCAGACGCGGGAAGGGGGAGATGTGGGGACGTGTGTATGTGTGTGGCTGATTTGCTTTGTTGTGGAGTGGAAGGTAGTGCACCATTGTGGAGCGATTTTACTCCAATGAAGATGTTAAAAAAAAAGAAAAAGAAAAAGAAAACTTACTGTTAATGGCTCCCATGTCTTTCTTTATCCAAATCTCCTTCATGTTGGAATATTCAAAATATTGTCTAAACTCAGGGAGGTTAGATTCCAGCCCAGGTGGGGCCATCCCTTAGAGCAGTAGAAATAATTGTTCACTTGAGCTGTACTTTCTGGAGTCAGCTTTCTGGTGTGTTTCTGGTCATAATCTGTGTTTGGCAGAGGGTTATTTCAGGGGCTTGTCACTTCCTCAGTGTCACTGTTCATTACTATTACTATTTGGAGCAGAATTTTGGTTTGTCCATGTGTTTCAGGTGACCCCTAAGGAAGAAGGTGTTGACTGGACTTCCTTACAGTGGAAAAATGGCACCCCGTTTTGTTGTTGATGTTCCTCCGGTGGCGGTGGTTTCTCTTCTCTGCTAGTACATCCCTTGCTGCAGTTGCCAGCTAACTTCATGCTTCCAAGATCCCCAGGGGTATTGTGGGTTGCACTTTTGGAGATCAGTAGCCAGATGGTTAAAGAAAGTGGGGCCCCTTGGACAAGGGGATGAATATCTCATCCCTGTACTATCCAAAGTTATCCAATGGCTTAAATAATGAAAAAAACACTAGCCAGCATAACTGAGCCTTGGTAAGTGCCACTGCATTTGATCTGACAGATACTTTGTACAAGGGGGCTATTGCATTGTCCCAAGAGACAGCTATAGCTCCCTACGTGTACGCTCCAAGCCCTTTGAGGTGTACTAGGAAGGCTTGGAACAAGAGATGGCTGCTCACGAGGCAGGGTACACTCTGCTCCCCTTTCCCGTAACCACATAGAAGGTCCACATATGACTTGTCAGACAGAAACAGAAACTAAAAACTGTGGCTTTAGGCTGCTAGAAGTTTAAAATAGTAGAGAAAAGGTGGATGAAAAAAAAGGAAAAAAACAGAATGCGTGGGCAGGAAACAACAAAACAAACACATAGGTACATATACAATTAAATTAAAACAAAGCTTAATTTTTTGACCCAACTGAAAATCCACAATTCACTAATAAAAATGTATATAATAAAAAGATATAAGGATACTGACTGGCTTTTGTGCCTCCATAACATAGATTTTAAATTAACTTCAACATTTGCTAAAATGCACCAATGACAAAGCTTTATGGACTTAATTAATACTGGGCCTTAAATTATAGTTATACCTGAGGATTCTACTAAGTTGAAACATGGTATCCCCTATAATCTTAGGAAAATAAATATAATGAGAGAAAAAAAAGCTATGCATCAGTTTAATTATAGCCTTGGCTAAATCTTCCATAGTCATAGTACCTTTTGCCCTAAAATATCCTATATTAGACATAAATACTCTGACAAAATGAATAATAAATTTAAATTAAATTTTTGACACTTACAACTTGTATGAAATGGGACTTCGTAGACTCCCTAGTTAGAATGGTTCAGCCCAACACAAATTTAAAAAGGGTCTTCAAAGATTGAAACTTATAAGAATGAATTAATGAATAGGTGATTCGTTCATTGTGAAGCATTCAGGGTGCTTCTCCATTTGACACCCCACTGACTGTTCTTAAACATGGAAAGAATAAATGGTGCATCATGGTAAATTACTAGCACCTTAATGCTGTGCTCACATCTGTTAAGTTCCCAATACCCAATATTATTTAATTTACTAACTCCATCCAATCAGCAGCTAGTAAATATTTTGCCATTATAGATTCAACTAATGTGTTCTATTCCATGCTTATTTCAACAACCCCTCAGCTACAGTTCACTCTCACCTCCAAAGGACACAACACACCTTTACTAGACTCCACATAAGTTACCTTGACAGCTTTGCCATTGCACACATATTTGCAGACAAGATCTTAACTACACCAACCTTTCTCCAGTACCACAGGTATGACATTACATTGCCAATATCCTCCTCCAAGGAGATTCATTTGGCACACGCATTAAAAACATACAAATCCAACATCTTTTAGTTCTTTTTGAGTTCTAGAGGCAGCATATTCCTCATTTACAGATTTTACTTTGTTTCACTAATGCTGCTACTAACAAACCAGCCTACCTTACAAAAAAGCCTCTAGAATTGGTCCAAGTCAAAATTAACAGGCACTCTTCTTAGTGTTCTCAGAGACTCCTTCACTGTAAAGACTTTAGCAGCCTTTTCTCATGCCCCCTGGAGTCTCTGGATCACCTATGATGGCCATAAATTACCCATGGGCTTCTCATGCAAAAAACTGCCCTTCTCAGACTTATGCTATACACCATTAGAGTAAAAATTTCTGGCCACAGACTAGGCTCTTCTGTGGCCCTCCATAACTAGCTGTCCATTATTGCTTGGGTCATGAAAGCAGCACACCACAAGCTTGGCAGTTCTACTGAGGCCTCCTTAATAAATGCTGGAGGCAAACCTGGAGCTTGTGGTATATTCCACATGCAGGAGGGAGCAGCCTCTCCTGTCCTTAGTCCTTGCCAGATGTAATGGTGCTGGAGGAGGTCACTCCATCCCCAGACTCCTTACCTACCTGGGAAGGCCCTTAGGATAAACTGAGAGAATAGCAGTGAGTCCATACACTGTACCAATAGCATTGCCACTGACATAAATGCTGGAGCTCAGTAGAATGTTGCTGCTTTCCAACCAATAACTGAGATGTCCCCGATAAAAGATGAGACTTAAGGGTCAGCATTTTTGGCCAAAGTTCAAGCAGTCATCTTAAGGCTGGAGGCCCAGGTTAGCAAATGGTTCAATCTATACATTTCTACAAACTCTTGGGCTATAGCTTAAGAGGAGTTTACCCCTTCATGGTAAGGAATTCTGGGAATCTCTTGCCTAATAGATGCCCCAAATATAAGTCAAAGTCACAAATATCTCCACATTTAATAAGATTACAATACGTCTTTACCAGGACTCTTCTTATCCCCCTTGGAGTTTGACATTACTGATAGTGACCAAAGCTCACATTTCACTTCTCAAAATACATGTTACTGGGCTCTTTAAAAAGGCATTCTATAGAACTTTCATCTCTCTGGTAGGTTCTAGGTAGCTGGTTTAATTAGAATGCTTAATTGGGTTTCCAAAGAACAACAGTATAAGATCAGAAAATGAAAAACAGGGACTTCCCTGGTGGCACAGTTGTTAAGAATCCACCTGTCAATGCAGGGGACACAGGTTCGAGCCCTGGTCCAGGAAGATCCCCACATGCTGCGGAGCAACTAAGCCTGTGTGCCACAACTACTGAGCCCACACACCATAACTACTGAAGTCCATGTGCCCTAGAGCCCGTGCTCCACAACAAGAGAAGCCATTGCAATGAGAAGCCCGCACACTGCAATGAAGAGTAGTCCCCGCTCGCCACAACTAGAGAAAAGCTCACGTGCAGCAATGAAGACTCAGTGCAGCCAAAAAGATAAGAGAAAAAAAAAAAAGAAGAAAATGAAAAACAGGTCTTAATCTCTCTTAATTCAAGACTGCTTCTCCTAAGGCACTGACAAATTGGACACAGGGTATTCATTTCTTCTCTTTTTTTGATATGAAAAAATAAACAGAAACCTCAATTAAATAGATCAGAGAGACCAGAATGGGGAGCTCTGATGCCCTTCAATGATAGCAGAGCCCAACTGGAAGAAGAAAGACTCCTCTTCTTTCCTGGCAAGGGCTCAACCAAGGAAAAGCCATGGACTCTATGTTTACGGTAACCCTCCCAATTTCCGTTTCCTCTCTATAGAAGTGTTCTCCTTCCCTTGCTTTTCGGGGACTTAACAGGTGGCTCACCATGGTTGCAGACATCTAACTGCAATTTTCTGATGATTCTGAATAAACCCATCTTTGCTGGAGAAAGATCTGGCAGTATATTTGTTTTAGGTCAACATATATTAGGGATTCTATTACGTTTCCTGAGCTTGTTGCTTGCTTAGCCCATGATCCTTTCACATCTCTTGTTCTCTGCCAAAACTGCACTCTACACCCTGTACTCTACTCCATTCCTAAGGGGAAATCTTATAGAGGTTGCTACTAAATGAGTCATTCTAAAAACAAGTGAAAATTATTGCTTTCTACAGTAGGCAGCTGCCTCATAGAAGTACACCTCTTGACCTCTTGAGGGTAGGACATACCATTTCCCAGGACTTCTCCTAATTCCCTTCAGCTTGCTACCATGACATCCTGTCCTTGGTCTCAAGAGTGCTCCTTACCCTTGGTTACAAATACTACTAACTTTTACATATACCTTACTAAACTGTCAGTTCATACCTTCCAACAATGAAGCTGGGAAAACTCCAACTTTATTCAAGGAATACACTAACATGTTATTGTCATAAAAAATATAACTCATACTTTAAACACACTTTACAACCCCACCAAGACAATGCTAGAGACTCCCAAAATTTACATCTGTTTTCTAATGCCATATAAATGGAAACCTTGGTAATGGGCTGGCCTACAGGACTCTTTATATTTCTACTGTGTTCTTCTCCTTTTTATAATAAAATGTTTTCTGTACTGTTTAAGGCAACTTATGCCTTACTTTCAAAAAGTCTCCTGTACTATTTGGGCAGCTCAGATATCCCAAATACTCAACCTTAAAGTTGACTTCAAGACATCAACAGGTCAATTGTAACACAGTTTGTTGTTGTTGTGCGTGTGTTTGCTTTATGCTGTCTTGACTCAGTTTTGAGGCACTGGCTAGAAGCTGGTGGGTTCCCCTTCTTGAGTAGTTAAATAGGTCCACATCCCAAAGACTTTCATTAATGGGCTCTCATATTCTGGGCCATTAGGCGTCTGCCCTAATTAACCTGGGGCCAGGTTTCATACAACTAGGCACGGCCTCTATGCCCTGGAGACAGTGGAAATTATTCAAATAAACCAATTCAAAGGGAACCTAGCTGACTCCATCCTACTTGTCACATATAAACTGCTCCCTACGCTCCAGTTTTCTATAATCCTTTCTCCTGGGTCCAACCCCCTGTGTGGTCCTGCCTGGAGACTTTTCTCCTTTGAAATTGTAAGCAATACAGAGTTCTGCCTTCCATGTACCCCACTGTCTCTGTGCTGTGTCTTGAAGTAAAAAGAATCTTTGAATCTTATAAAACAGGGCCTGAGCTTCGGAATTTTGAACAAGCTCCCAGGTGATGCTACTGATGCTGGTCCTTGGACTATGATTTCAGTAGCAGGGGTGTACAGTCCCTAGGCCATATATGGTGATTTTTCTCTAATTTGCCTTTTAAGTGTGACACCCAGAGGTTAGAGCTAAGCTGAATTATATAGTTATCATTTGACCAGTGCCCACACATTATGGGAAACTTCCCTTTACCTGAACAGTGTTCCTCTTTTAAAATAGCCTAAGAGGGCTTCCCTGGTGGCACAGTGGCTGAGAGTCCGCCTGCCGATGCTGGGGACACGGGTTCGTGCCCCAGTCCGGGAAGATCCCACATGCCATGGAGCGGCTGGGCCCGTGAGCCATGGCAGCTGAGCCTGCGCATCCAGAGCCTGTGCTCTGCAACGGGAGAGGCCAGAGCAGTGAGAGGCCCGCATACTGCAAAAATAATAAATACATAAAAATAAAATAAAATAGCCTAAGATCAAATTAGTCGATTTGGTCAGATACTATGTATCTTTGAGTAATCTATAATTCCAACATCTTCTTTATAAATGCTACCAGTAAATCATACATTTCATATACCATACTTTTAGCCTTTGTGCTTTGTGCATTATGCATGATTTTTAAATTGAAATATAATATACACACAATGATTCACCCTTTTAAAGTGTGCAATTTGATGTGCTTTGACAATATATACATTCGTGTAACTGTCACCAATAACAAAATATATAACATTTCCATTACAGCAAAAATTTCCTTATGCCCACTTGAATTCAATCCTAGCCCTGGTAAACAGTGATTTGTTTTCTGACTCTATAATTTTGTCTTTTCTAGAATGCCATAAAAATGAAATCATACAGTAGGTTTATCTTATATAACAAGTATTAAAGTTTTTAAATGTGAATATTTATTGGTTTAAATTGATTTCTATAGAAAAATGTTGTTTACAATTTATCTGAAGTCAGACCTGCTTTAATAATATGATCAAGGATCATTGTTGAATCAAACTTTAGGAGGCATATTAAAGAGTTTCAGTGTTTTGTGGAAAACTCCCAGTAGATAGAAAAACTAATGAAAATCAGTTTAACAAACCAGATGTCTTAGAGAATTCATAAGAGTTACCATGGCAGTTTTAAACAATAAGCTAGAACTTTGGCTTGTTTTCTATCACAAAAATATGTTTTATTAACGCTGGGTTGAGTGTCTTGAGAAGTTGCACCTTCTGGAGGAGGAGATAACAAAATCTATGTGTCAAGCAAGGTCAGTGATTTCTCCCCCTTAACTCCCACTCCCATAAAGGACTGAGCTTATTGAAAATGTAAAATAAAACTCATATTTGGAACTTAGAGATTAATACCAATTTTTGGAAGTTTTAAAATAGAAATTTAAATCTAAAAAATCTGTTTTTCATTACATAATTACTTTTTAGTATTGAGTTAAAAATAGACATAACCAAACAGTTAATAAAAACAGGAACAAAGGAAGCTAACCATATTACCAATGAATAAGATCACCATACCATATGTGGTGAGGCAGAAAATAACTAACCTAAGTAACATCAGAAAATAGTATTTTCACTAGCTACTGTAGGGCTTAAGACACAAGAAACTGTACATACATACTGTAATATAATTAGTAAATCTGTTTCTCCCAGGGGTATGAGTAAATAATTCTGAGATGACTGTATGTGTACAATAGGATTAAACAAATAAGTACATATGTGTAGTTAATGAGATCCAGGCTTATCAGTGTTGGAGGATAAAAAGTTAAAATATGGAAATGGGAAGGTTAAGATGAACTGATGGTGTTGGACTAAAATCAGAAGTATAAGTATGAACTCATTCAGATAGATAGATAGATAGACAGACAGACAGACTAGTTGTGTGTACATGGGGTTGGTATATATACAAATATTTTTGAGGTCTATTCACTGAGAGGCAATGATTTCCCAGTAGCAATGAACACACCTAGCACCCAGATCTTGATTTCTAAGTATTGTCCAATGAAAGGAATTAAGACTCTCTGGTGATGTGTCAAAAGTACCAGATATTTGTCCAAACACCAGTCTAGACATCACTGTGAAGGTAATTTTTTAGGTGAGATTAACATTTAAATAGGTAGACTTTAAGTAAAACAAATTACTCTCCACACTGTGGGTGACCCTCATCCAATAAATTGAAGGTCTTTATATATTTGTAGATGTATTTTAGAAAAATCATTATAGGAATTGACTCTACCAAAACAAAACCACCAGCACATATAAATATACAGTAGCTATAGTTTGAAAATATTTTAAATATTAATCAGTAGGTAGATAAATAAACTATAATAAATTCATTATATGAAATGGTATAATTTCAGTCATTAAAAACAGTGCAAAATGAATTGACATACATAAATGCCTAATGGTACCTTCAGGTTTAAAAAAAGCAATTTATAGATCAATATTTAGAGCATAATATGAGTGTGTGTTTACATTCATAGATGATTTACATCAATATGAATTTAAGAAAAATTAATATATGACACACACAAAATAAAGTTAACAATTAGGGCCATGATGTTATGAATGAAAAGGGAATATATGTACATACATGGAAACACGAGCATATGTATGCATGCATATTTGTACACATGTATATATGTTTATATATTTCTAATGTGAAACAACATATGGGTAAAATTGAACTATCTTAGTGTGTTTTTCCATCATATTTCTAAGCAAAATTTTAAAAGAGAAAAAGAAAAACATAAAGTTACTAGAAAAAAATATAAATATATAAACTTGGTAAAGAAAAAATTTTAACTTTGAAATAAACATCAATGGCTTCCCTGGTGTTGCAGTGGTTAAGAATTTGCCTGCTGATGCCCGGGTTCGAGCCCTGGTCCAGAAAGTTCCCACATGCCACGGAGCAACTAAGCCCATGTGCCACAACTACTGAAGCCTGCATGCCTAGAGTCCATGTTCTGCAACAAAAGAAGCCACTGTAATGAGAGGCCCGCACACTGCAATGAAGAGTAGGCCCCGCTCACCTCAACTAGAGAAAAGCCCGTGCTCAGCAACGAAGACCCAACACAGCCAAAAATAAATTAAATAAATCGATTAATTAAAAATAAATAAATAAAAGCTAAAAACATTTAAAAAAGAGAGACTAAAGAGATGAAAATAAATAAATAAAATAAACGTCAAAAAAAGAGTAAAATATCTCTTCATCATGGAAATTAATTGTGGCCAAAATCATCCAGAGGAAAAACAAACAATAACAACAAAACAGAAGTTAGTAAACAAAGTTAAATGGCATACTCAGAGAAACATATTTGCAAAGTTTGACAGTATTTTTATACTATTAATATTTATATGATTTTCCTGTAAGTCAATAGAAGCAATATTTATTTTTTCCTATACAAAAATCAAATTAGGGTCAGAACAGATATTAAGTAAAGAAGTTGATAGCTAACATAGGAAAAATAATCAAACACAGTAGTAGTCAAAGAGATGCAAAATAAAAAAAAATGAGACATGATTTTTTATCCTTAGATAGGGATAAATTAGAGAATTGTGAATAATAAAATTCTTGAATATGGCTTATGAATTCAAACTGGTATTACCTTTCTAAATGGAAAACTGGCAATATAAATACAATGTCTTAAAACTTATGAATGGCTTTTAGAACTTTATTCCAAGGAAATACACACACACACACACACACACACACACAGCTGCACATCAGCATTGAGTAGGAAACTAAATATTTGAAAACCTAACTATTTCCACATATAAAGAAATTGGGTATAAAAATTATGGCTCTTCTGTAAATACAATACTATGTAGCCATTAAAAATGAGGATATAGAATGATATGTGGCATAGAACAATATTTATGTTTAGGTATGCATTCTAAGATAGCATTTATGTTTTAAAAATTGACAGATTTCATGTACACTTAGAAAAATGTCTGACAGATTATAAACGAATGTTAATTGTGTTTATCTTCAATGAAATTAATAGGACAGTTTTAAAACATATGTTTGTTTCATTAAAAGCATTTTACCTGAAATTAACATGAATTACTTTAGTAATAAATAATAAATTTATACAACTCATAAATATTTAAAGAAATGCCCAACTGTGACTTTAATGTACAGTTGATTCTTGAACAACACAAGTTTGAACTGCATGGGTCTACTTATTCTCAGATTTTTTCAATAAATATATACTACAGTACTACAGGATCTGCAGTTGGTTGAATCCTGGATGCAAAACCCCAGATATGAAGGGCTGGTTGTAAAGTAATATGTGGATTTTCAACTGTGCTGCGGTTCAGCACCCCTAGCCCCCCACATTATTCAACGGTCAACTATAAACAAAAACAGATTATTCTTGGTGGGCCTGACATAATTAGGTGAACCATTTAAAAGATGTTCTAGAGGTCAGAGACTTTAAAACCAAAGAGACTCTTTTTCTCTTCATTACTGGCTTGAAGAAACAAGCCTCCGTGAATTCTTTAGCTACAAGGGCATGAATTCTGCCAGCAACCAGAAGGAGGGTGAAGTTAGATCCTTTTCCAGTTGAGCTTCTAGATGAGAATACATCTGGGCCAACACTTTGATATCACTATTTTAGGATTCTGAATAGAAACTTCGGTCCGGAATTCTGACCTAGACTAACTTTGAGATAATAAATGGGTGTTTTAAGCTACAAAATTTGTAATAATTTGTTACCAGCAAAGTGAAAATGAATACATGCATAGGAAAAAATATACTACAATAACAATAGCTTTTTCTGAGTAGAAGAAGTGTCAGGGTAAAGTGGGATGTCATTAGTGAGAATGTAGGTAGTTAGATGGAACTTTCACTTTTTACTTAATAATTTTATAGCTTTTGATGCTAATTTTGTATATATCATTTCTTAATTTTTTAATTGAAAAGCAAAGACTAAGAAACTAAGAAAATATGAACGTGAACATCTGTGAAAACCGTTGGTGGTAGATGAAAACTTATTTTTTTCTCTTTATTTCAAGAGGTAGTCCCTGAATTTTTTTTTCAGCACCCTGTTATGTTAGTCAGTGTCATGACAATTGGTAGTAGACTTCTGTGAGAGATACTCAGAGGTGTGTGAAAGATTACTGGAAACCAACAAGAGATAGTGAAACACCTCAGGGCTAACAAAAGTAAAGAGCTGTTACATCCAGTATGGCAAAGTTACCAGAATTCAGAATTGTTCTCCTGCTGTCAAATAGGAGTTGTGGCTTTTGGTTATGGGATACAACTATAGCCCAGCAGAGAGGAAATGGATAATAAATATTCTGATCTTACTCTCATTTCTTTTTCTAATCTCCTATAATTGCCTTCCATTGAACAAATTCAACCAGAAGGCAGACCTCAAAGGAACTACTTGATGCAGTACATAAAAAAATAACTTGCAGAGGCCCAATGAACATGAAAAATGGATCAGGAGGGGGTCAAAAAGAAGAATAAGTAGAAGTGGAGGAGATATGATATCGGCTCTCTACATATGTGACAACATATGCATTAAGATTTGAAAGACATATCCTCCTGCCAAAGAATATCTTATTAATTAGTCTGCTGTTTTTATCAGAAATTCATATTAGTGATCTCTGGAGAAAGCTTTGACGTCCTCTAAAAAAATGCATATGGGGCTTCTCTGGTGGCGCAGTGGTTGAGAGTCCGCCTGCCGATACAGGGGACACGGGTTCGTGCCCCGGTCTGGGAAGATCCCACATGCCGCGGAGCAGCTAGGCCCGTGAGCCATGGCCACTGAGCCTGCGCGTCCGGAGCTTGTGCTCTGCAACGGGAGAGGCCACAACAGTGAGAGGCCTGCATACTGCCAAAAAAATGAAAAATAAAATAAAATGCTGCCAGAGCAGTATAATGTTTGAGTTTCTTCTTAAAAATGAGTATTATATTATGTTTTTCTTTTTCACACATAGGAGATATAGGATAAACAAGTACTGATAATGTTGTTTCTGTTGAGAGATACACCAAAACAGTTACTGTAGCATTAAGTCCCAAGCCGTCAGAGTAGCATAAAGGGTAGGAAGAGTGCGCCTAGAGCCGGTGCTCCACAACAAAAGAAGCCACCGCAATGAGAAGCCTGTGCACTGAAAAAAAGAGTAGTCCCTGCTCGCCTCAACTAGAGAAAGCTCGCACACAGCAACGAAGGCCCAACGCAGCCAAAAATAAAAAAGTTAAAAAAAAAAAAGAATCTATCTTTTAAAAAAAAAGCAATTTGTCAGAGAATTTAATCGCACGCGTGTGTGTGTGTGTGTGTAAAATGTCAGGGGAATAGTAGGAAAATATAACAGTACATCTTTTTATTTATTTTCTTAATTTTGTGTTTTGTAAAAACAATGGAAAAACGGAACTTTACCTCTGGATACAAGTCTACTAGTCCCAAGAACAAGATACCTGTAAGACCTAAATTGGCTTTCTGCCTGAATGCATCCCTTCAGTTCTAAATTGAAAACAAAAGTTAAACCCCAGCTAGTTGAATAGTTGTATTCAAGTCTTGTTCTCAAAGATAGGTAGCTCTAAAGTTAATACCCCATTGAGTAGAATAAGAAATGCCCACTATTTTCTTGTGTAGTTTCAAGAAAAGACACCAAATGGCCAATGTCACATGTACCTGAAACATAGAAACAAGTAAATGATTGTGCCTATTTTTTAGAATGCCCTATTATCTGGCTTGAAATAACCATTGGCTTTTTCTTCCTGTGTTAATAGTTTTTAGGTGGTGAAAAAATTAATTCTTTGAGATAGAGAATGTTTCATGATATTGTACCTCTATGTTTGTTTTGTTAGATGTGTGAGGAACTTAATAACACTATTTTAGAATAAATTTATGGTTTTGAAAATAGTTCATTTAATATTTGGGCCCTTCACAATGAAAAATACTCGATAAATGTCGATGTTGTTGTTTTTGCACATAAAACATTTGTGGCAAGGATGAACTTACATAATTTGTTGGTTCCTGACTTAGTGAAAATTTGGGAGAGTTAAATGATGCTTAAATATTAAAAAATTAAACCTTTTAAGACGTGCATGAATAAAAAAGCTCATTGAAAAATAGTTTGTATAAAAGCAAAGCATTTTATAACATACAATTAAATGTACAATTTTAAATGGGCACTTATGTAGCTAAGTTCATATCCTGAATAATAACATTATATATTTCTATAGCAGTTTAGAGTTCACAAGGTCACTTTCTCATATATTACCACATTTGACCATCATGTCATCATAACCATATATTAAAGTATCATTATCCTTTTTACCCATATAAGAAAAATTAGACCATGTTATATAGCTTGAAATGGCAGAACTAGACTTGAATGCAGATGTTTTAAGTCCATGCAACTTTTATGAAGTGCTAATAGAATACATTTAACATATCATGCCCATTCTGTGTGTAGCATCACTCTCTATATTTGTAGCACAACAAAGAAGCTGCTCTTGGGATAATTTCAGAAACATCTTGTAAAAGAAAACATAACTGGTACATGTAGCAAAGAAGCATGAAGTCTATCAGCAGCCCTATCCACTGGTCCCGTCCAAAAGAAGAATCTTATCTATTATATGAATTGGCACATTTTCCCCCTTATAAAGTGTAGTTGGTGGAGCATTGCTCAATATACCCATTCAAAGAGCAGACTGAGAACACTGATGTATTATCTTTGAGCGACTAGTACTATCCACTTTGAAAAACCAAGATGTGTTAAGTTGCAATGGTGGAAATAGCTATGGAACAAATAACTGGCTTGAACTTCTTTATTAGTATTTTTATGGTGTTCATTCTGTCAGAAGAAACCCACAGAAGACACAACTGTCTATTTCACTGGCATGAACTTGTAACATGTAACAGAAGTGAAAATGTATGTCACTTTCCCCAGATGCAGCATAGAGAATTTTGACATGCCCTTATTCACAAGCAGAAATAAATATTTACTTCAACCATAGAAGTCACTTCAGGGAATTTAGACCCTATGGCTATTTTGTTTTGTGCTGTAACATAGGTTTTATGCCATCCTTCTTTGTAAAACTAATCCTATTCTTCATACGAGGTACCCAAATGGTTTTCCTATTTATTTAAATTGCATTCCTATGGCTATTACTCCTAAGTGTCTTATTAAGTTAGTTTATTTATAGTCACTGAGTATTTATTTCATGCCACTTTGTATTTCTCTAAAGATGAAATTATGAAGGAAAAACAGATATGATATATTACCTGCTAATTTTTACCTTTATATTAGTGACTTCAAACCCTACAACCTGTAGTATCACATCATGAATGAATTACCATTTTGAATCAAAGTATTCCATTTCCATTGCTTTATGCTGTGTGGAATAATCTATAATCTAAGTAAGAGACTAACTGGCCATTTACCATATGACATATTATCCTAGAAAGACCAATGCCTGTGCATGTCTCACACTGTAGTTTAAGTTGCTTAGAAATTGTGATGCTCAATTTCTCATTTTCCTCTAGAAGCCACACATAAATACGTCCAAACTACATAAGTAGTATCCAAAACACAAATCTGAACTTTTGACAGACAAATATGCATATAATTTTGGTTAGTTATATTTGTCACACCACATTTCTAGCAAGTTGAACACAATTTCAAGTAAATAGCTATATAAAATTTATAGGGGAAAACCAAAAAAAAAAAAAGAAAAGAAAAAGAGAAGAAACATGTTTCTCCACCTGCAAGATTTCAAAATGGAAAGCCAAATAATATAGTTTGGCATAGTGTAGAATATAAAATAATGTATGAAGCATAGATAGTCTTTTACAAAAACAATTTTGGTGATGTTATTTCCTCAAAACCTTTTTTTTGGGGGGTCTATACAAAAGTAACTAGATGAAAAATAATATTGATGCATTATCTTACATAGAGGCAGGACCTTTCAGCTGCTAAAATGATTTAGAAAATATGGTGTATGAAACAATCTGAGCCACTCATTCTGATTAGGGTATTAAAAAAAGAAAATCCACCCACATTTTAATAAAGGATATTCGTGGGCTCATTTAAGAAAAAAATTATAAGAACTTGTTGAGATGAGTTTACATGGATAATGACTCCTTTAAATCTATCATCAAGTTTTAGCAGAGTGTAAGACCAAGCTTTAATTAGGAGGAATGGCTTGTGACTATGGATTAGCTATAGGCTAAGAATTGTGAATCTGAACGTACATTCTCTGTTTAAATTAGTTTACCTATACACTGATTTGTAACAAATGGTTTGGGCCAACTGTGTTTTGAACCACCTATTAATACATCAGCAATGAAAATATTTTTATTATTATGAATATATCTAAAATGTAAAGTGTCTGTCCCAAAAGTTTTGCTTGAGGTGCATGTGAGCATTAAGTGGAGCTTAGGAGAATAGTTGAAACTCTTAGTCTCAAACAAAAACAAAAAAAAAATGAAACCTTTATGGAAGTGTTAATTTATGTTTTACAATGTCCAAGTCCTTGTCTATACTGTCGTAACAGTCAATAAGTCTTGGGGTAACTATGGCCATTTTAATAGTAAATATCTGACTGTACACTTTTGTCCTTTTCATACTGATATTGGGATCTTCTGGTTAGAATGCAGAAATAACAAGAAACCAATGTGGTCTTACTCAGTTTTCCATCTAACCAATGTAAAATTTAGCCCCTTACACATTATAGCAATTAAATAAATGTTATTTCATGTATTTAAAAAAAAACAAAATATGTTTAACCAATTTTTAAAATAGTTGAAGTAAGTTGATAGGTAATGTTTGAGTAGAGATGACTTACTGGATTTGTGACCTAACAATGGTTTTGAAAAGCTATCCAACTGGATGCATAGTATAATACAGTGGTATGAACCCAGATTCTGAATGCATTTTTCCCAGGTTCAAATCTTGGTTCTCTCACTTACTGATCTCAAGTATATTAGATAGTTTATGTCTCAGATTCCTCAAATGAACAAGGAAACAGCAATAGTATATAACTTGCAAGGCTGTGGTGAGATTATCTAAGTTAATATATGTAAAATTCTTAGAACAGTACCTGCATATAATCATTGCTTTGTATTAACTACTATTATTAACACAAATTAGATATAGTGAACATTATTATGTCTTATCTAAGGTTCAACATTGTGCTTTATCAAAGTTCTTTATTCACTCTCATTTTGGGGTTAAATGACTATATGATACTTGAGATTCTGACTTCTGATCCTTTTATTTGTAGTTCTATTATTCAGTTTACATATTGGCAAAGTGGCAATTCTACTAGCTTCCTATTTCAAGACTTTTAAAATAAGGTATAACAGCTAATAAAATATAAAAGACACTTTCCAAATAAAGAAATATATGTCTTCCAGTAAATCAGTAGAGAATTGCATTTAAACATGTATATCATTCATCTGAGTATCTTAAAATTGCCTTACAGACAAGTATGATTCTATTTAAGAGCCAGAGAAAATGAGATCTGAAATTACTTTTTCAAAAGGTCAAAAGGTAGAAAGCCAGTAACAAAACTGAGGTTTCTGAATTTCTACTAGAGTAGCCTAATCACTAAGCCTACCTGAGTCTTCCCAAGTCACTCTAATGACCCAGATGGTGAACAGTTAATTTTCCACATGAGTGCCTTAGACATAGGGGCACTTTACTCCATCACTTCCTCTGGCTCCTCACTGTCTTTCCCACACTGATTTCCAAAAAGTCTGTACCTCTCTTTGTTGAGAGATTTCCTTGTAAAGCTGAAATAAGCTGAACAACTTTTGCTAGTGTATGGTGGAATTGTCCAGGTTTTTGCACAGACACATGTCAGGTTAGTAAAAAAAAAAACAAAACTCAACAAAAGATTTTTCAACATTCACTGTGTGTTGGTTGCTATGCCAAACAAAAAGAAAAATGAGGTATGATATTCATATTAATCTCTTGCAGCAAACATCTCCAATAGGTCTCTTTTGATATGACAAGGAGTTAGTAGTCTTGGAAAATCTTCACTAATAGTTCATTATTATTGGTCGTTTACATTAGCCCACCAAGTGCTTAACACAAAGTTAGAATCTGCCAACTTGGCCCAATATGAAGAGACAAAGAGTTGATTACATATGCTCACTTCTCACTGCCATAAGTTACCTTCCTTCACATACAAACATTCCCAAACCCTGTCCATCTCCACTGGTGGGCATCCATGATGGACCCCTCTTTCTTTGTACCTCCATCACAAGCAAGGTAGAAATATATCCTTTCTTAAATGTATCTTAAACTTTTCTACAATATTATATGCCCTTGCTATGTCTTCATGTTCTGATATATCCCTTAGCTTACAAGACTTCAGCTGCCCTCCTTTCAAGCTAATATTTTTTCCACTTTTCTTTTCCAAGTTGACTTTACATTGAGTTTCCGAGTGTTTTATACAATATCTACATTTTTCTGTAATTTTGAGGAAAGGGAAATTGGAATATTCTAATGCAGAATTGGCTGTGTGCCAGTTTAAGATTTCTACATATACAGAGATTTCACAATATTTTAAGACTGGTTTCATGGACACCTAGGTGACACCTAGATGGACTAAAGATGTGATGTAGGTTATGTACTCCCATGAAATTGGGTGCAAAAAATCATATATGTGTACAAACATGTATATAAATATACATATGTATGAAAAAATATTTATCATATATATGACATGTTTTCAGGAAATATTTTGTAGATTTTCTCATATTCTCAACAAGAACTGAGATACAAAAGAAGAATAAAATCTTTAAAAATTATAATATAGAGGAACAGGTAAATGTATTTGGGAACAGTAATTATTCTAATAAAGAGGAAAGACTTTTAAAAGTGTAAAGTATTTAGCATTGATAATACCAACTCACAGGGCTGATCAGAAAGATATTCATTAGAGGATCTGGAAACATTTGCATGAGTGGAGAGGAGTAGAAAGGCATTCAAGGAAACCATTTCTATTGTACCATGAGTATAGAGGAAAGTATTTAAAAAGGATGCACTATGGGATAAAGGCACTAATGACTTCCATCTTTATGAATATTAACTACAAAAGTATTCCTGTGCAAATCATTTTACATGTATTGTTTAGTGCCCACTACAACTTTATAAAACAGGTACTAGAGTGCATTTTATTATCCCATTTTACGTATAAGAAAACTGATGATCAGTGAGGATAAGAAACTTGGTACTAATCGTGTAGCTAATAAGTGGGTGACAAGGTGTAAACCTTAACCATTACAAATTCACCAACAGGGCTTCCTTGGTGGGGCAGTGGTTGAGAGTCCGCCTGCCGATGCAGGGGACATGGGTTCGTGCCCCGGTCTGGGAAGATCCCACATGCCAAGGAGCAGCTGGGTCCATGAGCCAAGGCCACTGAACCTGCGCGTCTGGAGCCTGTGCTCCACAATGGGAGAGGCCACAACAGTGAGAGGCCCGTGTACTGCAAAAAAAAAAAACCTCACTAACCAGTGCTACCTGGAGCAGATGGTTGATCTTGAGATGAAAATAGAAATGAGACTTTGTAGGAGAAGGAATAACTTGGCACTTGAATAAAATCTTATCAATCTCTCATTCAAATTTAGGTAGGTTTGTTAATGAGTCCACATTCTAAATGACTTCTTGCTCTGCAGCAACTACAAAAAACTCCTCTTAGAACTGATTTCAAACGTATAAAGTTATCATTTAATAATCTATTTTAATCCTTCTTTTCTTTCAGATGATGAAAAGGGTTCTTCAACAATGGGGATTCTTGCTAGCTATTGTCTTCTCTACTATGCAGTTGCTTTATAAGATACCCTTATTATAATGCCAATTAAAGTTCTGATAAAAGATGAAAAATGTTGCAGTTCATTTTGACTAAGAATAGACATTAACACCTTTCACTTTGTGATTATGCACCTTGTTCTCACTAAATTATAAAAAGCTTCTTTCTTTTTTCATATTTAATGAAATGAAATGGAGACAAGTTGCTGACCTTTCAGAAAGAATCTTACTAGAACATTGAGCCAAAAAGCAAATTGAATAAGTAAGCAATTACCAAAGATTATTCTTTGCCTTGGACTTTGATCAATGAGAATGGAATGTGCAGCTGCCATAGATATATTTGGAGTTGAGAAGAGGAATTTGTACTTCTAGTGACCTAACAGAATATTTGTGTGTTGGGTGAACTGGAAGACATCCTCCAGTCTTATAAGAAACTCTAAGAAATAAACCAGATGATTGAATACCTAACTACAAAATACTTTTAAATAATTGAATCCATTCAAAATTTTGATCATATACTAATAAATTCAGGATAGAAAATTCTAATGTGCCAGATCATTTTAAATACCTTTATCTTCCTTGTGATAAACAAACTAACAAAAATAACCCAAGGAATGATTAAAAAAAAACTCTATACACAGTGGGAATAGAGGGAATGTAGTCAACGTAATAAATGCCATATATGACAAACCCACAGCTAACATATACTCAACAGTGAAAAGCTGAAACTTTTTCCCCTAAGATCACGAACAAGACAAAGATACTTACTCTCACCACTTTTATGCACATGGCATTGGAAATCCCAGCTACAGGAATTAGGCAAAAAATAAACAAACAAAAGATATCCAAATTGGAAAGGAAAAAGGAAATTGTCACTATTTGCACATGACACAATACTATATATAGTAAACCCTAAAGATGTCATCAAAAAACTTACCTAATAAATGAATCCAGTAAAGTTGCAGGATATAAAATTAATGTACAGAAGTCTGCTGCATTTCTATACTCTAAAAACAAACTATCAGGAGTAGAAATCAAGAAAACAATCCCATTTACAACTGCATTAAAAAGAATAAAATACCTTGGAATAAATTTAACCAAGGTGGTGAAAGACCTGTACTCGGAAAACCATAAGATACTGATGAAAGAAATTGAAGATACCACAAATAGATGGAAAGATATACTGTGCTCATGGGTTAGAAAAATTAATATTGTTAATATGACCATACTATCCAAAGCAAACTGCAGATTCAATGCAATCCCCAACAAAATTCCAATGGCATTTTTCACAGAAATAGAACAAATATTTCTAACATTTATATAGAACCACAAAAGACCACAAATAGCCAAAGCAATCTTAAGAAAGAAGAGCAAAGCTAGATGTATCATGCTCCCTAATTTCAAATGTTACTACAAAGTTACAGTAATCAAAACAGTATGGTATTGGCATAAAAACAGACACATAGATCAATGTAACAAAATAAAGAGCCCGGAAATAAACCCCCAACACATATGGTTAATTGATTTATGACAAAGAAGTCAGGAATATATAATGGGGAAAGGACACTCTCTTTAATAAATTGTGTTGGGAAAACTGGACAGCCACACGTAAAAGAATGAAACTGGACCACTGTTTCACACCATACACAAAAATTAAGTTAATATGATTAAAGACTTGAAGGTAAGACTTGAAACCATAAAAATCCTGGAAGAAAACATAGGCAGTAAAATCTTTCACATCAGTCTTGGCATTGAATTTATGTATCTGACTACAAAAGCAAAGGCAACAAGAGCAAAAATAAACAAGTGGAACAACATCAAACTAAAATTTTTGCACAGCAAAGGAAACCATCAACAAAATGAAAAGTCAACCTTGTAAATCAACTATACTCCAATAAAAATTTAAAATAAAAAAATGAAAAGGCAACCTGTGGAATGGGAGAAAATATTTGCAAATCATACATCTGATAATGGGTTAATATCCTAAATATGTAAAGAACTCAACTTAGTAGCAAAAATAACAAACAATTTGATTTAAAAAGGTACTTTTTTCCAAAGGAGACATACAAATGGCCAACAGGCACATAAAAGATATTCAACATCACTAATCATTAGGGAAATACAGATTAAAACCACAATGAGTCATCACCTCATACTTGCTTGAATGGCTATTATCAAAAAAGCAAGAAATAACAAGTGTTGGAGAGAATGTGAAGAAAGGGAACACTTGTACACTGCTGGTGGGAATGTAAATCGGTGTTGCCACTATAGGAAACAGTATGGAGGTCCCTCAAGAAATTAAAAATAGAAATACCGTATGATACAGCTGTTTAACTTCTGGTCATTTATCTGAAGCCCAAAAAATACAATTTTTTTTTTTTGTAAAAACATGTACAAAGTTTATCATTAGAGACATAGCACAACAACAAGTGAGAGAGCACATAGAGAAACAGTTTGCTTAGTTAATACAGAAGCAAGGCAGAGATGCACACAGAGAGAAAGGCTGTGGGCGTCCTCCCTAATGAGGAGGAGTGCAGTAAAGAGGCCGTTCAGTCACTTATATAGGGTAGTTCTTCCGGGTCTTTGTTTACCTTTGGCCAATTATCTGGTTTCTTTTTCTACACCTGACCTGCCTTAGGACCCTCCCCAACATGCATGCACAACTTTTTTCCAAGATGAATTACAGGCCAGAGGCCTAAGGGACAGCCTTAGCATCATATATTATAGGGTGGTGCCCCCTCCTTTTTGACTCCCAAGGAGTCTTTCTGCACATGTACAATGTTTCTCTTGCCCCAAGGATGGGACATGTGTCACCTCTTGATCTTTTAACAGTGTTTAGCCCGTCTCTGTCCCTGTCATAAAAGTGTCCAATGTCCGGTTACCCCCCCCATTCCTGTTGCCATTTCTTATATCAAAGTGCAGATCTTGAAATATAGAAAGTAGTCTGACGCCCGTTTGTCTCTTGACTCAGGAAATGTAAACAGGGGGCTGATAATGCATGTCTGGCCTGGAGCTCATCTATCTCCTACCTCAATACTATCTTCAGTATATAAAGGGAAGATATTATTGCTACCTTATTTCATAAGGTTCTTGGTGGCTTCCCAGAATCTTTACGACAACTACCCTGGGCGAATGTCCCTGGATATCCACACTTGCAGACCTGAGCTTCAGAGTTTAAATTCTTCCTCTTATAGTTTTCACTCCCTTTATAGTACAATGGAAAATGTTAAATATTTGCTGTCTAGAGCAAGTTCTTTAATTAAAAATACAAATTTGAAAGAATATATGCACATTTATGTTCATTGCAGCATTATTTACAATAGTCAATATATGGAAACAATCTAGATGTCCATAGATGGATGAACGGATAGAGAAGATGTGATACACACACACACACACACACACACACACACACACACACACAATTGAATACTACTCAGCCATAAAAAAGAAGGAAATCTTGCCATTTGTGACAACCTGAGGGTATTATACTAAGTGAAATCTTAAGGGTATTACATTAAGTGAAATAAGTCACACAAAGAAAGACAAATACTGTATGATTTCATCAATATGTGGACTTAAAAATAAATAGACAAACAAAACAAAACAAAACTCATAGGTACAGGAAACAGATTTGTGGTTTACAGAGGAGAATGGGGTTGGGGGTGTGTGTGTGAAGGAAGTCAACTGCATGATGACAAATAGTAAGTAGACATACTGTGGTGATCATGCTGCAGTGTATACAAATATCAAATTATTACTTTGTATACCTGAAACTAATATAATGTTATATACCAATTTTACTTTAAAAAACGCGGGAATTTTATAGTAAAGATGACTTATTTTACATATTATTTTATGAAAACTTACCTTTTGTGGTATTAACCAAAAGCACTCTCCTGCAGAATATCATCTTGGGATTTTTCAAAACGGCTGCTGGTTCAATGCTCTGTAAATATTGAGTCACTTCTAGCTTTGCCTAAACCAAATGAACAGACCAATTAACCACAATTAGTAGGTAATGATGATATTTACGTGCTTAAAGATTTTTGCTGTAAAGTTTTTCAGTGATTAAAAGAAAAGCATAGGTTACTTCTTGATTTACAAGATTTTATACAAATGACAAGATATATTAGGTGCTTATTTTTGCCTACTAATTTTTTAAAAGTGCTATTTTAAACTGAATTATATAATCAGTTTTCATTGTATTAGTATTCCATAGTACTACACAAAACTTGAAACAATTACAGAAACATGTTTTAGGTGTATTTACTTAAACAAAGGAATTGTGTCATATATACTCTGGATGCTTAGCTTTCCATATCATAATGTGCTGTAGAGATTTTTCTATGTTAGAATAAAAAAGATCTACCTTATGTTTTTTTCCTGATGGAGATATAGTTGACACACAATATTATATTAGCTTCAGGTGTACAACATAATGATTCGCTATTGGTATATATTGCAAAATGATCATCATAATAAATCTCGTTAACATACATCAGAACACATAGTTCTAACTGTTACATAGCAGTCTACAGTACAGATAGAGCATAATTTATTTAACTATATCCATATTGATGTTGTTTCACCAGTACTGCAACAATCCCATTTGCCATGTCTCTTTGTATACCATTGATTACTCTTATAGCAGATATATAGAGGAATGAAATAATAATATTAATGACATATAACTTTTAATTTAACTAATACTGTCAAATTATCCTGCACATAATTGTATTAATTTGAAATCTCAAAAGTAGGAAAAGTTTCCTTAATCCAGGAGTTTATCATCCTTTTTTATTTTATCCATCAAATGAGTGAAGGATATTATCTTATTATTATAATTTGTATTTTCATGATGATTGATAAGGTTGAGCATATTTTTTCTTAAAATTTTGTGATCATTTTTTGCTGTAAATTACCTTCTCATATTTTCCATTTTTTTCTATTAGTAGCCTTTTTCTTATTTATTTATATAAGTAAATAATATAGAGATTGGTTCTTTGTCTTCATATAGGTTGTTCATGTTTTCTCCAGGTCTTACATTTTCATTTTAACTATCTGTGAAGCATTTTATCATATTGATATCTTAATACTTAAGGTAGTAAACATATTTTTCCTTATATTTTTATTTTGTGGGAACTTCCAGAACCATAATGTTATTAATCACCCTTTTATGTATGATTTTCCATTTTTGTACACTTAGTTCCTTACTATATTGAGAATTTGTTTCATGAAAATATAAGACAGAGTTGTAACATGTTTGTTTATAAATTTTTTTCTATTTTTGCACTGTTTGTAACATATTTAGCTGTCTTTCAAATTAGGCCCTTGCTATTATTGCTCCAAGTCTTCCCCCAAATTCTCAGCTATTCTTAAATATTTTATGTTGAAGGTAAATTCGTCAACTGCTTATAAAAACCTGGTTGAGATTTTTATTGATGAATTTTTTTCCTTTTGGCCGTGCCAGGCAGCATGCAGGATCTTAGTTCCCCGACCAGGGATCAAACCTGTGCCCACTGCACTGGAAAGGCAGAATCCTAACCATTAGGCCTCAAGGGAATTCCCTGATCGATTTCAATCAGGGTTTCAATTTACGTGATATGTTAAATTTCAGTGATAAATTTAAGAAGAATGTGCATATTTCCTACAAGACATTGCCACCAAAACAAGGTATATTTTACCACTGTTTACATCTTACACCCATTAGTAAAGTTACATATTTTTATATAATTTTTGCATGTCTTACATTTGCATCTAGGGTTTTAAAAATTATTTGTTATTATGAAATTTTAAAATTTCTCCAGTAATTAGTAATTGCTGCAATTTAAAAATATCCATTGCTTTTAATATGTGCATCTTGCTGCCTTGTCAGTTTTGTTCAGACAGATCCTTAGTAAAACTTTTCTTTAGTGGCCTGAAGTCCAATCCATATAAGTTCCTCTACATTTTATTGGGAAAACACTAATATTACAAATGTAATTTACTAAATATTGTCTCTGGTTAAGTAACTAGATCTTTGGGCACATTTCTCAGTCAAATACTTATCACATTCCTAAACAAATGAATCCTGAAACCACTTGTCATGGTTGTGAGAGAAGCTTCTTCTAAAATTATTCCATCTTGATGACTTAGGCTGCAACGAAAGACGAGCAAGGGGTTTCCTTATTAATCTTGTCTTTAAAGAAAAGTGAAATAACAATTTGATATTATTACTGTCTATTTATCTACACCAGGAGAGGTGATAACAAGATCTATTGATAGAATCCTTTGGAAGACATTCTATTGATGGCAAAATCAATATTCTATTGATGGAGCTCTCACTCCATCTCCCTAAAGCAATATTGGGTAAATTATGAGGCCAGTCACCGGCTTTTGTAAATAAAGTATTATTGGAACACAGCTGTGCCCATCATTTACATACTGCCTAAGGCTGCTTTCATGCTATAATAGCAGTGCAGAATATTTACAAGAGAGACCTAATGGCCTGTGAGATTAAAATATTTATATTCTAGCCCTTTACAGAAAAAAAAAAAATGTAGATACCTGATCTAAAGGTTTGGAATTCAGATCTACTTAGATATTTGAAAAAGGAAAAAATGATCTCCATCTGCACAAACAGTGGGTAAACACATACAAGCAAAGAGTTAAAATCACTGAAGTAATATTACCTGAATATTGTGCAAGAGTTTTGGTGAAGAACATAAGGCAGCTGTAGAATAACACTTTGGTTCCTAGGTTTCATGGTATCGTAAAATTTGTCTCATAGTTTATTTTAGAATAACTTAAATAACCAAAATTAAGGTCTGTGCTAGAGGAAACAGTCCTGATTTTGACAATAACCTGATTCAGTTCTAACAGTTTAGGGACTGATCCTCTTTTGTGTTGTTTTTGTTCTCTACTAAAGAGGAAATCTTATTGCCTGAAAAAAGAAGAGAATTGTCTTTTCAAATACTTATGCCACATTACTAATTTTTCTTTCTTTCTCTTCTTTCTTTTCTTTCTTCTATTTTTTTGTTTCTTTTAGTGTTGACCAGAAGTCTATTATTAGCATGCTAAAGAGTAACAGTGATAGACATATGTATATAATACAGAGGGTTTTTTTAAACTGTGAAATCCAAGACCTTAGAGATATTTTAATAAAATTTAATTCTAAATTAAATTTATGCATATTTAATCCACTTGGTAGTTAATCATATAAGATATTATGATACCTCTCTAGATAATAGCTACTTATTTTTAATATGATAATGCCTAGTAAGATTATTTGATATTTTTAAAATCTAGCATTGCAGATTATATTCACATGTAAATTAGGTTTCAGTATAAGTCAATTCTCTGAGGTACTTTGGATTGTTAGAAACTGTAAGACTAATGCATCTGTATAAGTAGCTCAAAAAACTGTTAGGTATAAATGTGATGATCCTCATGGCCCTCACATTCCAAGAGCTACAATACTTAATAACTAACATAACACAGTACCCACCTGAGCAACACAAAATTTGGTTTTCATAATTTCAACTTATATTATTTTCTTAAAAGTGGCCTGATATGTTTATAAGCAATTCATTTGCCAAAATGGAACTTTAGAATTAAATGAAATTATTAGACAAGTGAATATTTAATATATAAACAGTTTGAAGAGCACCCCACTAATATATATATTTATTAAATATATATGTTTATTTATTGTCCTCCAGGAAATACCCTTTCCTGAGTGATATGAGGTACTTCCTCTAATTTCTATGCTTCTGATCAACTCAATTATCTCAGTGAGATAGTAAAGTATTTTCTCAGTTGCTTCAGTCTGTTCTTTACTCAAAACACTTACAGCCTCCCAAAGGAAATCCAGATACTTAATTTGGAATCTTTACAATCTATATTTTATCAGACATATCTTTTGATTAGTGATTAATATTATGTGTTCTCATGGCATTGAACTTAATAAATACAATAATATTTAAATGGTTTCCAAATGGTGGGGTGCCTCATGGTGAACTGACACATTCATGGATAACAATTATAAAATCTGGACAAAATATAAAAACACATATTTGAAAGCACTGAAGAATGAACAAAAGCAGGCAGAAACTAGAGGGAAGATGACCACCTAAAGAAAGATGTTGCACCAGGTAAATTTGCATTTATACGGCTTAATGTGTTAAGATATACCCCAGCATTCGCAATGAGAGAAGGTTGGAATTAATGAAAAAAGAAAAGGAAAAAGAATATAAGTAGCTGGAGTTGTCAGAGACCGAGTTGTAGGCTACCAGCATAGTCGCAGAATGCAGGTGGGGAAGAAAAGACAGAGCCACAGAAAAGTGAGCCCCATAATTGGTTTATACCCACACTAAATCCTCAAATGACCCCCAAGTAAAAGTCACAGCTGGAAGTCTCAAAGAACAGAATTTTGCAGCTGCTGTGCATCCATGAATGACATATTTTGGAGTTTGAGTTCACAAAAGTAAATTGCATGCTGCTAACCAATAACAAAATTTTTCAGAGGTAGATAAAAAAGTCAGGGTCTTTGAAACATATTATTCAAAATGTACAATATAAAGTCTAAGATTATTGAAAATACAAAAACTGGGAAATATAATCTATTTCCCAAAGATGAACCAGATGCTATTATTAGTAGAAAAGGACCTTAAAACACCCATGATAAATATTTGCAAAAGCATAAATATAAAATATTTTTAATGAATAAAAATATAGAGAAAACTCAGCAGAAAATAAAAATGGAAAAGATCAAATTAGAAATTATAGAACAGAAGTTATTAGAACAGAAAGTTAAATAACAACACTATATGGGCTTGACAGCAGGTTGGAGAGAGCAGAAGAAAAGAGCAATAAAATTCAAGATATATTAATAGAAACTATACTACATAAAAAACACAGAAATTTTAAAAAAAAACATGGAAAAATATCACGTGTCTAAAATACACGTGGTTTTTATTCCAGATTGAGAACAGATGAAAAATGGTACTAAAAAAATAATAGCAAAAATAAAAATAAAAAATAAATAAATAGCATTTCTAAATTTAGCAAGCAAGCAAGAAAGAAATCAACCTACAAGTCGAAGAATTTTTTCAAAACACAAGCAGGATCAAACAAAAAATTACAGCCATACATAATCAAAGTACTGGAGACTGAAGATAAACAGAAAATCTTGGACACAGAAAAAAAACACATTACAAACAGAAAATTAATAATACAAATGATAGTTGACCTCTCATCAGAAAAATATAAAGACTGGGAGACAAGGAATCAACACCTGTAAATGCTGAAAAGGAAAAAAAAACCCTCTCAAACCATAATACTATAACTAGTAAAAATATCCTTTGGAAATTAAAAGAAAATACATTTTCAGATAAAACAAAAAATGGAGAGGTATCACCAGCAAATATTCAATGCAAGGAATGCTAAAGAAAGTCCTTCAGGATGAAGATGAAAGACACCAGATGTAAACTCACACCTACATCAAGGAATGAAAGGCAAGATCCCATTTGATGAAGAGGAAAACAAATCTTCAAAGAGTTAAGAAATTTGGTTAGTGTAGCTTGACTAGGATGGGCAGAACCAGAATTCAGTGCAAGGTTATATGATCACAGGACTTGAACTTTCATCCATGAAGTCTCTCTGTCTTGCTTTCCTCCTGCTCTCACTAACACTTATGGTAATATACTCAGCTCACACACACACACACACATGCACACATAAGCACACACAATTCACTAACTAAAAATTAATGTCACAATAGAAATCAATTCAACTCACTTTGTGTGTCATTTAACACAAAGTGTAATGTCCTAGACATTATAGTCCAAATGAGTCAGAATATAATCTCTTTGGGGGAGTGACTTGTTCTAGCAACATTTAGATGCTGAAAATAGAAATATGGATCAAGATAAAAAGTATTATGTTCTGTACTAACTAACAGTTGGCTCCAGTATTCATGTGGCTTCTCCCTAGGGACTTCTGTATATAATAACATCTGAGAACCAAGTCCAAGGCCAGGGGTGGAAAATGGGGTATTGGGTCTGTAAAGTTGACAACTCACCACGGTCTTTTTTTTAAATGACTAACTTTAACCCTTTTCATTATATTCTTAAGCTTTATAACAATATGTAATTTTTGGAAATATGTTTATGGGGCAAAGTCAAGCCCCATGACCAAGTATAGTCTATACCATGGGTGTTCCCTATATAAAGAATAAAGAATAAATCCCATTCTCATTAAGCAATTGTAGTTAAGTACACAAACTGGATACAAATTAGACACAAAGAGGAGAAACATAACACACACAGACCAAAAAACCACAAATGATATAAACACAATCCTGCCATTAGCCCCCTAGCAACTAAAAATAAATGTAGATACAGTTGTTTATCTGAAAATAGACACAATTACTAATTGATTAGAAACATGCTAAAAATTTACACAAATTGACTTCCAGACCTGTTCTCCCTCTTTCCTCTGATTTCTATATTTCTTCCCCTTAGAGTCACGTTCTCCAGAAGCAGCCCCTGAGAGGGGGATTTAAGTTCAGATGGGTTAATAAGTAATTGCTCCCAGGGAAGATTAGTAAGGGGTGGAAGAGGTAAGATGGGGAAAGATAGAAAAAAAGCTAAGCAAGCTATCAATTTTATGTCCCAGCCAGAGTGAAACAATGACTTCGTCTGCCAGATACCACCCATGCATGGTTTCCCAAGGCTGCAAAGACCCTATTACTTTGTTTGGGAGGTAACTGTATCCTCACTGGAAATACTCAGGTCTCTTTCAGAATATTCTGTGCATGAATCCTCAACCATTCCTTATGTTAATATTGCTAGCAATTCTTAGGATGTGTCATGACATTTTTTATGACAAAATCCCCCTCCCATTAGAGGTGATAATGTAAAGGGAAAGACATTGCTTCTCACTAAACAAATTAGTACACAATTCATAAAAGCAAGAGTAGGCTTTCTTCTTTAGATAATGATTTACTGGAAAAACAAAGATCTAATGCCACTAGGCTGATTTTATACTACATATATGCAACCAGTGAGCTATTTTAACTTTGCTTTGTACATAATTTAAAAGATCATATTAATAAACAGAAAATTCTGTTTTGCTTACCTGCATTATTATTGATACATGTGAGTACAAATATTAAAAATGTAAGTATATAAAATTACAAATTATATATCAATATAAATCACAAATTATAACCTGTCTCAAAAATATTTGGAGACATCCAGTATCTTTTTGTTTGTTTGTTTTATCGCGGTATGTGGGCCTCTCACTGCTGTGGCCTCTCCCCATTACAGAGCACAGGCTCCAGACACGCAGGCTCAGTGGCCATGGCTCACGGGCCCAGCTGCTCCGCGGCATGTGGGATCCTCCCGGACCAGGGCACGAACCGGCATCCCCTGTATCGGCAGACAGACCCTCAACCACTGCGCCACCAGGGAAGCCCTCCAGTATCTTTTGTTGACAGCAAATTTCATTGTTTATTTTATAAGACAATATAGAAAGAGTTAAAAGCACCTATTTGTAGAACATTTAAAAACTTTTATTCAATAGAACCTCCTAATCAAAAATATACTACTATCTTGACTGAGATTCAGAAAGGAGAGTATTAGGAATCAGTTTCTGCCATTTAAGTCAAAATATGTGTCAAGATAAGCCAACTTCAATCCTTTGAGGAAAATATTGGAAGATTGATTAGGATTAGTTTGTCACTAGTTTAAAACATTCTATGATAATAAATTTGAGATTTACCATCTATATATTGGGTGATATCAAGGGTAGAGGAGTGCTATGACTGAACTAATAGTCTAAAAATAACTCTGAGTTGTGAGTGAAGATTGAACTTTAGAGGAGATAGAAAAGAAGCAAGAAAACAAATTAGGAGTCTATTCAGTAGGTCATGGAATAGTCCTGGACCAGGCAGTGACCCTGATCATGCCAAGAATGGGATGGATTACTTCCCTCATTTCATTTTTGCAAGTCTTTTCTATGACTTCTCTGGACATTTCTTATGGTGACAAAAAAAAAAAAAATAATCACTATTTTCTAAGTTCTGTAACATCCAAACAGTTTACTTGTTTCAATAGGTTAGGAGATATAGTATTCTTCTTGTAACCTCAAATATTTAATGGATTGTCTGAAACACTATTGGTACTCAATAAATATGATTTTTGAATGAATGAATGCATAACTGAATGAGAAAACTTGGATTTCAGTGTGATTTCATGTGACTTTCTGTTAATTTCTTAACTATTCTGAGTTTTTGATTTCTAATGTATTAAAGTAGAAAAGAAAAATAATACCTACATTACAGACATTTTATGGAAAACTATAGAGTAATTTCTAAACTATAAAATAGTTTAATTTTTTGATGTTATTCTCTATTATTATGATATTTTGGTTGTAAGTAATGTTATGCTTGTAGAATTTTATTTTTAAAAAGTCATTTAGTTTGCTGTATCTTAAGGGTTGTTTTTCCTTAGGTACTACATATATATACTTATTTATAGAAAAAAGTACTATGCCAATGTAATAAGTGGAAATTAAATTTTAGAAGTTTCACAATGCAAAATAATTGTGTTCCCTTTTTATATACATGAAAATATACCTTACATGTATTTTGCTTAATTTAAAACCAACATGAACTTTAGCTTTCATATTTTAAACCCAGAAAGTAGCTTGATGGGTAACTGGAAGCAATTAATTATCTTTTTTGAGCTTATTATCATTTTATTGTGGCTTTTCACAAATTCACCCAAACTGCCCATATCTTAGTTTTGTTAATTTTAAAAAGGAAAATAATTTTTGAATTAACTATGGCTTAACAAAAAAAGGGGAAATCTAACATATGGATTTTAGGATTTATAACAAAAACAAAAATTCCATTACAAGGAGAACTGATTCAATGTGTATTCCTGTCTCAAAAACAAAACAAACAAACAAAACACTCCCTCAGTGGGGTTAGTACTAAGCTCTAATAGAGTTTTCAAGACACCAACTAGCTGTTTAAAAGCACATCATTTCTTAAGTGAAAAGTAGTCAGAAACATTCTGGGTTCCTCTCGAAATTGAGGTAGCTAAAAAAAATTTTAACACAATAAGAGAAATATAAAAAGATTTAAGAAATTTGGGTCAAACTTAAATGTCACCATATCTCTCCTATTTGTCAGGAACATAAAGGATGAAAATGTTCAGATTTTATTTAACTTAAAATAAAAATAACAATGCTTTACCACTTAGAATCTTTACTCTTTTACTCTATATCATTTTAGGGAATAACAGAATCTCAGAATTGGAAGGGGCATTAGGGTCATCTATTCTAGTGCTGCCTCCAATGGCTTAACCCCCTTAATTGTATTTCACTCAAATGTTGGCTTATTTCTCTATCTACTTCCCTTCACAAATTATTGCAATTTGGAAAAACTTTACTGGCTAACTAATGTTTATATTGACCCAATTTACCTCCCATAAATGTTTTCTATTCTGGGTTTAAACAAAGCAAGAACAGAAGAAAATATACCTACAGCTGCAGGGCAGAATATATCCTTGTATCACATAGGGAAAGAAACACAAACACAATGAGAAAACAAAAAATGAAGAAGCCCAAAGGGGCAATTGCTCATGGTGCTTTCAAAGTCCAACTCTTATTAATAAGAGGCTTTGTAATTTGAAAAAAAAAAGGTATCAGCAAGGAAACATTTAGTATATGATACTAAACAGTACAGAAAATCTCTTGCATTTGTATACACTAATGAAGAAAAATCTGAAAGTGAAATTAAGAAAACACTCCCATTTACTACTGCAACAAAAAGAATAAAATATCTAGAAATAAACCTACCTAAGGAGACAAAAAACCTGTATGCAGAAAATTATAAGATGCTGATGAAAGAAATTAAGGATGATACAAATAGATGGAGAGATATATCATGATCTTGGATTGGAAGAATCAACGTTGTGTAAATGACTCTACTACCCAAAGCAATCTACGGATTCAATGCATTCCCTAACAAATTACCAATGGCATTTTTCACAGAAGTAGAAAAAAAATTTCACAATTTGTATGGAAACACAAAAGACTCTGCATAGCTAAAGCAATCTTGAGAAAAAAAAAACGGAGCTGGAGAAATCAGGCTCCCCGACTTCAGTCTATACTACAAAGCTACAGTAATCAAGACAGTATGGTATTGGCACAAAAAAAGAAATATAGATCAATTGAACAGGATAGAAAGCCCAGAGATAAACCCACGCACATATGGTCACTTTATCTTTGATAAAGGAGGCAAGAATGTACAGTGGAAAAAAGACAGCCTCTTTAATAAGTGGTGCTGGGAAAACTGGACAGGTACATGTAAACGTATGAAATTAGAACACCATACACAAAAATAAACTCAAAATGGATTAAAGACCTAAAAGTAATGCCAGACACTATAAAACTCTTAGAGGAAAACACAGGCAGAACACTCTATGACATAAATCACAGCAAGATCCTTTGTGACTCACCCCCTAGAGTAATGGAAATAAAACCAAAAATAAACAAATGGGACCTAATGAAACTTAAAAGCTTTTGCACAGCAAAGGAAACCATAAACAAGATGAAAAGACAACCCACATAATGGGAGAAAATATTTGCAAATGAAGCAACTGACAAAGGATTAATCTCCAAAATTTACAAGCAGCCCATACAGCTCAATAGCGAAAAAACAAACAACCTAATCCAAAAATGAGCAGAAGACTTAAATAGACATTTCTCCAAAGAAGACATACAGATTGCCACCAAACACATGAAAGAATACTCAACATCATTAATCATTAGAGAAATGCAAATCAAAACTACAATGAGATATCATCTCACACCTGTCAGAATGGCCATCATCAAAAAATCTAGAAACAATAAATCCTGGAGAGGGTGTGGAGAAAAGGGAACACTTGCACTGTTGGTGGGAATGTAAATTGATATACCCACTATGAAGAACAGTATGGAGGTTCCTTAAAAGACTAAAAATAGAACTACCATATGACCCAGCAATCCCACTACTGGGCATATACCCTGAGAAAACCATAATTCAATAAGAGTCATGTACCAAAATGTTCATTGCAGCTCTATTTACAGTAGCCAGGACATGGAAGCAACCTAAGTGTCCATCAACAGATGAATGGATAAAGAAGCTGTGGCACATATAAACAATGGAATATTATTCAGCCGTAAAAAGAAACGAAATTGAGTTATTTGTAGTGAGGTGGATGGACCTAGATTCTGTCATACAGAGTGAAGTAAGTCAGAAAGAGAAAAACAAATACTGTATGCTAACACATATATATGGAATCTAAGGGGAAAAAAAAGGTCATGAAGAGCCTAGGGGCAAGACGGGAATAAAGATGCAGACCTACTAGAGAATGGACTTGAGGATATGGGGAGGGGGAAGGGTAAGCTGGGACAAAGTGAGAGAGTGGCATGGACATATATACACTACCAAACGTAGAATAGATAGGTAGTGAGAAGCAGCCACATAGCACAGGGCGATCAGCTCAGTGCTTTGTGACCACCTAGAGGGGTGGGATAGGGAGGGTGGGAGGGAGGGAGATGCAAGAGATATGGGGACATATGTATATGTATAACTGATTCACTTTGTTATAAAGTAGAAACTAACACAGCATTGTAAAGCAATTATATACTCCAATAAAGATGTTAAAAAAAAAAATTAGAGGCCCAGATCAAATTTACTTGAAGACTTTGAAAATTTTTCCATTTACAAATGGACATTAAATGTTCAAACATTTAAAAGCAAGCGAATTATTAGATATAACAATAAGTAAAGAGATTTGTAGAAGAAGCATTATTGAACATAGCCTGAGAGAGGTGAGAGCTTCACCCAAAGAATATTCCGATAAAAGGAAACAATTAAGTACTGGAAACACTTAAAACATATAAACTGAGAGTCCCACTTGCCCTCTTCTATAAAACTGTGTTCTTTGACTCAACTTTCTTAGACATACTCTTTTTTTTTTTTTTGCAGTACGCAGGCCTCTCACTGTTGTGGCCTCTCCCATTGCGGAGCACAGGCTCCGGACACGCAGGCTCAGCAGCCATGGCTCACGGTCCCAGCCACTCCACGGCATGTGGGATCCTCCCAGACTGGGGCACGAACCCGTGTCCCCTGCATTGGCAGGGGGACTCTCAACCACTGCACCACCAGGGAAGCCCTAGACATACTCTTATTCATTCTATTTACCCGCCTTGAAAATTTAAGCTTCTGGTCATTATCTTCTGTGCAATGTTCTTAATCTTCATGTGTCTGGTCCCAAGGTCTTCTGCACGGGCTGCTGCATGATGAAAGGCTCTTCACGTATTAGTACCAACAGACTCAGGGCACGCTAGGCATTTAAGCTTGGTTAAGCTTAGGAAAATTTGGATGATAAAACTGAGCATATATGAAGTTTGCCTAATAATGTTATTTTTTTAAGCTGCCCTTCTATTTGATATAGAATCAATTTATACTGAATGAAATTTATATTAGTATATATAGCTGTCACCTATAGTCTTTTTTCCCCTCTTTGTGTTTAATAATGGATGCAGTATAGAATAATTTAGTATAAGACACACCACTTTTAGAACCAACCCCAGAACGCAATGGCTGAAGTGTTCTTCACTCGCCAAAACGACCTTTGAATAAATAGGGCCACATGCCAGTGTAGCCAAGTATTAGTTGTGTGATATTTGTACATCTTATCTAAACTTTTTGATCTTAACATCTCTGAGTTGTTTACAGGGAATAATGATACCTGTGTCATAAGGTTTGTGTCAATCAAATTTCCATCAGGAAAAGAGAAGCCACCTTATGTATTACAAGTAGGAACGTTTTAAATGTTTAAACAGTTGTTGGGGTGTCTGAGGAAATGAAGGTCAGGGAAGCCACCATCATCAGTGTCAGTCAACAGCACAGAAGTAGATGGTTATTAGGAGCTTCACCCAAAGCTATGGCGAATTTCAACAGCTCTGGGAAAGCTTCTCTAGATGGTCTCAGACTGCAGCAATGATGCAAGTTCTTCTCAAGAAGCTTATCTAAAAGGTGCCTTGAACCTTACATCTTCCCAAAGGGCAACTGTCTCTGGAGAATAATGGTTTGTCTTTCCTGCTTTTTATGTCTCAGACAAGATTTCTCACTTTAGACACTAGGTCAGAACCACACACATAAGTGAATTCAGTAAAACTTGGTTCTTGTTATTTCTTGAAGCTGAGGACAATTTAGATGGTGCTGATGCTAATTGTAAGACAACTCAGAACTGGTCATTGAGATATTAGATAAGATTAAAATGTAACATACTTAGTACCTTTTATAGTACATATTTAATAAGTGATATTATTATGAGGTAAAACTCTAATGTATTATATTCTCCAAAGCAACCTTATACTTAATAAGTATATACTTTGAAAGGCTTCCAAAATCCACTCTAACATTTACTGACACTTTTAGACCTGTTCTGTAAGCCAAATTTTTTCGGTCTGTTATTAAATAGGTAATTTAGAGCTATAGGAAAAAATGTCCCAGTTATGATTTGGGAGTGCTTTCATATATATATATATATATATATATATATATATATATATATATATATATATATATACACACACACACACACAATGTTTATCCTTTCAACATATCGTAACTACCATTTCTAAATCATAAAAGAAAAAAAAAGATCTTTCAAATATGTTGAACTTTAGTAGGAAACTGCATATTATTGGTTACATTTATAATGTCTGAAAATAGTTGAAGAGGGCACTTTAAATTCAGTGTTCCCTAATCCTTTCAATAGTCTTAACAGCCCATTTTTTCTTCTGTACCATGAGAATTACATTAATACCAGGACATTGAATTATTTCAGTGATGTATTTAAAGCATTTTTAAAATAAAGGCTGACTTCAACTTTTTTAGAGGGATTGCAGCTGACATTGAAAAACTAGAATGGAATGGATAATAGACTACTTCACATAACACAAATACCTTTAGTAACCCTGTATAATCAGCAATTTAATTGTAACCTGAACTTCAGAAGATATCCAAAACCCTATATTCAACTTACAAATAATAAATTGAATTCAAATTACAGAGTGAATTATTGAAACTCACAGAGCAACATACTGTGTTTTTGCTTAACTTGAATAAATTGATATTAGCCACAATTTATAAAAATGATATGATGAGCAGAGCTTTATGTACACATATTTAATGTCCAGAAAACCTTATGAGGTATGTACTATTATGATACTGTCCTTTAAGCTGATGAGGAAACTGAATCAAAGAGGTTGGGGGGTTTCCCTGGTGGCGCAGTGGTTGAGAGTCCGCCTGCCGATGCAGGGGACATGGGCTCGTGCCCCAGTCCGGGAAGATTCCACATTCTACGGAGCAGCTGGGCCCGTGAGCCATGGTCGCTGGGCCTGCACGTCCGGAGCCTGTGCTCTGCAGCGGGAGGGGCCACAACAGTGAGAGGCCCGCATACCGCAAAAAAAAAAAAAAAAAAAAAAAAAGAGGTTGGAAGTAATTTACCGAAGTGTAAAAAGCAATCAAGCAATGCAACTAAGAAATGAATAGAGGCTGTTTGATTCTAGAACCAACCAATCTAAACAGTGTGCTTCCAAATGATTTCAGAGCCCCAAATTCTCATTATTAATCTGAATAGACATAGGCAGTATTTCCAGACTATGAGTCAATAATTACATTATTTGAGAGCTGTCATAAGTACTATATTTTTTAGATATGCTAAGAAAATATTTAAGTATCTCTAGTATCCTTAAGTTAAATTTAATACAAACTCTGTTTACAGTATGTCAATGAGTAGTAAAATGGGAAAAACATCAGGATCTGAAAACTGAAAGAAAGAAAAGGGTGAGAGAACGCTAGAGATTGTTATTTTACTTATAGATAGATATCCTTGTTCCGACAGTTTAAAGACTCGTATTATCGAAAGAAGAATCAAAGATGACTTTAAATTGTTGATATTTAAATATGCCATACACTGTCTAGCTGATAGCCTAGCCATGGCAAAATGAAATCACTGAGGAGCTGTGGACAAGTTACTGGACCTCTGTGATCTTCAAAATCAGCAAACTCCAAGCTATTCCAGTTTACCAGTCATCAACTGGAATACACTGGAGGTGACTTCTTCGAAAACCAGAGAAATTTTTTGTAGAATACCTAAGACAATTTTGAGGATTTAAAAAAATCCTTTATGTGAGCAAAAAAATGATGGTTATTCTTTTTGTTGGTATTCAGACTTCTATAGATAAAAATCCTGACATGATGAGCAGTTGCTGTGTCAAGCCTAGTGAACTGACTTCGCCATCTGATATTCAACTTCTACATAGCATTGTTATTAAATGACAAAAGATAGCATGGGTTGTTAGGATTATCCAGCTCTTGCAAAACTTTTGGAACCCAAGAATTAAAATATTAAGTTAAATGTTTTGACACCAATGGATAAGAAAAGTTTAAGATATACTTAAAGTGTAATTCATTTTTTAAGTTTACTAATGGAATTGCAATGAAGCTTTAATTATATCTAGATTACTGATTCAGAGCACAGAGCATTTTTAGGGCAGTGAAACTATTCTGTATAATGATGGGTACATGTAATTATACATGTGTCAAGACTCATAGAATGTACAACATCAAGAGTGAAGCCTAGGGTTTCGCTGGTGGTGCAGTGGTTGAGAGTCCGTCTGCCGACGCAGGGTACATTGGTTCGTGCCCTGGTCCGGGAAGATCCCACATGCCACGGAGTGGCTGGGCCCGTGACCCTGTGCGTCTGGAGCCTGTGCTCCACAACGGGCGAGGCCACAAGACTGAGAGGCCCGCGTACCACAAAAAAAAAAAAAAAAAAAGAGTTAAGCCTAATGTAAACTATGGACTGTTGAGTGATGATGATGTGCCATTGTAGGTCATCAATTGTAACAAATGTACTACAGTGGGTATCCCAGCAGGTAGTAACAAATGTACACTGTCAATACAACACATTGATAGTGGGGGAGGTTGTACTTGTGTGAGGATAGAGGGTATATGGGAACTCTCTACCTTCTTTTCTTTTTTGCTGTGAACCAAAACTCCTTTTAAAATAAACAGTTTATTGATTACAAAAATTCACTAATGGGATTTCAATGTTTTAATTACATTTAGATTACTGATTCTTTATCAGTTCTGGTTTTCATTGTGGATTTTAAGTCATAGCATTTTAGAGTTAAGAAAGACTTTCAGGGAACAGCTAATTCAGTTTTTCTAACTGTTGCCAACAGACTTTCCAAGATGCTATCACTTCAGGTGCTTATTTAATTTGTAGGTACTTAGATTCTATCCAAGACCTAGAGAATCAGAGTTTCCAAGGAAAAGGGGCCTCAGAAAATGCATTTTAACAAGTTTCCTAGATTGATTTATATGCACAGTACACTTTGATAAGCCCAGACATGTAAGTATATAATTTTTTTCTAGAGCATGTTTCTTTTCCTATTTTTCCCTTCTCAGAGGAAACTTAAGTGTGATTTTCTAAATAATCAGTGAATAATTAATCACTAGAAACCCAAGAGATCAATCAATGATAATTTGATAAGATCTCTTATATGTCTGTGTGGCAGTAAATCCTAACATTTCTCTGGTTTATATCCTGAATAAGATGGATTTTTCTAGTAAAATAAACATCCCCAGAATATACTATCAACATTTACTTTTTTAAAATAATAAAACTATATTTACTTGTTTATATATGTCTGTAGAAATTACTCCTAAGATAAATGCTTTGAGAATTAAAGATTTACTTTAGAAATTTTAGAATTATTCGGCAAAAATTAAAACATATCACAATAATAACTAGATTCTGAGATAAAGTTTTTTGCAGTATGTGGATGAATCCAACGGGATATATCATAACTTACAATGTTATAAGTGTATCATTTTGACAAAATGGTATAGAGAGAACAGTGAGTGTATTATACCTGCTAATAGTAGGATTTCCTCTTACTCTCAGGTAACAGCTCAGACTTCGGGGGATAACCTCCCAAGAAAAATCCAAGAATGAGACTGACTTTGCAAACAGACTACAGCAAAAATATTTCATTAGAACCAAGTCAGAACTTTATATTGATGTTGACAGATGGCTTTGATGCTTCCCAGGAATATCTGATATAAGTCAATGGTTGTAAGTGGAGAGACCTACTCATGATTATTGAGTGGGTCTCAGTAATTATTGGGTGGTCAGATTGAAATCTGTATCCTGTATTTTAGCTGACACCCAATGCTGGGCTTTCAGAGTCTTCAGAAGTTGTGCCCTTCCATTCATTGTAAATGATATAAAAATTCTAAAATTAAGGAGAAAGAAGTAGAGCATAGCATAGATTTAGTATCATTGCAACCACAGAAAATAAAAGCATTGGAAAAAACAAAGTAAAGGTGTCCCCCACTCTCAGAAGGTAGAGTTTTCCTATGAAACCTTTCATAAGCTGAAATGGTATAAAGTAAAGAAGCAATTACCTTTGGACACATCTTGCTAATGGATGCATAAAATAAATCCAGACAAAGCAGAGATGCGCAGAGACACAGTTCGAAGCTATGGCAGCTTGATGCTGAGATGCTATTGTAGTTCCTAGGAAGGAGCTTGGAGGAGTTTCTTCGGATTTCTTTCAGTTAGTGAAAACAGGTACTAAAGTAGGTCTTTCTTAATGGCGAAGCAGTGTACAGCAGACTTTCAAAAAGTGGGGGATACCTGTAATATACATCAAATTTAAATAGTTTATCACTGTGACTTTAATTGTATTCTTTATAACTTCCCATAATTTCTAAACTATCTACAACATTATTTATAAGTTGATATATACCTCCTTCCTTGTTATTCAAGAATCTGAATAAATAGGAGAGTTTTGCCTTTTATTAAGAAGACCAAATAAAATGTATTTGAGTGTGGTGCCTTTTCACCCCCCTTTCTCTCCTTCTCCTCTATTTTGTCTACTCAACTTTATTAAGAGATAACTTATAATAAAATGCACCTATTTAAGATAAACCAATGTGTTTTGAAAACTTTTTGCTGGATTATAAGCAATATAACCACTCAAACAACCAGTATCCAATGAAGATAGAGAATGTTACCTTTATACCAAAAAGTTCTCTCATGCTCAAAGGGAAAAGGTGTATATGGAAATCTGCAGGCTACCGTGAGGACTTTGCCTTTCTCTCTGATATGAGAACCATAGAAAGCCCTGAGCAGAGCAGTAATTTCATTTAACTTAATTGAGGGTTAATATAATCAGCAGGATGAATGAAATATCATAATGCTCCTTTCTTCTAGTTTATGTGATTAAAAACTTGCTTTGTGTTGGAAGAGAAATTTTGCTGGGAATGTGTAAAGATGATAAACACACTTCATGGAAATGTTAATTAAAGTTCTGCCTATAGACTTTTAAAAGAGCCTTTGTAAACAGAATAATTAAATGAAAGTCAAGAAAATAATTCACGGGCTTCCCTGGTGGCGCAGTGGTTGAGAGTCCGCCTGCCGATGCAGGGGAAACGGGTTCGTGCCCCGGTCTGGGAAGATCCCACATGCCGCGGAGCGGCTGGGCCCGTGAGCCATGGCCGCTGGGCCTGTGCGTCCGGAGCCTGTGCTCCGCAACGGGAGAGGCCACAACAGTGAGAGGCCCACATACCACAAAAAAAAAAAAAAAAAAAAAAAAGAAAATAATTCACATATGTTAGTACGTTTTTCTTTTCTCCCACCCTGTTCATTTTTGAAAGTTCACTTCCCTGTAGACTGTATTTTTCCTTTCCTTTTTGGCTAACTTTAATTTTTAGAATAAACTTCAGGTTTTTAATATTTCTGTTTAAATCTTTTATATAATCAGAGTATCACATTTAAGGTATTTTCTCACTGTTTATGTGATAGTATCATTTGAATTTCTTTTTTTCTTGATACCACTGCTTTATGTTTGTTGACATTGGCTGGGGCTTAGGACCTAATAACTCTGATTCAAGTCACTATAAGAAACTTTGAAGATGAATCCTGGGGTACCAGATACTAGACTTTAACAGAAAGAGCTTTTGTGATTATGAATATACAAAGGAAAATGGAGAACTTACTGAGGAAAATGCTTAAATTTAGATTAGGCAATTATCTTATAAATATTCAAGGCAAAAATAATTCCCTGGATGATTATAATACTCTCTCTTTCATTGTGTTCAGAAATGTAAAGCATTTATTCTAAGACATACTAAGGTTTAACATGTAGAGGCATTCAGAATAAGTAATATTAAGAATTTACCTTTGAATTGCTTTGTATATATATAATATAAATTCATTTATTCATTCTACAAACACATGTTGAACAAATCTATTACATTTTCTCAAATTTACTATTTAATTCTTATGTTAAACATGAAGAAAACTAAGGAAATTTTTTAAAATTTGCTTAAGGTCACAAAAAATCATGTCACACAAAAATCATGAAATAATAAAGATACAAACCTATTTCTCCAATTCTAATTTCAGTATTTTTTTTCCTTTAAAATCTCTTAATAAGTCTATTTTAAATGAAATTGAAACAGATAGTACTGTTTAAAGTGTAATTTTAGATGCACAAATCATGCCAAAGAGTCTTACTTCTGAAGTACATTAAGAGTGATATTTGCCTTATTAAACTTGACTACACAGCCAGTGTTGTCCTTATGCAAGCTTAATACCTACAAATATGCAGAGTAACTTTGATATGTATGTATATAGGTTGCTAATTCCTCCACACTGGTATTTCCAATTCCAGCTCAGTCTTTTATTACCCTGTGATCTTGAGCAAGGCACAGAAGTTTTAAGGAAAACTAACTCTAGAAGTAAAGAAGGCCATGGATAGGATATTTAGAATTGGGCTCTACATTTAGAGGTTGTGAGTAGATGCCATATCAATGAAAAGATGCCATTAATGTCATTCAAAATACGATATCAATATGGAAATATGATTTAAAGTCTCTGATTTTAAATTGCTTTAGCTTCCGTGGTCTCTAGCCCTTTTTAGCACATAATGCTTTACCATGGAAAAAATTCCAAATGTTTTTTTTTTCTGACACTAAGCCATAATTCCTGCACTTTTCAGTCTAAACTCTTAGTAGTAAATCCTATGTTTCAGAAAAAGAAAATATTATCTCCAAAGAATGGCTACAAAGTTTATTCTATTAACATTTATGTTACATTTTAAAACTTTGTGAATACTTTACTTATACATCCAATTAATTATTCACCAAATATTTCAGTGCTGGGCTCTGTGCCAAGATCTGGGTATTAAGCAATGCATATACCCCAGCCCCTGTCCTTTGGGTGATTCAACACAGAATACATAGAGATGCTTTAAAAAAATCCAAGTGACATTTGCATCTAGTGCAGAGATTTTAACAATAAAATGAAGAACAGTTGTAGAATTTAAGCCCATTGGTATCTTTCATTCTTCCGATAATTTGAGGGAAAAATAGAATAAAATTATACCTTACTCTGTAATTAAGAAGCTATAGTTCTGACCAAGAAAAACCAACTGGTATTGACTAACAACTAAACAACTGTAAAACAGACAAAATAGATGAGGTAACTGCTTTTAGGCACTGAAAAATAGGCCAACCTAGGCTGCGATCCTGGATAAAATGGAAACACAAGAGGTGAGCCCTACTGCTTTCCCTGGCAGGTTCCCTGCCCACGGAAAGTTTTCCAACCAACTGCTGCAATCCTGCTGCACTTAGGTGGCAAATATCAGAGGTCAGGCTTGCTGAAGGGGCTGCAATGGGAGGGTAAGCAATGGGAGAGAACGGTGCAGAGACTGGGCCCCAGGACAATGTGTGAGGGTTCCCCCAGGAATATTTTGCTGAAAGTTGAGCTTCACATGTACAAGGGAGACCAGAGCAGGTGCTGTGGGGTTAGGGTAAATTAGAGATATTCAAAGTTGAGCAATGGTAGGAGATATTAAATTTCCATCCCAGTCAGAATGAAGAGAACTTTTTATACAAGACATTCGAGGGAGAGAACAGAAAAGGAGAGCCTTATGAGTAAGGAACACATCCGGTCTCTCTGAACCCATGTCCACCATGCCTGAAACCCTGCCTCACAGTGCTGCTGTGGTGAGGATTAAATAAGGTATTACTGGAGAGGTTTCAGAAGAGTGCTGGAAAATGCAAGTAAATACAAGAGACAGAGAAAGACAAATATCATATGACATTGCTTATATGTGGAATCTAAAAAAAAAGGATATGAATGAACTTATTTACAAAACAGAAACAGACACACAGACTTAGAAGATGAACTTATGGTTACCAGGGGGAAGGGTGAGGGGAGAGATAGATTGGGAGTTTGGGGTTGACATATACACACTGCTATATTTAAAATAGACAACCAACAAGGACCTACTGTATAGCACAGGGAACTCTGCTCAATACTCTGTAAAAACATAAATGGGAAAAGAATTTGAAAATGAATAGATACACGTATAACTGAATCACTTTGCTGTACACCCGAAACTAACACAACACTGTCAATCAACTATACTCCAATAAAAAATAAAAATTAAACAAACAAAAAAGTGCTTCTCATCAATTTTATTATGCATTTGTGTATAACAGTAACCTGAAAGAGAAACATTGTCCTTTCTTTTGCATGGACCACAAGAGGTTTTGTCACACCAGATTATCTTAGGTTTCTCAAATTTTCTTTGGTTCTTTGGGACCCTTAAGGGCACCAGTGTCCACCAGCAGAGGCAAAGCCAGGTGCAAAGCACCTAGATTCTAGGCCCTGAAGTCAGCAAGACTGTCAGGTACATCTTGAAAGTAGGCCAGAGTGGGAGTGGACTTTTTGTGGGAGGCTACAGGCATCGATTATTAGTACATGTAAGACATAGCTTGAGGCTAGAGATCCCACCATATCAGAAAGGAGGAAAGCCTTAGAAATATGGATTATAAATATTAATGTGACTAGATTTAATATTTTTGTTTTTTTTAATCTAGCCATGGAAACTAACACAAGTACATAAGTAAATATATTTCTTTAATTGAATTTTATTTATTTTTTTATACAGCAGGTTCTTATTAGTCATCCATTTTATACACATCAGTGTATACATGTCAATCCCAGTAGCCTAATTCATCACACCACCACTCCCACTCACCACTGCTTTCCCCCCGTGGTGTCCACATGTTTGTTATCTACATCTGTGTTTCAATTTCCGCCCTGCAAAGCAGTTCAGCTGTACCATTTTTCTAGGTTCCACATATATGCATTAATATGCAATATTTGTTTTTCTCTTTCAGACTTACTTCACTCTGTATGACAGTCTCTAGATCCATCCACGTCTCAACAAATGGCCCAATTTCTTTCCTTTCTCTGGCTGAGTAATATTCCATTGTATATATGTACCACAACTTCTTTACCTATCCATCTGTTGATGGACATTTAGGTTGCTTCCATGACCTGGCTATTGTAAATAGTGCTGCAGTGAACATTGGGGTACATGTGTCTTTTTGAATTATGGTTTTCTCTGTGTATATGCCCAGTAGTGGAATTGCTGGATCATATGGTAATTTTATTTTTAGTTTTTTAAGGAACCTTCATACTGTTCTCCATAGTGGCTGTATCAATTTACATTCCCACCAACAGTGCAAGAGGGTTCCCTTTTCTCCACACCCTCTCCAGCATTTGTTGTTTGTAGATTTTCTGATGATGCTCATTCTAACTGGTCTGAAGTTATACCTCATTGTAGTTTTGATTTGCAATTCACTAATAATTAGTGATATTGAGCAGCTTTTCATGTGCTTCTTGGCCATCTGTATGTCTTTTTTGGAGAAATGTCTCTTTAGGTCTTCTGCCCATTTTTTGATTGGGTTGTTTGCTTTTTTAATATTAAGCTGCATGAGCTGTTTATATAATTTGGAGATTAATCCTTTGTCCAATGATTCATTTGAAAATAATTTTTCCCATTCTGAGGATTATTTTTTCATCTTGTTTGTAGTTTACATTGCTTTGCAAAAGCTTTTCAGTTTCATTAGGTCCCATTTGTTTATTTTTGTTTTTATTTCCATTACTCTAGGAGGTGGATCAAAGATCTTGCTGTGATTTATGCCAAAGAGTGTTCTTCCTATATTTTCCTCTAAGAGTTTTATAGTGTCTGGGCTTATATTTAGGTCCCTAATCCATTTTGAGTTTATTTTTGTGTATGGTGTAAGGGAGTGTTCTAATTTCATTCTTTGGCATGTAGCTGTCCAGTTTGCCCAGCAGTACTTATTGAAGAGACTGTCTTTTCTACATTGTATATTCTTGCCTCCTTTGTCATAGATTAGTTGACCATAGGCACATGGGTTTATCTCTGGGCTTAATATCCTGTTTCAATGATCAATACCTCTGTTTTTGTGCCAGTACCAATATTGTCTTGATTACTGTAGCTTTGTAATATAGTCTGAAGTCAGGGAGTCTGATTCCTCCAGCTCCGTTTTTTTCCCTCATGACTGCTTTGGCTATTTGGGGTCTTTTGTGTCTCCATAAAAATTTTAAGATTTTTTGTTCTAGTTCTGTAAAAAATGCCATTGGTAATTTGATAGGCATTGCATTGAATCTGTAGATTGCTTTGGGCAGTATAGTCATTTTCACAATATTGATTCTTCCAATCCAAGAACATGGTATATCTCTCCATCTGCTGGTATCATCTTTAATTTCTTTCAACAGTGTCTTATAGTTTTCTGCGTACAGGTCTTTTGTCTCCCTAGGTAGGTTTATTCCTAGGTATTTATTCTTCTTGTTGCAATGGTAAATGGGAGTGTTTCCTTAATTTCTCTTTCAGATTTTTCATCATTAGTGTATAGGAATGCAAGAGATTTCTGTGCATTAATTTTGTATCCTGCAACTTTACCAGTTTCATCGATTAGCTCTAGTAGTTTTCTGGTGGCATCTTTAGGATTCTCTATATAATAGTATCATGTCATCTGCAAACAGTAACAGTTTTACTTCTTCTTTTCCAATTTGTATTCTTTTTATTTCTTTTTCTTCTTTGATTGCCATGGCTAGGACTTCCAAAATTATGTTGAATAATAGTGGTGAGAGTGGACATCCTTGTCTTGTTCCTGATCTTAGAGGAAATGCTTTCAGTTTTTCACCATTGAGAATGATGTTTGCTGTGGGTTTGTCATATAGGGCCTTTATTATGTTGAGTTAGGTTTACTCTATGCTCACTTTCTGGAGAGTTTTTACCATAAATGGGTGTTGAATTTTGTCAAAAGCTTTTTCTGCATCTATTGAGGTGATCATATGGTTTTTATTCTTCAATTTGTTAATATGGTGTATGACATTGATTGATTTGCATATACTGAAGAATCCTTATATCCGTGGGATAAATCCCACTTGATCATGGTGTATGATCCTTTTAATTTATTGTTGGATTCTGTTTGCTAGTATTTTGTTGAGGATTTTTGCATCTATATTCATCAGTGATATTGGTCTGTAATTTTCTTTTTCTGTAGTATCTTTGGTTTTGGTATCAGGGTGATCGTGGCCTCATATGATGAGTTTGGGAGTGTTCCTTCCTCTGCACTTTTTTGGAAGAGTTTGAGAAGGATAGGTGTTAGCTCTTCTCTAAATGTTTGATAGAATTCACCCGTGAAGCCATCTGGTCCTGGACTTTTGTTTGTTGCAAGATTTTTAATCACAGTTTCAATTTCATTACTTGTGATTGGTCTGTTCATATTTTCTATTTGTTCCTTGTTCAGTTTTGGAAGGTTATACCTTTCTAGAATTTGTCCATTTCTTCCAGGTTGCCCAGTATATTGGCATAGAGTTGCTTGTACTAGTCTCTTAGGATGCTTTGTGTTTCTGCAGTGTCTGTTTTAACTTCTTTTTCATTTCTAATTTTATTCATTTGAGTCCTCTCCTTCTTTTTCTTGATGAGTCTGGCTAATGGTTTATCAATTTTGTTTATCTTCTCAAAGAACCAGGTTTTAGTTTTATTGATCTTTTCTATTGTTTTCTTTGCTTCTATTTCATTTATTTCTGCTCTGATCTTTATGATTTCTTTCCTTCTGCTCACTTTGGGTTATGTTTGTTCTTCTTTCTCTAGTTCCTTCAGGTGTAAAGTTAGATTGTTTATTTCAGATTTTTTCTTGTTTCTTGAGGTAGGTTTGTATAGCTATAAACTTACCTCTTAGAACTACTTTTGTTGCATCCCATAGGTTTTGGATCATTGTGTCTTCATTATCTTTTGTCTCTAGGTATTTTTTCATTTCCTGTTTGGTTTCTTTAGTGATCTTTTTGTTATTTAGTAACATATTGTTTAGCTTCCATGTGTTTGTGTTTTTTACATGGTTTTCCCTGTAATTGATTTCTAATCTCATAGCGTTGTGGTCAGAAAAGATGTTTGATGATTTCAATTTTCTTAAATTTGCTGAGGCTTGATTTGTGACCCAAGATGTGATGTAACTTGGAGAACATTCTGTGCGCACCTGAGAAGAAAGTGTAATCTGTTGTTTTTGGAGGTAATGTCCTATAAATATCAATTAAATCTATCTGGTCTACTGGGTCATTTAAAGCTTGTGTTTCCTTATTAATTTTCTGTTTGGATGATCTGTCCATTGGTGTAAGTGAGGTGTTAAAGTCCCCCAATATTATTGTGTTACTGTCAATTACCTCTTTTAGAGCTGTTAGCAGTTGCCTTATATATTGAGGTGCTCCTATGTTGGGTGTGTATAGATTTATAATTGTTATATCTTCTTCTTGGATTGATCCCTTGATCATTACATAATGTCCTTTCTTGTCTCTTGTAACATTGTTTATTTTAAAGTCTATTTTATCTGACATGAGTATTGCTATTCCAGCTTCCTTTTGATTTCCATTTGCTTGCAATATCTTTTTCCATCCCCTCACTTTCAGTCTGAATGTGTCCCCAGGACTGAAATGGGTCTCTTTTAGACAGCATATATATGGTTCTTGCTTTTGTATCCATTCAGTGAGCCTGTATCTTTTGGTTGGAGCGTGTAATCCATTCACGTTTAAGATAGTTATTCGTATGTATGTTACTATTACCATTTTCTTAACTGTTTTGTGTTTGTTTTTGTAGGTCCTTTTCTTCTCTTGTGTTTCCCACTTAGAGAAGTTCTTTTAACATTTGTTTTAGAGCTGGTTTGGTGGTGCTGTATTCTCTTAGCTTCTGCTTGTTTGTAAAGCTTTTGATTTCTCCATCGAATCTGAATGAGACCTTTGCCAGGTAGAGTAATCTTGGTTGTAGGTTCTTCCCTTTCATCACTTTAAATATATCATGCCATTCCCTTCTGGCTTGTAGAGTTTCTGCTGAGAAATCAGCTCTTAACCTTATGGGAGTTCCCTTGTATGTTATTTTTCATTTTTCCCTTGCTGCTTTCAATACTTTTTCTTTGTCTTTTATTTTTGGAAGTTTGATTACTATGTGTCTTGGAATGTTTCTCCTTGGGTTCATCCTGTATGGGACTCTCTGCACTTCGTGGACATGGGTGGCTATTTCTTTTCCCATGTTAGGGAAGTTTTCGACTATAATCTCTTCAAATATTTCCTCTGGTCCTTTCTCTCTCTTCTCCTCTGGGACCCCTTAATGCGAATGTTGTTGCTTTTAATGTTGTCTCAGCGGTCTCTTAGACTGTCTTCATTTCTTTTCATTCTTTTTCCTTTATTCTGTTCTGCAGCAGTGAATTCCATCATTCTGTCTTCCAGGTCACTTATCCATTCTTTGGTCTCAGTTTTTCTGCTATTCATTCCTTCTAGTGTATTTTTCATTTCACTTATTGTGTTGTTCATCTCTGTTTGTTTGTTCTTTAATTCTTCTAGATCTTTGTTAAACATTTCTTGCATCTTCTCGATCTTTGCCTCCATTCTTTTTCCAAGGTCCTGGATCATCTTCACTATCATTATTCTGAATTCTTTTTCTGGAAGGTTTCCTATCTCCTCTTCATTTAGTTGTTTTTCTGGGGTTTTATCTTTTTCCTTCATCTGGTACAAAGTCCTCTGCCGTTTCATCTTGTTTATCTTCCTGTGAATGTGGTTTCTGTTCCACAGGCTGCAGGATTGTAGTTCTTCTTGCTTCTGCTGTCTGCCCTCTTGTCATTGTGACTAGATTTTAAACCAACACTGTGATATCCTAGGGTAACAGATTCCAAGATTTTTTTCAAAATATTCTTGGATTTTTGAGACCACTCCTCTTTTCTTACTTCTGCTGCCCACAGTATATTTTGGCCTAGACTTTTATACATAAACTTTATAAATGTGTCTGTCAAGTTCCAAATTATGCAGGTACAATAAAGGGCATGTTGAAGACAAAACTGGAGGCATGCAATTATATTGCAAAGCATGGTGTTTTAATCCAGTATACCTGTAACTTTTTGCAGCAAATTTAACTTCTTCCAAAGCCAGTTCTCCTTTGTATCAGTATGTAATCTGAGCTTTAGGGAGGCAAATCTCTTCTTTGAAGACACTAGGGGAGCATTTATTCCACCACACAAAGGCATTAATTCTTACGCTCTTGACCTAAAAGAGTGAAAGCAGTTTGCAAAAGCAACCAGTTTATAAGCCCCTCAGGTTTGGAGCAAATCTGACTTCTCTGCTAGTGCCCTGAAGCTCACTTTTAATTATAGGCCTTGAAAAAATGTATATTGTGAAGCTGAATTAGCAATCTCTTCTTTAGATTTGCAGTGCAGTGTAATTCCCAGTCACTACTTTATTGGCTCCACATACACTTCGAAATCTTGTGGAAATTTCTCCTCTTTGTTTAAGCACAGTACAGCTAGATTTCTTCCTCTGTTGGCATCAGGGCTTGTATCCATAGCAGCCACTTTGGGGAAAGAAAGGGGCTTATATTATACTTCTTTTGTAGGTGAAATCTGAAGAATAAAGCATTAATGCTCATTTGCACAAGAACAAGAAATTCTTGGATACATTTTCCGTAAAAAAAATAGGGACTATATTCTCTTTATATAACAAGGTGTTAAGTCATTTAACAAAGGCTTTTACTAGAGCTGTGCTCACACTCGACTCTATTTGCCCGTCAACATTACAATCCTGAGAGGGCAGTTATTGTTAGTCTACAAAGGTGCAGAGAATCCTAACCAATATCATGAATTTATGTTTACTTTTTACACTGGAGTCCTTGATAGCTCCCAAAACTACTTCATCAAAAATCACACATCAGGGTTGCAAAAGAAAAGACTATTGCATTTGGGCTGTCTAGGAAGGTTACTCTTTTGTAGCCTGAAAGCCAAGAGTGTGAGTATGGAAGACAGATTGCAGTCACATTACCAGCTGCATCACTCAGCTATAAGGAATTTGGGTGATTCCTTAAACTCCTTAATTTTAAAGTCTCAGATTTGGAGCTGCTAGTACACTGACCCTGAAACACAGTTCATTAAGAAGTGATTCAAGAAGCTATGGCGAAACAAACAAAAACCAAGGCTAAATCATAGTTTTCACAACACTTAATTTACTCTCAATTCATGGAACTCTTGCTTTCTACCAAATTGCTAACAAAGCTGAATATTTTCACCTGTTTTTATGGCTAAAAACATGATCACTAACCTCTCTCAGAAATCTCTAAAATTAAATTCTTCTCTGAGCTCTATACCTATAAATCTGAAATGACTACCAATAATCATAGGCACATCAAAAATTGTCAGGATCATTATTATGCTTACTATTTTTTCTTATACTCCCTATCTAAGCAATGGCTTTATCATAGAGATTCCTGAACCAGAAAATTGTAAACTTCCTAGCCCTTGCACCCACCTATCTAATTGTGACTACATCTCACCATATCTAACTGACAACTCAAATTTTTATCTCTACGTCCACTGCCTGATCATTTAAGCTCCTATTACAGAAACAAACAACAACAACACTCAACTGCTTTCCCTGATTCTAGTAATATTATTGCCTTCAAATTCATTCTCCGCTCTATCTTAGTGACCTCTACAAAATGCAAACCTGATAATGTCACTCCCTTTCTTTACATACTTTAGTAGCTCCATTAAAACAAAACAAAACAAAACAAGACAAAACAGTGTGAGGAGGAGTTATCAACTCAGATAACAAGAACATATAATTTATACATAATTTCAGCAATAAACATAGATAAACACAATACAGGGAAAGAAAACGAAAATAAGCCCAAATAGTACAGAAGCTCTGATGCAAAAATAATTTCCACAAAAGTATTAGACAATGAATGAGCTTTACCTAAGGAAAACAAATAAGATTCAATATAGACAATCCATTAATAGAATTCATTACACTAAAAGATCACAGAGAAGACTGATACTATAATCTCAAAAGATGCAAAATGCATTTCTTAATGTTCAATAAATATATATATAGTAAAACATATTAGAAAATAAATGACTAAAAACAAACTTCCATAAAGAGGAAACATCAAGAACAGAAAGAAGAAAAAATTGTCTCTATTTGCTAAGAATAGCATTGTTTATTTATTTTTCAATTTTTAAAAAATTTATTTTATTTATTTATTTTTGGCTGTGTTGGGTCTTCATTGTTGTGCACAGGCCCCCTCTAGTTTCAGCGAGTGGGGGCTACTCTTCGTTGAGATGCGCAGGCTTCTCATTGTGGTGGCTTCTCTTGTTGTGGAGCACGGGCTCTAGGTGCACAGCCTTCAGTAGTTGTGGCACCCGGGATCAGTAGTTGTGGTTCATGGGCCCTAGAACGCAGGCTCAGTAGTTGTGGCACACTGGCTTAGTTGCTCCGTGGCATGTGGGATCTCCCTGGGTAAGAGATTGAACCCGTGTCTCCTGCATTGGCAGGCAGATTCTTAACTACTGCACCACCAGGGAATCCCAGCATTGTTTAAATAGAGAAACCCAGGAAGTCTATGAAACAACTGCAGGAACCGATAAATGAATTTAACAAGATCAGAGGGTTCTTTTATATTAGCAGCAAACAATTGGAAAATAAAATGAATAAAACAATTCAATTTACAGTAATGCCTAGAAATACAAAATGTTTAGAAGTAAATCTAAGAAAGGCATCAATGACCTCTACCCAAGTGTATCTGGAGAAATATTTTTAAAGACCTAAATAAGTGGAGATATATATCATATTTATAGATGGGAAGACTCAATATTTCCTAAGATGTCAATTCTCTTCTAACTGACCTGTAGTTTCAAATATCAATCAAAATTACAGCAGGCTTTTTCAGTAGAAATTTTCAAGCTTTTTTTAAAAAAGGTATATGAAAATTAAAAGACCTAGAGAATAACCAAAGCCGTCTTTTAAATAAAGAAAAAGTGGAAGGATTTATCCTAATTGATTTTAAGACTGAAAGATACAGGAATTAAAACACTTTGATACTGGTACACAGATATATAGATCAATGTAATAGAAGAGAGAATCCAAAACTAGTTGCCAAGGCAATTCAATGGGACAAGAAAAATCTTTTAACAAAGGGTGCTGGATTACCTGAGGAAACTTATGGAAGTAACTAAGCATTTACACCAACTTCACAACATACATTTTAGCCTTAATTAGATACTAATTCATAACTTGAACTAGAACTAAAAATAAAATCTAAAACTATAAAACATTTTCTTCACGAGTTGGTTATTTCTGGGATAGACGGATGTTTTTGTTTTGCTGTTTTGCAGCCTTGCTAACTCTCATATTAGTACAAATAGTATGTCAAGTATGTCTTGTTCCTTGGAAACTCACATTGTACCTCTCTTTCTATGCTATCATCTTATTGTTGACCAAGAATTCCAACATGTTGCTATACAAGAGAAGAACTTTGATTATAAGCACCTTTTCCTTATTCCTAAATTTAAAAGAATGTCTCAAGTTTTAGTGTTAGTGGTAATTTTCATTATAGATTTTGATTAAAAATAAATAAATAAATAAGCCCATCTCAGAGTCTATTTCCCTGTTTATTAAATAGTCACATCAGTCCTCTTATGTGTATGGTTTGCATGGTTTATCATATTCCATCCACCCCATTCAACTTACCTGTGTTTCTATGTTCAAAATTTGTCTCTTGTAGGCAGCATATAGTAAGGTCCTATTATTATTGAATCCATCCCACCACTCCCTTCCTTTTAATTGGAGTGTTTAGATAATTACCATTTTATGTGTAACAACTGATGTGGTTGGATTTGAGTATACCATTTTTTTTTATTAGTTTCTGCTTTATAACAAAGTGAATCAGTCATACATACACATCTGTTCCCACATCCCTTCCCTATTGCGTCTCCCTCCCTCCCACCCTCCCTATCCCACCCCTCCAGGCGGTCACAAAGCACCGAGCTGATCTCCCTGTGCTCTGCGGCTGCTTCCCACTATCTATCTACCTTACGTTTGGTAGTGTATATATGTCCATGCCTCTCTTTCGCTTTGTCACAGCTTACCCTTCACCCTCCCCATATCCTCAAGTCCGTTCTCAAGTAGGTCTGTGTCTTTATTCCCGTTTTACCCCTAGGTTCTTCATGACATTTTTTTTTTTAAATTCCATATATATGTGATAGCATACGGTATTTGTCTTTCTCTTTCTGACTTACTTCACTCTGTATGACAGACTCTAGGTCTATCCACCTCATTACAAATAGCTCAGTTTCGTTTATTTTTATGGCTGAGTAATATTCCATTGTATATATGTGCCACATCTTCTTTATCCATTCATCCGATGATGGACACTTAGGTTGTTTCCAGCTCCGGGCTATTGTGAATAGAGCTGCAATGAACATTTTGGTACATGTCTCTTTTTGAATTATGGTTTTCTCAGGGTATATGCCTAGTAGTGGGATTGCTGGGTCATATGGTAGTTCTATTTTTAGTTTTTTAAGGAACCTCCATACTGTTCTCCATAGTGGCTGTACCAATTCACATTCCCACCAGCAGTGCAAGAGTGTTCCCTTTTCTCCACACCCTCTCCAGCATTTATTGTTTCTAGATTTCTTCATGATGGCCATTCTGACTGGTGTGAGATGATATCTCATTGTAGTTTTGATTTGCATTTCTCTAATGATTAATGATGTTGAGCATTCTTTCATGTGTTTGTTGGCAGTCTGTATATCTTCTTTGGAGAAATGCCTATTTAAGTCTTCTGCCCATTTTTGGATTGGGTTGTTTGTTTTTTTGCTATTGAGCTGCATGAGCTGTTTATAAATTTTGGAGATTAATCCTTTGTCAGTTGCTTCATTTGCAAATATTTTCTCCCATTCTGAGGGTTGTCTTTTGGTCTTGTTTATGGTTTCCTTTACTGTGCAAAAGCTTTGAAGTTTCATTAGGTCCCATTTGTTTATCTTTGTTTTTAGTTCCATTTCTCTAGGAGGTGGGTCCAAAAGGATCTTGCTGTGATTTATGTCATAGAGTGTTCTACCTATGTTTTCCTCTAAGAGTTTGATAGTTTCTGGCCTTACATTTAGGTCTTTAATCCATTTTGAGCTTATTTTTGTGTATGGTGTTAGGGAATGATCTAATCTCATACTTTTACATGTCCCTGTCCAGTTTTCCCAGCACCACTTATTGAAGAGGCTGTCCTTTCTCCACTGTACATTCCTGCCTCCTTTATCAAAGATAAGTTGGCCATATGTGCGTGGGTTTATCTCTGGGCTTTCTATCCTGATCCACTGATCTATCTTTCTGTTTTTATGCCAGTACCACACTGTCTTAATTACTGTAGCTTTGTAGTGTAGTCTGAAGTCAGGGAGCCTGATTCCTCCAGCTCCGTTTTTCGTTCTCAAGATTGCTTTGGCTATTCGGGGTCTTTTGTTTTTCCAAACAAATTTTGAAATTTTTTGTTCTAGTTCTGTGAAAAATGCCAGTGGTAGTTTGATAGGGATTGCATTGAATCTGTAGATTGCTTTGGGTAGTAGACTCATTTTCACAATATTGATTCTTCCAATCCAGGAGCATGGTATATCTCTCCATCTATTTGTATCCTCTTTAATTTCTTTCATCAGTGTCTTATAATTTTCTGCATACAGGTCTTTTGTCTCCTTAGGTAGGTTTATTCCTAGATATTTTATTCTTTTTGTTGCAATGGTAAATGGGAGTGTTTTCTTGATTTCATTTTCAGATTTTTCATCATTAGTGTACAGGAATGCCAGAGATTTCTGTGCATTAATTTTGTATCCTGCTACTTTACCAAATTCATTGATTAGCTCTAGTAGTTTTTCGGTAGCATCTTTAGGATTCTCTATGTATAGTATCATGTCATCTGCAAACAGTGACAGCTTTACTTCTTCTTTTCCGATTTGGATTCCTTTTATTTCCTTTTCTTCTCTGATTGCTGTGGCTAAAACTTCCAAAACTAGGTTGAATAAGAGTGGTGAGAGTGGGCAGCCTTGTCTTGTTCCTGATCTTAGTGGAAATGGTTTCAGTTTTTCACCATTGAGGACAATGTTGGCTGTGGGTTTGTCATATATGGCCTTTATTATGTTGAGGAAAGTTCCCTCTATGCCTACTTTCTGCAGGGTTTTTATCATAAATGGGTGTTGAATTTTGTCGAAAGCTTTCTCTGCATCTATTGAGATGATCATATGGTTTTTCTCCTTCAACTTGTTAATATGGTGTATCACATTGATTGATTTGCGTATATTGAAGAATCCTTGCATTCCTGGAATAAACCCCACTTGATCATGGTGTATGATCCTTTTAATGTGCTGTTGGATTCTGTTTGCTAGTAGTTTGTTGAGGATTTTTGCATCTATGTTCATCAGTGATATTGGCCTGTAGTTTTCTTTCTTTGTGACATACTTGCCTGGTTTTGGTATCAAGGTGATGGTGGCCTCGTAGAATGAGTTTGGGAGTGTTCCTTCCTCTGATATTGTTTGGAAGAGTTTGAGAAGGATGGGTGTTAACTCTTCTCTAAATGTTTGATAGAATTCGCCTGTGAAGCCATCTGGTCCTGGGCTTTTGTTTGATGGAAGATTTTTAATCACAGTTTTAATTTCAGTGCTTGTGATTGGTCTATTCATATTTTCTATTTCTTCCTGAGTCAGTCTTCGTAGGTTGTGCATTTCTAAGAATTTGTGCATTTCTTCCAGGTTGTCCATTTTATTGGCATAGAGTTGCTTATAGTAATCTCTCATGATCTTTTGTATTTCTGCAGTGTCAGTTGTTACTTCTCCTTTTTCATTTCTAATTCTATTGATTTGAGTCTTCTCCCTTCTTTTCTTGATGAGTCTGGCTAATGGTTTGTCAATTTTGTTTATCTTCTCAAAGAACCAGCTTTTAGTTTTATTGATCTTTGCTATTGTTTCCTTCATTTCTTTTTCATTTATTTCTGATCTGATCTTTATGATTTCTTTCCTTCTGCTAACTTTGGGGGTTTTTTGTTCTTCTTTCTCTAATTGCTTTAGGTGCAGGGTCAGGTTGTTTACTCGAAATGTTTCCTGTTTCTTAAGGTGGGATTGTATTGCTATAAACTTCCCCCTTAGAACTGCTTTTGCTGTGTCCCATAGGTTTTGGGTTGTCGTGTCTCCATTGTCATTTGTTTCTAGGTATTTTTTAATTTCCTCTTTGATTTCTTCAGTGATCACTTCGTTATTGAGTAGTGTATTGTTTCGCCTCCATGTGTTTGTATTTTTTACAGATCTTTTCCTGTAATTGATGTCTAGTCTCATAGCATTGTGGTCGGAAAAGATACTTGATACAATTTCAATTTTCTTAAATTTACCAAGGCTTGATTTGTGACCCAAGATATGATCTATCCTCGAGAATGTTCCATGAGCACTTGAGAAAAATGTGTATTCTGTTCTTTTTGGATGGAATGTCCTATAAATATCAACTAAGTCCATCTTGTTTAATGTATCATTTAAAGCTTGTGTTTCCTTATTTATTTTCATTTTGGATGATCTGTCCATTGGTGAAAGTGGGGTGTTAAAGTCCCCTACTATGATTGTGTTACTGTCGATTTCCCCTTTTATGGCTGTTAGTATTTGCCTTATGTATTGAGGTGCTCCTATGTTGGGTGCATAAATATTTACAATTGTTATATCTTCTTCTTGGATCGATCCCTTTATCGTTATGTAGTGTCCTTCTTTGTCTCTTCTAATAGTCTTTATTTTAAAGTCTATTTTGTCTGATATGAGAATTGCTACTCCAGCTTTCTTTTGATTTCCATTTGCATGGAATATCTTTTTCCATCCCCTTACTTTCAATCTGTATGTGTCTCTAGGTCTGAAGTGGGTCTCTTGTAGACAGCATATATATGGGTCTTGTTTTTGTATCCATTCAGCCACTCTGTGTCTTTTGGTGGGAGCATTTAGTCCATTTACATTTAAGGTAATTATTGATATGTATGTTCCTATTCCCATTTCCTTAATTGCTTTGGGTTCGTTATTGTAGGTATAGTCCTTCTGTTGTGTTTCTTGCCTAGAGAAGTTCCTTTAGCATTTGTTGTAGAGCTGGTTTGGTGGTGCTGAACTCTCTCAGCTTTTGCTTGTCTGCAAACATTTTAATTTCTCCATCAAATCTGAATGAGATCCTTGCTGGGTAGAGTAATCTTGGTTGCAGGTTTCTCTCCTTCATCACTTTAATTATGTCCTGCCACTCCCTTCTGGCTTGTAGAGTTTCTGCTGAGAGATCAGCTGTTAACCTGATGGGGATTCCCTTGTGTGTTATTTGTTGTTTTTCCCTTGCTGCTTTTAATATGATTTCTTTGTGTTTAATTTTTGACAGTTTGATTAATATGTGTCTTGGCGTATTTCTCCTTGGATTTATTCTGTATGGGACTCTCTGTGCCTCCTGGACTTGATTAACTATTTCCTTTCCCATATTAGGGAAGTTTTCAACTATAATCTCTTCAAATATTTTCTCAGTCCCTTTCTTTTTCTCTTCTTCTTCTGGAACCCCTATAATTCGAATGTTGGTGTGTTTAATGTTGTCCCAGAGGTCTCTGAGACTGTCCTCTATTCTTTTCATTCTTTTTTCTTTATTTTGCTCTGCATCAGTTATTTCCACTATTTTATCTTCCACCTCACTTATCCGTTCTTCTGCCTCAGTTATTCTGCTATTGATCCCATCTAGAGTATTTTTCATTTCATTTATTGTGTTTTTAATCGATGCTTGATTCATCTTTAGTTCTTCTAGGTCCTTGTTAACTGTTTCTTGCATTTTGTCTATCCTATTTCCAAGATTTTGGATCATCTTTACTATCATTATTCTGAATTCTTTTTCAGGTAGACTGCCTATTACCTCTTCATTTGTTAGGTCTGGTAGGTTTTTATCTTGCTCCTTCACCTGCTGTGTGTTTTTCTGCTTTCTCATTTTGCTTATGTTACTGTGTTTGGGGTCTCCTTTTTGCAGGCTGCAGATTCGTAGTTCCCGTTGTTTTTGGTATCTGTCCCCCGTGGCTAAGGTTGTTTCAGTAGGTTGTGTAGGCTTCCTGGTGGGGGGGACTAATGCCTGTTTTCTGGTGGTTGAGGCTCGATCTTGTCTTTCTGGTGGACAGGTCCACGTCTGGTGGTGTGTTTTGGGGTGCCTGTGGCCTTATTATGTTTTTAGGCAGCCTCTCTGCTAATGGGTGGGGTTGTGTTCCTGCCTTGCTAGTTGCTTGGCATAGGGTGACCAGCACTCTAGCTTGCTGGTCGTTGACTGAAGCTGGGTGCTGGTGTTGAGATGGAGATCCCTGGGAGATTTTCGCTGCTTGATATTATGTGGAGCTGGGAGGTCTCTTGTGGACCCGTGTCCTGAGGTTGGCTCTCCCACTTCAGAGGCACAGCACTGACTCCTGGCTGCAGCACCAAGAGCCTTTCATCCACCCGGCTCAGAATAACAGTGAGAAAAAGTAGAAAGAAAGAATTAGTAGAAGAAAGAAGGAGAGAGGGAAAGAAAGGAAGAAGGGAAGAAAGTAAGGAAGGAAGGAAGAAAGAAAGAAAGGAGGGAGGGAGGGAGGAAGGATGGAAAGAAAGAAGGAAAGAAAGGAGGGAGGGAGGGAGGAATGAAAGCAAAAGGAAGAGTGAATGGAAGAAGGGAGGGAGGGAGGGAGGAAGGAAAGAAAGAAAGAAAGACAGGAGGGAGGGAGGGAGGAAGGAAAGAAAAAGAAAGTGGAAAGAAGAAGGGTGGGAGGGAGGGAGGGAGGAAAGAAAAAGAAAGAAGGAAAGGAGGAGCGGAGGGAGGGAGGGTGAAAGGGAAGGTAGGAAAAAAAGAAAGAGCAGGTAAAGTAAAATAGAATAAAGTATGAAATATAGTAGCGTTATTAAAATTAAAAAGTAATTATTGAAAAAAAAAAAAACATGGACCGATAGAAACCTGGGACATATGGTGGAAGCAAAGCTATACAGAGAGAATCTTACACAGAAGATTACACATACACATTCACAAAAAGAGAGCAGGGGGAAAAATCAAAAATCTTGCTCTCCAAGTCTACCTCCTCGATTTGGGATAATTCGTTGTAAAAAGAGGAAAAGGGCGAGAAGTCTGAAATCTTGCTAAGTCCACCTCCTTAATTTGGGATAATTCGTTGTAAAAAGGGGGGAAAGTCTTAAATCTTGTCCTCAAAGTCCACTTCCTCAATTTGGGATGATTCGCTGTCCATTCATGCACTCCACAGACGCAGGGCACATCAAATGGACCGTGGAGCTTTAATCCACTGCCTCCGAGGCTGCACAGAGAGATTTCCCTGTCTCTGCTCTCACAACTCCCGGGTCTCAGCCTTGGACCTGGCCCCGCCTCTGCGCGTAGGTCGCCGGAGGGCGTCCGTTCTTCGCCCAGACAGGACGGGTTTAAAGTAGCCGCTGATTCGGGGGCTCTGGCTCACTCAGGCAGAGGGGAGGGAGGGGAATGCCCTCTCCTCGCGCACCAGGCAACAAAAGGGAAAAAAGTCTCTTGCCTCTCCGGTAGCTCCAGACCCTTTCCCCGGACTCCCTCCGGTCTAGCACTAACCCCTTCAGGCTCTCTTCCTGCCGCCAGCCCCAGTCCTCTCCCTGCGCTCCGACTGAAAGCCGATACCCGAGCCTCAGCTCCCAGCCCCGCCCGCCCCGGTGGCCGAGCAGACAAGCCTCTCGGGCTGGTGTGTGCCTGAGGGCACCGATCCTCTGTGCCAAAATCTCTCCGCTTTGCCCTCCACACCCCTGTTGCTGTGCTCTCCTCCGCTACTCCGAAGCTTTCCCCCTCCGCCACCTGCAGTCTCCGCCTGCGAAGGGGCTTGTAGTGTGTAGAAACCTTCCCTCCTTCACGGCTCCCTCCCACTGGTGCAGGTCCCGTCCATATCCTATTGTCTCTGTTTATTCTTTTTTTCTTTTGACCTACTCAGGTATGTGGGGAGTTTCTTGCCTTTTGGGGGGTCTGAGGTCTTCTGTCAGCGTTCAGTAGGTGTTCTGTTGGAGTTGTTCCACGTGTAGATGAATTTCTGATGTATCTGTGGGGAGGAAGGTGATCTCCGCGTCTTACTCTTCCGCCATCTTCCTCCGGCTCCGAGTATACCATTTTATTCTTTGTGTTCATTTTGCCCCATTTGTTCTGTGATTGTTGTCATTGTTGTTCCACTGTTTCCCTTTCCCTGGCTTCTTTTGGCTTAAATTCTTTACTTATCCCTAATATACATATTTTTAGTTTAGCTTTCTTCATCATACCTAACCATCCCGAACTGTCTGGAGTTAGTATTTATCACTTCACACAAAATGTAGAAAGCTTAGAGACAAGTAGATTCTTTTCTTCTACCAACCATTATGTAATAGTTGTCATGCACATATATGTTAAAACTTACCAGGCAATATTATATATTTTTAATAATTTATATTAATTTTAAGAGCTTAAGAAGAAAAATGCTTAGTATTTTATATTTCTCCAAATATTTACAATTACTGTTAGGCTTCCCTCATTCTCAAAGACCCAAATTGCCCACTAGCACTATTTCCTTTCAGCCTGAAGAATCCCTTTAGCATCTTTGTATATAGCCAGGCTGCTTGCAGTTGATTTATCTAGTTTTCCTTCATCTGAAAATGTTCTCATTTTGCATTTACATAAGAATAATATTTCCATTTGATATAGATTTCTGTGTTTTTATTTTCTTCTTTTAAAATGTTTCACTGTTTCAACTGACAGTGTTATTTCACTGTCATTCAGTGGTTCTGATGAGAATACCCACGGTCATTTGAATAATTATTCCCATGTGTTATGCATTCTGTCATTTTTCTTTTGCTGCTTTCAATGTTTTTTCTTTATGTTTTTGTCACTTTTATTATATGTTTAGGAGTGATTTTCTTTGAATTTATTCTGTTTGTTGTTCACTGTTATTTATAGAACACACCATAGCAACAGTGAATACATGTTCTTCTGAAGTTTGCATTTAACATTTACCAATATAAATCCCATTTTGGGACACAGACTTTAAGAAATTTAAAAGAATAGAAATCATGTAGTCTGAATTTTATGCAATAGTAAGAGATTTAAGTTAAAAACCAGTAACAGAAAGATAAATGGAAAATTCCTAATTATTTCACATTTGAATAAAAATTTCTAAATATGACATGGGTCAAAAAGGAATTCTCGGGCTTCCCTGGTGGTGCGATGGTTGGGAGTCCGCCTGCTGATGCGGGAGACACGGGTTCGTGCCCCGGTCCGGGAGGATCCCACATGCCGTGGAGCGGCTGGGCCCGTGAGCCGTGGCCGCTGGGCCTGCGCGTCCGGAGCCTGTGCTCCGCAACGGGAGAGGCCACAGCGGTGAGAGGCCCGCGTACAGCAAAAAAAAAAAAAAAAAAAAAAAAGGAATTCTCAAAATAAGTTTAAAAATATTTTGAAGTTAATGAAAATAAAAGTGCAAAATATCATGTACAGAATTTAGTTTAAGCATTGCTTAGACGAAATTTTTTCTCCTTTTTCTTCTTCTTCTTTTAGAAAAGAGGAAATGCTCAAATCAATTATTTAAGCTTTCATTTTAAGAAACTAGAGAAACAATAGAAGATTAAATCCTAAACAATTAGAAGGAATAAATTTAAAAGTTGAGGTGAAATAAATTAAAACAGAGAAAGAATAGAGAAAATCAGTGAAACTGAGTTTTGGGGGAAAAAAATGTACAATTAAAAAATCTCTAGCCAGACTGAGCAAGCAAAAAAAGAGAAAAGACACAATTAACCAATATCAGAAATAAAAGAGGGGACATAATGCAGACCACACAGACATTAAAAGTATAAGAAGATGTGCTAGTTTCCTACTGTGATAAATTACCACAAATTTATTAGCTTAAACAATAGGAATTGACATATCTAGAGGCCAGACGCCCTAAAATCAGTGTCAAGCAGATTATATTCCTTCTGTGGATTCTAAGGAAGCATCTATTCCCTTACTTTTTCTGCCTTCTGGTAGCTAGCTGTCTGCATTCCTTTGGCATCTCCCTCCATTTTTATATTGTCTTCTATCCCTCTGCTTTTATCATCACATCACCTCTAATTCTGACTCTCTTGCCTCCCTCTCTCTCTTTTGAGAGCCTTTAAGATTACACTGGGCCCATCTGGATAATCCAGAATAACCTCCTCATCTCAAAATCATTAATTTAATCACACTGGTAAAGTTAATTTTTCCATGTTAAGGTAGCATATTTACAGAGTCTGAGAATTAGGATGTGGACATTTGGGGAGGAGGGCATTATTCTGTCCATTAAATAAGAGATTCCACAAACAACTCTACGCCCATATTCAACAAATAGTTAATATTAATTTCACAAAAGATGCAAATTATGAAAACTTACTCAGATGACATAGATAACCTGAATAGTCTCACATCTACTAAAAAAAAATTGGAATTTGTAGTAAAATTCTTTCTATCAAGTAACTTCAGGACCAGATGTTTTCAATGGAGAAATCTTTCAAGCATTTAAGAAAAAGTAATTCCACATCTTCATGCAATACTTTTCAGAAAAATTTAAAAGGAGGGAATATTTTCCAACAAATTTTATGAGGTTAGCATTTCATTAATATCAAAATCCACACAGGAACCACAAGAGTAGAAAAAAAAACTATAGAGCAATAATACTCATGAACATAGACTCAAAAATCTTTAGCAAAATGTTAATATATCTCTTCTAGTAACATATAAAAAGAATAATCTTGAAAAATAGTTTCACATGAATGTAATTCAACGTGTTAACAGAAGAAAATGTTATAATCATCTTAATAGATGCAGAAGGATTTGGAAAAATTTAATATTCACTCAAAAAAAAAAAGTGAATGCTCATACCCAGCATTATATTAAAACTTAAGGCAATAAAAAGAAATAAAATTCATCCAGATTAGAAAGGAAGAAATAAAACTATTTCAGTTCACATATGATATTGTCTACAAAGAAAATCCATAAATCTAGAATAAATTTACAGAAGCTGTATGTGAAGTTTGCAAGTTTGTAGGCTAAAAAGTGATATTAAAAAATCAATTGCATTTCTACAGTCTAGCAATAAAGCACTGAATCCAAATTGTAAAACAAATATCACTGACAAAATACCAAAAATAAAATACTTGGGTATAAATTGAACAAAATTTCTATGTGATCTGTATACTGAAAACTAGAAAACACTAATGGAAGACAACCAACAAGGCCTAAATACGGAGACATGTTAATGGATTTTAAGATTCAATGTAGTTATATTCAATGTAATCCTAGTCAAAATCCCAGCAGCTTTTGTTTTTTATTTTAAATCTCATATAAATTCCTACAGAAAGGCAAAACAATTTTTAAAAATTTGAAGGACTCACAATAAACTTTTTAAAGACTCACATAAAGCTATACTAATCAAGACAGTATTGACGCTTGAATTAAAGTATTTCCTTCTACAGAGTATTTGGCTTTGTTTCTGTCTTGGAGCTGATGGTACCATCAATCAGAATTTCTTTATAATTTTTAGTTTGGGTTTTCAGATCATTAAGGAAAGTGGATTTTAACCCCAAATCCAAAATGCAAATTTGTAGTTCAAAAGTTTCACAGAAATGTGTTTTCCTGCTCCTCCCAGAGCCAAACCTGGGACATGCATGCATCCCCACTGTCTAGCTCCTCTCACTGAGGGTTTTGTGCCTTTGGAGTCTTAGCTCCACTTCTATGCCCCAAACTTTCAATCTGCTCATAGCCTTGACTTTGTTATTTGACCCCTTTATCTTTACTTGGTAAATCCCAGTCTCTAGATAGTCTGAGATTAGTAGATAAACTCAGGACAAATTCTGTTTTTGGAGTCACTTTATCCCTATGGATTCATGAGTTTTAGAAAAAAACAGCTTCTGAAAAACTGCATTAATTTTGCATCATCTCAAGTTTAAATATATACATTACAGTAATTCTAAGAAAGTTATATTAGAGAGGTTTCACTATATTTCCAGTTAATTACATTACTGGGAATGCAAGTCCAAACCCTTACTTTTTAGGAAAGCTATAATTATTCTAATGCATATGATGTAAGGGGAGAGGTAGGAATGTGTGTGTGTGTGTGTGTGTGTGTAAAATAATCTTCAATAGTTTTTTATCTTGTATTCTAAAAATCAGGTTACATTCACTTATTGTTGACTTGGGACATGGATTTTACATTCTATAAAGTAATTTTGTCAATATTTTTGACTATTTAAATGTTAAATAAAGATGAGAGAATAATCTTACTATTGTTCATCAAAGCAGTTGCTTTCTATTCTTTTAAATTTCTTATTAACCCTTCAATAAAATTAGGTAGTTGGAATACAAAATTCTCTATTCCTGAATTGAGTTTTATTTTAAAAACAAATTATACTTGTTAGAAAATACTTATAAATATTTTTGAAAATTGCCTCATGTAATGCTAATGAAGAGTACGGAATGTTTTTATTCATTTAAGTAATGGGGAAAATAAATGAATGTGTCCTTTGAAACAAAATGTGTCACTTTATCAAACATAAATTTGTGAAATTTTTAATCCTTTTTTATTTTTTGAAGACATGTATTCCTGTTTTAGAAAAAAAATAATGTAATATAATTTTAGCATGAAAAGAAGAGTTGCTCATTAATAGGGATTTATATCAGAGAAAGAGGTGCCTAGGAGTGGTAAAATAGTTTGGGAGGAGCAATGGATTAGCTAGGGCACTTATCTTGAAGTTTAATTCACACATGAAGCATACCGCGTTTACTTGTACATTTATCTGGACCAGTGATGGACTCAGTTTGACAGGCATCATATAATTCACAGTCAACAAAATCTAGAAATAGGCTTTTTGCAACATGAAATGATGTTGTAACATATTAAAATGGCACATATTTACAGCTTGTTTGACAAATATTTTATATCTCACATTATTTATTTTTAAATATAAGAAATACATATATTTTTAAAGCAAGATGTTATTTATAGTATACTAAGTGCTGTACCTTTGCTCTTGTATACTTTCAAGTTCTTTAAAGTCCTCAAGTTTGGTATGAAATTCAGACGAGTCTCTGTGGTCCTAGGTCAGAGCTTTGGGTTCAGAGCTTAAGGAAATGGCAGTTCCCCATCGCTTCCAGCTTCATCCAGGACTTCCTTGTTCTTTGGCTACTTTTTGGCATTCAGCACTCACTGGTTTGCTTCTTACATTCAGATTACATCTCCTCTTGCTCCTCCATTGGATTATCTTTTCCATCTTCTCCATAAATAGAGGCATTCTTGAAATTCTCACTTCTTTTAATGTCTATTCCCTTGATTGTTTCTAATATCACATTTTGGAAGATACTCCCCCCATATCCATATATTTATATCTATCAATAAAATTTACCTAACCAGACTAGTGTCTTCTTAAACTTAGAGGATTCAAACGAAACTCCTCACCTTCCTTTCAAAATGTGTTCCACTTTACTGTTCCTAATCTTTGTTCATTATTTCATGTCCATGAGCCTATGCTGAATATATTAATCAAAAATAATATCACTTCATCCTGAACCTAATCAATACTTAATGAAAGAATCATTTTGCACTCCTGTCATTTCTCCTATTAACTTTAAGCTTCATATTATGGGAACTAGTTACATCCACATCACCTAGAAGAGTAGCTTGAATGCAGAAGAGATGAATTGAAATGTGTATCTTTTAGGAAGGAACCCTTGCTTATGAAAGGTTATTGTAGTTGTTTCTAAATTGTGTGCTTTTTGACTCTTTTGTAGAATTGCTGATTGTTTCAGATGTTTTTCAGTAAAAAAGAAAACATCATAGCTGTAGTGAAATAATTCATAGGAAAATTTAAACTAACAAAGAATATCAGTGTTATCTCCAAGTCTGACCCCACCTCTCCTGTTCTTTCTTTTTATGTTAGTATGGCTAAATACTAAATCTTGGTACTTAGCAACAAAATACAGGGGCTCAACCTGCATTATATTCTGGAGTCCCGTATTCTCATTCCAGCTTGGCTGCTAACAAGCTACGTGGCCTGGAGCAGTCATCCTGCTTTGTGCCTGGTTGTCCTATCTTTAATATAAAGGGTCGGGCTATATTATCTCTCAACTGCATTCACACTCAAAATTATAATATTATTTTTAATTATTAAAAGCCATATTTAAATTTCCAGCTTAAATCAAATCTCTTAGGAGTTCATCTAAAACTATAACCAAAAACTCTACAATATAGTAAGTTCAAGGAATCTCCTCTACAGACAGAATGGTTTATCATAGTCACAGTGAAAGCTGCAACCCTTCTCCAGTTAGGTGGAAGCCACCAAATCAACTGATCTTGCTCAGCCATGGCCAGTGCTGACTCAGGTCTTAATACAGCTAGCAAGTATCAATGCACATGTAAGTTATGATTTAGATCTAGTACAACCATTAAATGCCTTTGAAAGTGATGACTAAGAACCATTTCAAGAGGCCAATGCAATTCATTCTTGGAAGAGCTTACAAAGCAAAATGTAACGTCCTTTACTTTCAGTCTTTATTGAACCTGAGTTTTAAATCTATGTATAATTAGAACTAAGCCTTCGATTTTTCTTATAACAGTAGCCTATATAGAGATTTATTTAGTGCTATCTAATGTAGAGATCAGAAGATTTTTAGATCAAAACATTTCTATATTCATTGCAAGCTCTCCAAACTTCTTTTACAAAAGGTTGTGTACACTCTGCTGTAAGATGTCAGGTTTAGGGGAGTGTGAAACATATCCTGACAGTTTAATTGAAATAACTATTGAGCATGAAGGAAAAACACTTGTTGCAAAGGGAAATAAACAACAACAAAAAACCCTTGCTGAAGTTTTTAGACAAACTAGAGAAAATCAGAAGGACTCTTTACTCAATGATATTGAATTAATGCATCATATGGGAGAACTGTTATCAGAATTTAGGCATCAAGAATTACTGCTGAACTACTGTCTTTTATTAGGCCCTGGGCCCTGATCCTTTGCTTGACTTATCAGACTGTTATGAGAATCCACCGAGATATAAGAATATAAACCACATACACTCTAAAACACTAGTCATAAAATATCAGCTGTCATTTGGGAGACATAAAGAAATCAGAAGACTTCAAATAAGAATCTGAATGCCTATTTCTTTAGAAAATCTAGAGTGTCAGGAGACTGTGTTTCCTTTTCCCTTCATGGCAAAACTATACTGGAGCTGACTAGCTAGGTCAACACTTTAGTGTATATTTTTCATCATGCCATACTATCAACCACAGGCCAGCTTTACCCTTTTACCACTGGACCCTTATATATTTGCTCATGTGATGCTCAGGATAGGTACTCTTGGGAATTTTAATTATTTAAAGGCTTATCAAATTACATGTATCTTAAAATATTTGAAAATAACCCTATATATACCCATGCCACTTTTAAAATCCCCACAGTTGATCAAGCTAGAAGTTTTTACTATGGGTTCACTGATTCTATTCTCTTTTATCACATAGGGGCCCTTATATTTCCAGGATATAAAGAGCATGTATGTGAGGGAGCAACATATGTATTAAAATTAATGTTAGTAAATCATCATCAAGTAAAAGGAAAAAAATGTTCAAAAATTCACTCTAGAAGATATATATCTTTCACATAGATCTTCACTTTAATACTCACATTTGATTTTACATTAAAACATTAAACAGATAATTGCAAATTCCTACCAACCTGTCTCTGTTGGATGTGTGTACCCTGCCTTATTTTCTGATTTAATTAAGTATACCAAACTCAGCTCTTGAAAGTAGAAGTGAATGATGTAACAAAAGGATCCTTTCAGAATATGAAAAAAGAAAGGACAGAACAGTTTCTAAATTGTGACTATAATATATGGCTATGATATGGACCATTGAAATGATGTATACTTCTCATTTGACTAATTTTAATGAGTTTGATTGTAGTGTACCAACTTGCTTAGAAGCCAGTAAGAGGCTTAAAAAATATGTTTTTGAAACTGAAGAATATGTATTATAGGATATCATTTGAGTTCATAAAGAAAATTATATAGATGTATGTATCTTCTTGGCTGAAAGTGAATAAAGCCTTTTTCTTTTAATATATTAAAAGTAAATTTTTAAGAAAATAAAATTTAAAAGAAAGATTTTTGATCATGGCTAATAAAATAATTATTATGAATGAAAAAGAGAAACAATAAATGCTATTTGCAAATAATTTATATTTGGAAAGTAAATTTCTTTTCCCCTTATCTCTATTAATGACAAGGCCGCTAGAAGAATACAATTTTTAAAAAATGTTCTGAGACAGATCATTACACTAAGGTATTATAGGCTTAATGAGTGTTTGAGCTATTCTGACTTGAATTTTTATTTTAAGCTGTTTTTCTGTGACGTCTTGAAAAGACGAATCAGAGGTAATATTCTTTATACTTACTTCGATTGGCTGTGTGTGTGTGTGCACGTGCGTGTCTCTGGAATGATGGCTGGTGGGTTTCATTACTTTGGGAGATTATCAGCTATTCACCCTTCAAATATGTCTTTAGTCCCATTAAGTCTCACTTCTCTAGCCCTTCATTTATGCCTATGCTTGACCTTTTTGCTGAATCTCCTATTTTTCTTTTGCTCTTTTATGTATTTCCCTTCCGTTTGTCTCTCTAGACCTAGATACATCATGCTGACTTATCTTACAGCTCTTCAATTCTTAGTTCAGCTCTGTCAAATTTGCTGTTAAACTAATCAATGACATTCTTAATTTTAGGTATTGACTTTTTTGTAGATTTTCAAATTGCTTCTTTTTTTACAATTCCAAATTGTATGGCAAAAATTGCCATCCTGTCTTTTAGGTTCTTCCACATGTTAATCATATTGATTTTATAGCTTGTTTGATAATTCCATCATTTGAATCTCTTGAGGACCTGTTTCTATTGTCTGTTTTTTCTCTCTCCCCTTCTCTGTCTTCCATCATTACTTGCCTTCTATTATGACTAGCTATTTTATATTGATCACAAGCATTGTGCATAAAAAAAAGTAAAGCTAACTTGAGTATCTGGATGATGACATTTTCCCCACAGAATGTATACTTTTGCTTCTGGCATTCAGCTAGCAAAGGAGTTCCATCAATTCAGGACCCTTATAAGCCAATTAGAAGTTTAGATGATTGCAAGCTGGGCCACAGTTACTGCTGGTCTAGTTGTAGCTTATTCTTTCTTCTAGAGAAGCCCTCTTTGGTATTCCAATCAGAAGACTGGGATGTTGAATAGAGTCCTGCCTCCTTAAATTGCCCTAAACTTCTATTTCAGTCCCTCAGGCTCATAAGATGGGTAAAAACTCTGCTTAACATCTCAGTCTCCTAGACATCACTTTCATAATTGGTAGAAGTCTCTGGAATAAAAACGCTTCTGGAATAAAAGTGAAATAAAAATGGCCAGGCTTATATTCTAGATCTTCCCTTTGTTCCTGATCTCCTCCCTATAACTCCACACTGCCTTGGAAAGATTAACTGTCTGAACTGCCTGGTGGAGTTTCTCTGCTAATTATTTTTTAGTGTTTTGTTTAACATGAAGTAAATAAAAAACACCCAGAATTGGAGCATGTTAACCAACACGAACATTTTTCTCAAATGTTTTCTCTTCCATAAACATGCAAATATAATCATCTAAATAATTTTTCAGCTATTGCAGTACAATTAGTTAAAACTAAAGATATATTAATGAAGATTAATTTTAAAAATAAGACCAATGTAAACCTTTTATAGATCAAATGAAAAATGCTTTTTAACAAGTGTGTCTTTGGAAAAAGACATAATACAATTGCAGAGAGACATAATACAATTACAAATCAGAGTAGCTCCAAGTTCTCAATGTTAACAAGATAAAAATGCAATATAACAGCACTTTTAAGATATCTTGGAGAGGGAAAATTCTGAACCAAGGAAACTTACTTTGGTAAAGAAAAATTAAAAAGCCATTTATTTGAGATGCCTCAAGTATCTGAGTATATACAAGGTAGAAATTTTCATTAAGCAATTTCTGGATAGTGTTTTCAGTTATTCAGATGAATTGTTAAAAGCATATTGCTGCTTAGCTTTGAGATGTGATATTTTCTAATATTGTAACAAATAATATTAAATATTAACAAAATATAACTATTTTTTTCTAATTATTGAATGAATATGCAATGCAGAATTTAAATAGAAAAAAAAATCCTTAAAGGAGAGAGGTACTAGATTTGGTGTTAAATTAATAGAAATGGGAAATTTAGGTAAAGGAGAGACTCATTGAAGCCCAAAAGGGTACAACTATTTGCCCCTGTTAAATAAAGTAAAATCCAAAGTTATTATGTTCAATTATGTGAGACTAGGCAAACACAGAAACTAGTGCAAATTATTGTAAGTTTAAACTGTTTTCACCTTACCAACTGATTTAAAAGATAAAAGGAAATCAAATACATTGCTTACTTAAAACCCAATAAAATGAAGTTACAGCAAAACATTAAGAAAAATTAGGATGACAAAACCTGTAACCTATTGGTTGCAAATGTAACCAATATAACTCTAGATATAAAAATTGTCCAAATTCCATCATTAAAAGTCAAAAAGCCTATATACATTTAAAATGATGATCTTTTGTATTCGGGGTAACATAGCCTTGAAAATCTCAGAATGTTTTATCATAGATCATTAGACAAATAAATACCATACTCAAACATAAGGAAAATGAGAACCATAAAACTTGTTATATGGTATAGAACGCAACACTAAAACCGCTAAAATATTAATAATATACTACATTTTGGCAAAAACAAAAAAAAAATTGGACAAAAAAATAGAAAAGTGAAACTCCTGAAACAAATAGGATTATAATTACAAATTGACAGATATAAAATTGTAAAATATTTATATTCTACATTATCTACATTTGTTAGGTAAAAGGGAAAAGAAACTAAGAAAGATATAGAGAATGTAAACATAATTAAAAAATCAGAATTTGTAGGTTTAAATTGGATTTTATGTTCTTCCAAATGAAGATATTCATATTTTCATCTGTCTATAACTGTCCATAATATGAGAGCTATATTAGACCTCAAACTGTGTTTGCTAGATAAACTACAGGGCACCAGTTAGATTAGAATTTTAGATAAACTGAATAATTTTAAGCTACATCCATATATGGGACACAACTTATACCAAAAAAATGTGTTGTTTCACTGAAAGTCATATTACTGAGTAATCTATATTTCTATTTGCAATATCTGGCAATCCAGCTTTAACAAAATAACACTTGCTACATACGAGCAGACTTTTCCATCTAATGAAAATATAAAAATAAAAATAAGAAATCAAATAATCAAACAAATCAAATCAATATTAATTGAAAATTAAGAAATACTCTCCTAAAATTCAATTGACTAAAGGAAGAATACATTGAGAAAAAACACAATTAAGAGATTACTTCTAAATGAGAATTTAAAAACAGCTTGTTACAGTCTTTGCTATACAAAGTGCAGTCCACAGAATAGTAGAATCACCACGACACTGAAGTTTGTTAGATATGCAGAACCTTAGGCCAAATCTCAGACAGGTAAACCAGTATCTGCATTTAGTGTGATTCCCAGATGTTTCATGGACATAGGAAAGTTTGAAAACACTGATCTAGATAACATAGTCAATTTATACTTACTTAAATAAATTAAATCTTCAAAGATTTTAATTATCAGAAAAAAACTTATTTTCAAGTTAAGTTTGTTTTTAAAAAGCAGCATAAAAATAAAGTAAAATTTGAAGAGGAACAAATATAATGCATAAATAATTCCAATCATTTTTAAAGACTAATCACTAATGATTTAAAAATCTAATAACAAGGGCCTTTAAAAATAGAACAGTATAAAATTATGTCAAATAATAGTAAGGCAATTATATTTTAGAAATAAAAATTGGATAAAATAGCCCATTGAAATAATTTAATATAATATATAATATGTATAACTTTATCATATATTTTAACTGAAAGATAATGAAAATTATATGCTGAGAAATCTGATATTTTCTTCCCTCTTTTCTTCCTTTTTCTTCTCTTTAGTTTCATTTCCCTGTCCTTTACTTTTTTAGCTTCTCTATCTTTAATATTTTTCCCTTCCTTTCCTTTTACTAACTTCCAATGAAAAGAAAAAATTATAAAACGTCTACTCAAAGATTATAGAATTTAAAAGGATGATTTAGGGAGAATTTTAAAGATGATATGTGACATTTCAAATGCAGATTAAAAATATTATTGTAATTTTGAGCAGGTAAGATAGAAGAATTTTTTTTTCTTTTTTTAATGAGAAGACCACGAACCCACGTTGATAAGAGGTAGGAAATGAAATGTCAGAACACATGAAGGAAATACAAACACAATTACATCTTTCGCTGGTTCTTTTAGGCCACCAAGAAAACACTGACCTGAGCATATTGTAGAGAAATTAATCACCATTTACATATTATATCCTTTTTCAACAGACAATGAATCACAGGCAGGAAACCTATTCAGGTTTAACTCTCACTGAAACCAAAATGGTGCAAACTTGATTCTATTTAAAACGTCTGAATATGGTGATTCCCCTTGCAGGCTTTCTCTTGACTAGGAGCAAAAGGTCAGAGTGACGGACCAAACATATTCAGAGGAAGTTAAGTCGCACATAAAGTAGAAGAGGAAAGAGAAAACTGAGAGAAAAAATAAAAACTTTTGCAAAAAATATGATCTCATATGTGTAGGAGCCATGTTGTAAAATAGGGTTTGAGCTGAAATCATTTCTTATTTCTCAACCATAATCATTCACACATGCTGGTTGAGATAACACAGTGTTTAACTGCAACACAGAAACCACCAGTGCTGATTTTTCTAGGCATTAAAAACAAAAACACACTTAGATGTTTCCTAGATCTTTTCATCTACTTCAGGCAATGCTAATATTTAAATCCTTTCTCAATAGTCTCCCCCAAACACCTTTTATTCTACATTCTTGTTAAGCACAAATGAAAGAGAAAGGAAATTCTGCTTACTGGAAATGGGTTACAAATCAAAATAGCTTTCACAACCCTAAGGCTATGTACAAAGAAGACAACTGAATATGCAGTTATGACTGAATTAATTGGTCTCTTTACTCAACGGAAAATGCAAAGTGCATATCTCATAGGCAAAATAAGGCATATCTATTATCTAATTTTTTCTGTAACACAACTTTGGAAGAGATATTAATTTCTTTCAAATTCAGTTTTCTAACTACTAAAAGTGGGATAATAATATTTTCAGTTGCACAGAGTTGTTATGAGTATTTAATGAGATAAGTAAAAACCTATGTAAAGTGTTTAGGCTATCGTATGTGTAAAGTAAATTTTTTACTTTTAGTAACAGTTTGATTAATGATTTTAACATTTTTAATTTAAATTATTAAAATCCCCCAAATACATGAAAATTAAAAGAACATTATCATTCTTCAAATTCCTATTGTTCAAAATAAACTACTTGAAAAAATCTAGGTGTATTTGTTTTGAGTTTTATCATTATGTATTTTTTAATAAAAGTAATATATGCTCATTATACAAAATTCAAACAATATAGAATGGAAAATATAATAATAAAATAAAAGCAAATCACAGTAGAGAAATTGGCACTATTTACTTGAGATGAACTTTATTACAAAGAGATGGAGATAGAAGCTTCCATGTTTAGAAAAAGGTTAGTTGAGCTTAAAATCTAGGTCAGCCAATATCTGAGTCTAAGGTTTGTCCTTAAAGAAAGTTTATTCTCAATTTGCGATTTCTGAAGAAATGTGGTCTTATACTTCCAAGTTGTGATTTTTATTTTTATTTTACACTGCAACATAGCTATTGATAGCACTGATGTCAATCACTGCATTTGGTTTATAGCCCATTATTTTTGATTACATGAGTTGTTTTATTTTATGTCTTAATAAAAGACCTTTTACATCTTTAAATTACTATTTTCTTCTTATAGCCAACAAGCCTGATACTCCTAAAATTTAAACACTTTCTGAATCACTTCATTATAACCATCCAATATAAATATTAGTCACCAAGCCAAGAGTGTGCCTTATTTTATCTTGTATTTGGTACTATGGATGATGCCTTCTCAACATTATATATAATAGAAAGAAACATGTACATTTCCCCAAATCCTATATTGTAATAGATAGTCCTGCTTTGTTATGCTTCAATAAAACCTGTGGAATTACTCTGAACATTTCTAGAGATTTTAGAATCTCTCTTATTTTTTGGCCAAAGTGTCACAATGTTGTAACTTTTAGGATTAAATTAGCCATGGATTTTCTGCAGATGCCATGTTCTGAACAGAAACAAGAGAAGAGATTGATCTGATTAGGCTGTTTTGTAAACTTATCACAGCTCAACAAGTTTGACCAAAAGTCATGATAATGGTTGAAACCATAATCTAATACTACTATACATACATATATACAAATATATATAATTAAATTTCTATCATGATATATATATCTCATGTAGTAGCTGTTAGATTATATATTACATATATATGTATAATGTTTATACATATATAATGTTTTATATAATTATTGTATACATATGTGTGTGTGTATATATATATCTCCTTGGTCATCTTATATATGTCCACAATCATACTGTAGATTTTAGAAATATAAGGCAACTAAAAGCAAACCAATCAATTTCTCTCACTGTAAATTTAAGACAACTGAGGTCCAAAGAAGCACTTTCCATATGGTCAAGGGTACAACTAGGATAGACAGTTAATGACACAATTAGAATAAACATCAGTGGATATCTTGACATCTAACCAAGCATTCCTCCTCTCACTCTTGGTTTACTCACCTAACTTCTCATTTTCTTTCCTTTTTTTTAGACCCAGGCAAAACTTCTCTTAATCAATATTTATTTATTGATTTACCACCACGAACTGTGCTAGTGCTATTTTTTCATGTAGTTCTAGTTATTGAGATTTTTTCACCCTATTAAAGAATTATTGTATATTACTTTTAAACCACCCCCACATGGGTTTTTAATATTTCTTCACTAACAAAATTCTGTGAAGATATAGAAGTCATTTTTGCTAAAGATAATCAGCAATTTATTTGAACTGGAAAAAAAGGATAAACTCTGATACCAAAACTGAGCTGGATTTTTGCCAAAGTTCCAATGTTTTTGATTTTGACATCCTTTAGTAAATATTACCTAATATACCTATGATGCCATCCAAAGCACTGGAAAAATTTGCTAAAATGCTTAAATAAAAATATTTACATCTATTTTAAGATTTAAGTCTCATACAGGACAAGTTCCTCTGCTGAGTTTATGATTAACCTCTATATCCCAAACTTTACTCCCTTGTCCTGCACTTGTTACCCCTCAAGATTGAGAGTATCAAAGAAAAGGGGAGATTGTAACCGAGCAGGACCCTAAGGGGCCTTCTCAGGACAGACACACCCATGTCCTCCACTTGTATCTTGTTTGTACAAAAACTTTAGCCTTCTAAGGCCTTCCCCAAGTTCCAAAGAACAAATTTAATCAAAGGAGAAAATGCAGAAACAATGGAAAATAGTCAAGCAGGACAAAATAATAGTTCAGCCACTAAACAAAATCAAGGACTTTTACCTCCTCCTCAAGGGCTATAGATAGTATTCTGAGCCATATCCTTGAGCTATTTTGCATATACAGAAATCCCCACCAGGTGGAAGAAGTAAACAGTATGCTGACCATAAGCAGCTAGACCCAGATTCGTTGGGACCAGAAGGCTGATGACCTTGACTCCCAATTACCTCACTACCAACCAATCAGAAGAATGTCTATAAGCTGATCTCACACCCCACAACCCTCTCCCTCACATTTTCCTGTCTTTTGAGTTCTGTCTTTTGAGCATTAGCCACCTGTACTTCTTGCTTGGCCTTGCAATAAACGCTGCACATTCTTTCACCACAACCCTGTGTCAGACGCTTTGGCAAAAGTGCATATTATTAAAATTACTGTCATCATCATCATTATCATCACCATCATCATCAATAGTAGAGGTATCAAACATGATCATGTAAGTACCTCTTCTGGACTCAATGATGTTTTATCTTCAGGAATACCTCCTAATGAAAAGTTTGATTTATGGTAAACTCAGCAAATCTCAGCTTAAGTTTTGGTAACATCAGTGAATGTAGAATTGGGAAGACAGATATACACTTGACTCTCGTGAGCCATTATGAGCTGGCTCCAGCAAAACACAGTATATACATTATAACTTGACTGTAAATATTATATCAACTTATATAAATATTTAATTCATTTTCATCCTCTACATAAGAATGATTTGAACTAATTCTTAAAGTCCTTTCAATACACATATTTAGATTCTGAAAAGAGAAGGTGGTATGCTCTCCCACACTGTATCTGCTAAGTTGAGGGGCTTTGTAAAATAAGATGTAAGTAAAGTTTATTTATTGTCATGAGAAATAGGTACTGTTTCACTGTTAGGAATAAGCTATAATATGAACACTGAATGTCTATCAATTAGATGTTCCTTTAAAGGTAGTACTGTTTCATTATTAGGTATAAGTTATAATATGAACCCTGAATGTCTATCAATTAGATGTTCCTTTAAAGGTAGTAGGGGTGAATAGAAACATAAAAGAACCTGTAAGAAATGCTGAATTAAGATACAAATGGCCCTGTATTAAATTCACAGAATAAGAAAGTACCCTCCAAAATATGCTCAATAAGCAAAAATCCCCCCAGAAAACAAACTTCTCTCTGATTCAAAATTTTTTTCTTGGTGCATGTATGGGAGATACTGCAGTCAATAGTGACTTTGCTTTCAATTCCATAGAATACTATCGGCTTTGAGTTGATATTGTTAGAACAATAGTTATCAAAGTGCAGTTTTTGTCCTCAGATTTCACTGAGACACTTTCAGGCAGTCCAAGAAAATTCTTTTCTTAACAATACTAAGATAGTATTTGCTTTCATTTGTAGATATTTGTACTGATGGTATAAAAGCAGTGGTGTGTAGATAGCTGATGTCTTAACACAACTCAAGGCAGTGGTGCCAAATTGTACAAAATGTCGTAACTTTACCTGCTACACAAACATGGAAAAAAAAAACTTGTTTTCACCTAAGAATATCTTTGATAATTATTAATTTTATTAAATATTTACTTTGAGAACGTGTCTTTTTAATATTCTAAGTGATGAAATGGGAAGTACATATACCAATAAAGCACTTCTGCTGCCCACCCAAGAAATTGTTTGAGTTGTGAGCTGAACTAACCACTTTATTGTTGTTAAATACCATTTAATTTAAAAGAATGACTGAAAAACTATTGTTATTTAGAATTTTGTGCTTAGGAAATATTTTCTCAAAAATGAAGGAACACTACTTGTTACTTCAAGGAAAACAAACAGCTAAAGTATGTGTTGCCAATGATTTAATTTCAGGGGAATATTTGAATTTTGGAAAATTTTTATCTACCATCATGAGCACCATTGCTTCTTAAGATGTGAAAAATTTTCTTATGAGCTAAATGATATTAGCATGTGATTTTTAAATTTTGTTTTCCTGAAATGTATCAACTTTTGGGAAGTCTACATTGCCCAGTAAAACAATATTTTTCAAATGACCAATGATTTCACACACACACACACAAAATCTATTTTAAGTCCAAGACATATTAATGGAATTTAACAGAATATGAGTTCATTGATATGATTTCACATTCCAAATAGCAACTAATCATTAAGAAACTGCCATTTATCAAGGTTTGATATAACATCAAATTAGACTGTCTGCAACTATCTGACAAGGTTACTAAAATATTCCTCCATTTTCCAACTATATATATATATATATATATATATATATATATATATATATGTATGTATGTGTGAGTTTATATTTTCTTCATATACTTGAACCAAGACAAAATATCACAGCAGGATGAATTCCAAAGCAGTATGAGTATCCAGATGTCTTAAATTAAGCTATACATGAAAGAGATATGTCAACATGTGAAACAATGTCATTATTCTCATAAAATTATTTTTGTTGTTTATATTCTATTTTTTAATAGAAACCACATTTTTATTGATGTGAAATGGGTTTCTAAATGTTATTTTTAAATTAACTAATAAATATTTTAGTTTCTCAGTCTTAATTTCTATATGGTAAAGATCATAAAGTATAACCCACAAAACCAAAAGGTATTGTTGATACATAATGATTTTTAAAGGTGTGAATCTAAAACCACAACTTTGAGAACCTACCCCAAGATAAAATTGTCAATTCAAAATTGAATAGTTTACCATGGTTTGCTAAGGGCTATTTCCATATTTCCAAGCGCTAGTTCCCTTTTTCATTATTGGCCTCTTCCCCTTACATGCAAATCTGATACATTTTCTAATTTAGTCTTCTTTTAGTAAAATCCTTTTAGTCTATTCTTGCCCAGTACAATATGTGTGTGTGTGTATACACACACAGACAGAAAGCAAAAGAAAGTGGAATCATTACTATAAAATATAACATGACCCTCTGGAATTCCTGGCTTCACTCTCAGTAGAATATGAACCCTGAACTGATTTTTGTGCAGGGCTGAGGCACTTAATAGTCTTTGCCTGGTCTCCCTTGTGATAATAAGCAAGGCTTCAGGGAGAGTCTGGGGATTCTGTTGATGACCTTGAAAGAAGAGGATTTTTCTTTACCTGAAAAATACCAGCATTATGATGATCATGCTGTGAAAGTATATGTAATATTAAATATAAAAAGAGCAAAGTATATATATATATGTATATATTTGTATATATTGGATATTAAATATAGATTATATATACATATATGTGTATATATATATATATATATACATACAGAGAGAGAGAGAGAGAGAAAAGGAGAGGGAGAAGGAGAGAGAGATTATATATTATAGCTATGCTAGGCACAAAGAAAATATAAGCTCAACAAATCTTTTTTGAATGATTTAATATAAACTCAACAAATCCTTTTTGAATGATTTAACATGGGCTTATTGCCATAAACTGGACTATTTACAAAATTACAAATGCTGTTATTTCTTCTAGAGTCACTGGTATGAATTTATTTATGCATTAGTTTTAAGACTTCATTTTTTTCTTCATGCATGATGGAGTAAGTTGAGAATTATAATATGCTAATGGCCAATGTAATGATTTGTAAACTAGATTTCTACAACTCATTTAAAGAAATAATAAATGAAATATTAGAACATTCTGGGCACACTGTCATAAAACAATTTTATATATTGAATTTATTTGTTGGTTTCCACTGAGTGTAAATCTATATGGTACATTAGATTCCTTTAACACAAGGAAGTTTATTTATTGGGATTGTGAAGCAATAGCTTTGACTGAATTGACCAGTCTCTAGAATGAGATTTAAAATATCAATGCATGAGGGCTAAGTATTTTGATTCTCAGGGTGGTTAAAATAGTAAAAAAGTTTATGCATAGAACTTTATTAGAATTCAATGAGAATATTAATATCATTTATTGTAGAACTTTACTACATCACCCTTCTAACACAAACTGATGCTAATGTAGGGTAAACTTTAATTTAACAAATATTTATTATACATGTCTAATTAGTGGACTAGATGCTGGAACTTGAAATTAGCATTTCAGAAAAACAGTGTCCATAATGTAAACATAAAAGGAAATCTGAGTATATTTTTTATTTATTAATTTAAGGGCAAAAATATACTACAAAATTTCCAAATCACTGGCTTTATTTCTGTTACAGAACTTAAGAATTTTGAGGAAAGCATCAGTTTTACTAGTATGCTATAAGTTTTTTAAAAAAATTTTATGACCCATTTGTTCATCCTTATGAAAATTTATTATTAAATTTGAAAATAAAGTTCCAAGTGAAATTCAGAAGACTGACTTTATCAGTCACTTATTTCTTGTCAAAATGATTCCCTTGCATATTATAATTGATACTTCTTCCCCCTCAAAGTGGTGGGGGTACAATAGCAGTTGAATAAATGATTTTATTTTAAAGAGAATTCCATCCAATAAAGGATGGAATAATATTTACATTCAATAACTATTATCTCAATAACTAAGTATTGGATTACTTAATATTATTTCTTAATCAGAGTATTTCCCTATGAGAAAATTGGTTTAAAGCTCAATTTTAACCAATATGTTATGCAGACATTTAGTAACTATTTATTCAGTGACTTTTATGGGCTAGGCACTCTAGGGTGCAAAAATTGGCAGGAACTTGAATAAGAAATCCTTTCTCATGCAGAGTTAAACATCTAATAAATATGACTCTCTAATTTTTTTCAATAGATTAAAATCATCTTGGATTGATCAACTGCATCAAAAGTGAATTCTTCAAATATAATATAAAAACAGTACTATTTTACTTACAGATTTTAGCAAAGTATTTATTTCTGAAAAATAGGGAAAAAATCTTCTAACACTGGAGATATTTAGGTCAATAACTATTTTTCTTTTAACCTACTTTAACATTTCCCAAATAACAAAAGTTGTTCCTAGAAAATCCATTATATTTTTCTGTTCACTGAATTTGTTGAATAATGATAAAGAATTAAATCCACTTTGATTTTTAACTCCCCCTCCCTTTCTTTTTGCCAGAGACAAGAAATCATGAATAAATATTTAAGTACCAGAAATAATTCTCTTCTGTTCCAGTATTCCTAACTCTTCTAAATTTACCATTTACCCAATCTTTTTTAAAGTATATTCTCATTTATTTTGGTTAAAATATGCAGGAAAACAAGTTTTGTGTTTATTAGGTCAATAAGGAATTATTAATTCCACACAAAAACAGAACAAAATAAACTTCCATGAACCTTAAAACAATTTCAAATGATAGAAGTATCACATACTATTTAGAGAAACAAATTCTTAGCATGAAGACCTAGATGAAATTAGACCTAGCCCTTCTGTATTTATTTTCTATTTGAGAAACAATTCAAATGCTATCCACATAAGGAGTGATAGGACATATTTCATAAATCCATATTCATTCACTCAACAATTATTGAACAACTACAAGTTGGCCAAAAGACTGCAAATTACTTCTAAAAATATTAATATGAATCAACTATATTAGTTGCTTGCAGCCTCATAAAGATGTACATTTATCCAAATATACTAAAACCATAAATTATGACAGGACTTGGGATATACAAGCCAGAATTCCAGCACTTAAGGAGTTTATTAACTAGTGAAGAGAGAGATTTAAACGTGTACAATTACAATATAGTGACACAGTATTGCAAATAGAAGAATGGCACCTAATTTCTATATATTATTGGGGTTTCTAGGGAAGGCTTCCACAAAATTAGAAATTAATTTCTAAATATAATAAGCTGATAGTTATATATACAAAGTAATATGATGAAAGAGAAAGAACTAAATGTCATTTTAAAAAAGTATAGTAAATAACCAGCATTTTTGGATTAGAATGACATCAGACAAGTCAGACTGCATGGGTGTGAATACCTATCACATAATTTATTATTCTGTGTGAGCTTGAGCAATCTTGGATACAGTAGGGAAAGCAATAGTACCAATATCAAAGGATTATTTTAGAGACTGAGGCGATATAGATAAAGTAATCAGAACATTGCCCAGAACTCAGCAACTACTCAATAAATACTATCCAGCATTATTGCAAGAATTTACATGGGATATCACTTTTAAGTGGGGAAAGAGTAGTTGTATCAAATAATGTACAAATACATAGCATTCCGATCTTAGTTTCGAATACCATTCGTCAATAAAATAAATCAGGGCTCCTTGGAGAAATGGCAGATTCTAAGACTGTGTAGAGAATGCACAAGATGATCCCAGAGTATCTTGTACTGATGAAACATAAGAGTTGTGCAAGAAAACCAAAAACAACAACAACGAAAAAACCCACAATTATGGGGGTATATTAAGGAGACAGAGGAACCAACTGAGAGAGTTCCCAATGGTTAAACCTGGGACAATTTGAGCAACAAAATAAATCAAATGTTATTGGAGTATAACCCAAAGAATAAAATAAATATCTATGAGTCAAAACTGACATAAATAAATGAATGAATAAGTGGTGAAAAAGATATGCTTTTCCCTTGCAGAACAATTCTATATAATTTATTTAGATTCCTTGCCCTCAAGAGGTGGATCATGAATCTCACTCCTTTAAGCATGGGCTGTAAATAGTAATTTCTTTCCAAAGAATATAGTATAGAAAAGTAAGGAGAAAAAACCCCTAACTTTAAAGTGATTAAACCTGACAAACACTCTCTCAGGTCAATAGGAACCATAATAAGTCATCTCGACAATATGTACTACTTTGTATATGACTAGATGAGAATGGCACTCTACCTCAGTGACTTTCTTCCCAAAACACAAAACTTAAGTCTAATCATGAGAAAAATATCAGACAAATCCCAATAGAGGGACTTTATTAACACCAAACAAATCTGCTAATATGAGATGTGAAACTAACACCAAACCACTTTCCAAAAAATACTTACTACCTGACTCTAATGACATCTCTATTAATCTTGTAAAACGTGAAACAAGCCCAGATACAGAGTATTCATTGTTTCACTTAAAAAAAATAAAAATAAAAACCTCTGAACTTCAGAAATATTCTTTTAAAGATATTTCTGTGCTCTGGGATCATTTGTGAGTCAATTAGAATGAGTTCTATTTATGGGTAATAGAGTGAAAAAAGTAATGCACATTTACAAAAAAAAAAGAGCAATGGGAAATTAAGAGCACTGGAAAAGAGGACCCAAATTAAAAAAAAAAAACACTAAATCAGAAAAACTAGATAAAATTGTGTACAAATGGAAAAAGGGATAACCTGCTATCAATAGTTTTTGTAGTTCGAATCACCTCCTCAATTGTGTGTGTGTGTGACTTGTCTTGTTTCTTTGTTTGTCATTGACTAAAGAGGGAAGATGTGCCTCTAGTGTTTTCAATCACCTAATGACAAATCCTAAAAACCTAAAGTGGGCAGCTTTCACAAGTGATTCATGCTACGCATTCTTTAGCACATATTATGCATCAAATGCTGTTCAAAAACTTAAAGGTGAGTGTCCTGAATTACTATACTTTTTACTTTAGTACAAAGATTCCATAAGAACAAAAAAGTAAACCGTGATTTGTACTCCTTAAACCCTAAACTCATATCCATGGATTTTCAGTTAATAGTTTGTCAGTGTGCTGCATATTACGCATAAGGTGTATGGCATATCATAAGGCTTTTGTGAATTTGAAATGTATTAATACAATAGGACTTTTGAAATTCTGTTGACTGCTTGATAAAACCATTTCCAAGAGAGAAACATTTCTCAAAAAGTGTTCTCAGAGAGTAAACATAAAGTGATGTTTCAAAACCAGGGACCTATGTGAAATGCTCTGTCTTCTATCCCTCTCATGACTCACAAAGGATTTTAGTTTAGGAAAGACTGGGTAAAGCCCTACAAGCTAGCTCCGTTCTTTAATTGTTACTATAGATTTTTATGAACTTATTTGACATGGTCTCCAATTTATTTTGTAAAAAACGATATTCAGTGGAACTGTGTTCTACTTTCTGTACTTTGAGCAATACTGCTTTAACAGAAGCATTACTTTTATTATGAAATAAGAAAAAAAAAATGAAGGGCTTCCCTGGTGGCACAGTGGTTAAGAATCCGCCTGCCAATGCAGGGGACATGGGTTCGAGCCCTGGTCTGGGAAGATCCTACATGCTGCGGAGCAACTAAGCCCCTGCACCACAACTACTGAGCCTGCACTCTACAGCCCGCAAGCCACAACTACTGAGACCATGTGCCACAACTACTGAAGCCTGCGTGCCTAGAGCTCGTGCTCCACAAGAGAAGCCACCACAATGAGAAGCCCACGCACCACATCGAAGAGTAGCCCCCATTTGCTGCAACTAGAAAAAGCCCGTGTGCAGCAACAAAGACCCAGTACAGCCAAAAATAAATAAATAAATAAAAATAAAATAAATTAAAAAAGAAAAAGAAAAGAAAAAAATGAGCTGGTAACTACTGTTCTAGGGCCAGAAATGCCTTTACTAAATTGGACAAACTTGCACAAATTCTTTAAGACTTCTGTGTTGTTTCTTGATCTAGATGATTCTTAAATTATCTTAATACTCTAAAGATATGATTTTATCTTGGAATTTTTTTCAGAAGTGCATTGTGCAATATAAACACATTAGAGAGAAAAATTCCATTTACTCCTCATATTATTAGTCACAATGTTTTTGGCTCATATGTATTTTTAATCCTTACTTGTTTATTTATTTTTTAAACAGAACACCACTATGGATTACCAACTTATACTTTAGAAATATGGAATTAACAATAATAAACAAAACCTATATCATTGTAATTTTATAAATAAAAATATATTTTAATATCAAATTCTTGTAAGAGTATAAATATAAAAATAAGGAAAAAAGGATACTGAATAAATACATTGGTTGTAATATTTTTCTATTTGCTAGCAACCAACTTTGAAAGAGAACAATGCTAACAATTAACTACCATGCTTTACATATTAAATCCTTTATGTATTTTGGACCCTATTAGAACTATGTGTTAACAACAATAAATACTTCGACACTTCAGATACTGTAGCACTAATTATAACCCTCATATGGTTTCTCCTCTCCTCCTTTGTCCTCTTCCTCTTTCTCTTCTAAGAGAAGTCACTTTTAGTTGGCACGTGAACCATAGCTGCTACTCCCCTCATAGTTACAGTGTCATGACTAAGTGGGAAAATAATACCTTAGGAAAAAGGCACACATGCACTTGCAGGCTCCCTCTTCAAAAATGAAGCCTTTCGTCTTTGACAGATCTTTTTCTAACCTATGGACAGGAATGTGTACACAGCAGTATGCCAGCCTCAACCGCTGGGTCAAGGACAACTCCTTACAAAAATGGCACAGCGACAAAGTAAAAGAAATATAGAACCTTGAATGTGTGTATAGAGCAGAGCTGGGGATTAACTTCTAGAAACATGATTATGCAAGTTTGAGACTATAGGAAGGTATTCATGGACAGACATTTGATGATCTGCTTGAACAAACTGCTTGAGATTTCTGGGTAAACTGTTCCTAGCGGTGGTGAGGCAGGGGGGACACTAGTCTTTTTCAACTGAGTAATGGGGCAATTGGGAAATACACATGGGGACAACACAGAAATCAAAGTAATCTTTATTTCTGGTTGAACTTGACAAAATGTTACCTGCAAAGCCCATTAACAATCCCCAGGGAATAAAAACAGCATCTGGGTAATGACGTCTAACCTTTTTTTTCTTTTCCTTTGTGTTCAGTCTAGTCTCTCTTGCTCATAGGGTGCCGCATGCAGAGGCCTTACACCCAGCACAGTACTTCAGACCAGTTTCTAGTGTGAAATGGCCAGCCCGGACAGGTGCAGACATGCTGTGCCCGGCACTGCGATCTGAAGGGCTGTGATCAATACCCCTGAACCTGGCTGGCAAGAACTTGGACCCCCTCTGCACTAATAAGAACCCTATAAAGCAGCTCCACCTATAGAGCAGCTTTCAGGGAGAGCATGTACCCTACAGCACAAGGAGCTCTCTGATCAAAAAGAAAACTTTCCTTTGCTTCTGAACTGAACTAGGTCTCCTTCTATTGGCTCAATAGTCAGGAGGACCCTTGTGGGGGCCTGACTCAAAAGGGTCAGTAACAAATTTTGGCACCCCAGATGGTACGAACCGTGACCTTTTCCTTTTTGCCTGCACCTATCCACTAGGCTCTGGGCTCACCTGGGCTCCAGCAGGAGGATGGCAGAAGCTCTGGGAGGTTTGCATGTGGATGACTGGCTCTGGTCTTTGTGTACACTCTGATGGGGTAGAGTGGCAGCAGCTTTTGGCCAAATTCAGAGCAGCTCTTCCCAGCAACCACTCAGGTGTGGTGCACACACACCGTGTAGCCCCCAGAGTCATTCAGACTGTACTCCCGTGAGGTGATCAAACTGTGGCATCACTGGGGATCAGAGACTAAAACTCACTTGTGTCTGCCCCCTTCCTCTGGCTGTCCTTCCCACAGTATCAGATGCCCAAGGGACAGTGGGGACCTGTGGACAAGAGGGAGCCACAGCAGTCTTGCCCACTGTCTTGCCAGTAGTGCTGTCTGCTTGACCCCTGTACAAGTCAGTAGCAGCCACACCAGGGCCTTTTCTCCCTCCTTGCCAATCTCCAGGCGTCAACAGTAGCACTCTCCATAGTCACTTTTGGTTTGGTAAAGGAAAATGTCCAGCTCTGTGAGTCAAGAGGCAAGACCGGGAAAAGGCTCAGATAACAAGGACCACCTGACAAAACAGAACAGGCTGCTCAGTCCAGTTCAGGCAAAGGCACTGTGGATGCCCAAGTGTGAAAGGGTCCCAAGGTAGGTACATGACTGCTGACTTGACCTCTTCCAATCAGAGCTAGTTTCTCTGAAGTGGCCTGGGGAACCCTGTGAGCTGCTGGAAAGACCAGGAAACATTCATTGCCTGCCCTCTGCCCCCCTCCCCACCACTCTGTGAGGTGAACCTTGGGTGATTCTTTATTGACCTAGATTCCATGGGCTCTCCTCCCAGTATCAGCACAGAATACCAGTTGCCCAGTGACCTGGTGAGTACCCATTGGGAATCCCTTGTGCTTTTAGGTCTCACCCAGTGGGAAGTCTGAAAACTCCTCCTTTTCAAGCAAAAGGAGGAAAATGAAGACCCCCACACACACACACACCTCAGACAGCTGTGCCACTGCCTAACGGACCAAGTTGGTCAGGAACTAATATGGCTAAGCTGCTCTGGCCTGGAGGTGGTCTCATCTCACCACCTGTGGGATGTTCTGACTGAGGAGGGGCTGTCTCAAGAACGGGCTACTACGAATTAAAGGGGGACCCCCAGTTATACCAGAGTCCACCACGCCATTTGGACACCTCCTATTTTGATCTTTTGAGGAATCCATTATGAGTTTGGTGCTGGTTCCAAATTTCCTGAACTGGAAATCTTATTTGGGTTAAATCTTGTGACATTTGCAAGCCAACAAATTATTCCAGCCACCCCCTCGGTAGATGGAAACAAATCCAAAACAACATCTAAGGTATGGGGAACCAAATATCTACCATATGGAAAGATAGCCCATTAGGGTATATCCTCCAGAACTGGAAGTTTTTCGGGTATCACTCCTTGATCCCCAAACATTGTATCTTCCTATGGAATACAGCCTTGCCTCAATACCATCTGGGAAATGGGGAAAGTTGGCCTAACCATGGGTCTCTAAATTACAACACCATTTTACAATTGGGCCTGATGTGACAGAGACAAAAGAAATGGGGTGAAATTCAGAAAAACAACTCCCTTTGAGCCAGGTCCCCAATGGAGAAGGAGGGCTCGTCCAGGTATACATCCCCTTTACCACTTCTGATCTGTATAACTGGAAAAGTCATGGTAAAGAGTTGAGGAAAGATCCAGATTAGGAGAAGCTTTGAGACCCATGACCCCACCTGGGCTGACATCCAGAGTCTCCTCAATGTACCCCTACCAGAGAAAGAAAAGGCCATGGTCTTTTCAAAAGCTGGAGAGGAAGCAAACAGAGAACAGAAACGATTCAGGTTATGCTATGTTCAGATTGGGGAATCAAGAGATCTCAGACAACAAACTTAACTGGGACCACTGAGACAATGGAGAATGGGGTGCAAGACAGAGGCTGACCCATTATAAAAATATGATCTTAAAGAGAATCCAGGCAGCAGGAAAGAAACCTGTCAACTGGGATAAGATAAGGAAAATCAATCAGGAGCCAAAAGAAAACCCTTCCCAGTCCTAGAGAGCCTTAGGGACTGCCTCTGAATTTATACTACCATTGCCCCTGAGTCCTTGGAAGGGAATGCAACCCTGAGGTTGTATTTCATTTCCCAAAGTGCTCCTGACATTAGGCACAGACTTCAGAAACTGGAAATAGAACCAGATACCTCCTACCTCTTACCTGGTCGAGGTTGCCTACCAGGTGTTTAATAACTGAGATATAGAGGAGGAAAAGTTAGAGGATGAAAAGGCCCAGAGGCAAGCCCACCCACTGGTTGTTGCCCTCCAATGTCAACTGGTTGGCATAGGAATCTGGACTAACTGCCCATGGAGATTCTCAACTCTGGAGAGTGACCCCTAGCCCCCATGGAGGGATAGCAAGCCAAGGAAATTAGGACCCAGTCAGTGTGCCAAATGTAAACAAGAGGGACACTGGAAGAGAGAATTCCCTACTGCTCCCAAAGGGAGATGGAAATGGCAGTTCCTGGCCACTCCCCTGGAAGGCGGATGGCCCAAATAGATTAAAATTATGGGGTCAGGGGGTTCCTAAGCTGGCACTCTGATGGACCCCAGAGGAGTCCAGCTGATATTGGACATAGGGGCACAGCCTATCAAATTCTTAGTCAACACTTAGTGCCACTTACTTGGTTCTAAACACCAGATCAGGCAAACTTGGTCGCAAGAGCTGTAAAAGTATGGGAGTAACAGGGAAGGCCCAAGAGCAGGCATTCACAGAGCCAATAGAATGTAAATTGGGTGAACACAAGCTCACCCATTCCTTCCTGTATGTCCCTGAATGCCCTATGCCCCTGCTAGGAAGAGATATCTTATGTATATTGGGGGCTACTATCTACCTAATGGGAGACAAACTGGAGATTGGCGTCCCCTGGACAAAGGCACAAGATGACAATGTTAATGACTGAGGACAAACCTCCTCAGACAGAGCAAGTCGACCTCCCTGGAGTAAATCCCAAGGTCTGGGCCTGGGGACCGGTGGAGTAAGTGATAGTCCATCTAAATCCCGGACACACATGGCCCAAAAGAAAACAGTACTCTCTGCTGGGAGGCCTTGTTGGGCACTGCCCCTGCCATACAGAGCCTTACTGACCAGGGTCCTATTAGAACATGCCAGTCAGCTTGCAATACTCCCATTCTCCCCATAAAGAAACCTAATGGGGAATACCATATGGTACAGGATCTCAGGGCAGTCAATGAAGCCACACAGGATATATATCCACTAGTCCCTAATCCCTACCCCTTGCTGGCCATTCTACCATCCATCAGAACCTGGTGTTCTGTATTAGAGTTAAAATATGCCTTCTTCTGTATTCCATTAGCCCCAGAGTCAGAAGAAGTTTTTGCTTTTGAGTGGCAGGACCCAAACACAACAAAAACAATTCTGCTGGATAGTCCTGCCCCAGAAGTTCAAAAATTCCCCTGCCATCTTTGGGAAAACTTTAGCTAAAGACCTAAAAGAGAAGGGGATCCTCCTCCAGTATGCAGGTGACATTCTGATTGCCAGCCCTACTAAGGAGAACTCTGACTTAAAATACTGTAACTACCCTGAATCACCCAGCCAATAAAGGATATAAGGTGTCCAAGATAAAGGCTCAAATATCACAAACTAGGGTGATCTACCTAGGTTTCATTCTCAGAGAAGCCTACCCCAGGGAAGAAAATAAGCCGTTTGTAGCCTTGCCCCTCCTAGAAATAGAAGACAGCTTAGGGGTTTCCAGGTTTTGCCACATCTGGATCCCTAACTAGGGATAGCTAGGCCTCTATATGCAAACTTGAAAGGAAAGGATGATGATCCATTTGAATGGAATCCAGAATGTGAAGGGGCCTTTCAAGAATTAAAAAAAGCAATTACTTCAGCCCCCTGCCCTGGCTCTCCCAGATTTGGCTAAACCCTTTGACTTTTACATTCATGAGAGAAGCGGAATTGCCCTTGGAGTATTAGCTTACTTGGGTGGTAGCTTATTTCTCTAAACAATTTGATCAAACTGCTAAGGGATGGCCTCCTCGCCTACGGGCATTGCAGCTGCTGCAACTCTGCTAAAGGAGGCTGAGAGGTTAACATTTGGTCAGCCAGTCCCTTATGGACTCCATACTAGGTTCAGGCTTTAGCAAGTTCTAAGGAAACAGAAAGGCTATCCCCCAGAAGGTTGATTCAAGTTCAGGCTATGCTTTTAGACAACCCAGTGGCTACCATAAAAACCTGTCACATGCTAAATCCTGCCACCCTGCTCCCCACAGAAATGGGTCCCTGGAGCATGATCATACAGAAACCATAGACATGATTATTCCAGTCACCCCAACCTAGGAAGTGACCCTCTCCCAAACATCAAAGAGGAATGGTTCACAGATGGAAGCAGTTTCACTAGAGAGGGAAAAGCCTGGTGGGATATGCAGGAACCTCCCAGACCCAAGTCATAGAAGCAAGAAGCCTACCCCCAGGAACTTCTGTCCAAAAGGTGGAGCTGATAGCCCTCACCTGAGCCTTAGAGCTGGAGCCAGGGAAGATCTTAAATGCTATGCTTACTGTGGAGAATAAACTGGTGAAACATGGCTTAAGCATATGGAAGCTCTTAGAAGCAGCACACAGCTTCTAAAAAAGGTGGCAGTGATTCATTGTAGGGGGTCACCAAAAGGGGGATGCAGAGATAATAAAGAGAAACAACAAAGTGGACACAACTGCCAAAAGGGTGGCCCTAAAACCAGTAAATTGGCAACTACTCCTCATGCCCTGAAGACAAGTCCCATCCAATTATTCCCCAATCTACACCAAGGAAGAATTAGACAAATCCCCAAAATGTGGCTGTAAGAGAGATCTAGGAGGCCATGGGTGGCTAGTTAACGAACATGGGCAATACTTCTTTCCCCCCACTGCAGCTTGTCAAGCCATCAGGGAGGCTGATCAAGGAACTCACTACAGGAGGGAAGCCCTATATAACTGATTAGTTGAGGTCATGTTAGCTCCTAGCATGAAAAGTAACAACCCCAACATGAGAGGACCCCCGATAAGGCCTATTCAGACCAGAGGGACATATCCTGAGAGGACTGGCAGATTGATTTCACTGTCACACTGAGAACATCGGGCAATTTCAGGTATCTTTTGGGGCTAGCAGCCACATTTTCTGGGTGGATAGAAGCATTCCCCACTAGAACTGAAACAGCAGCTGAAGTGGCTAAAGCATTACTAAAAGAAATAATCCCCAGGTTTGGGCTCCCAGGATCCCTAGAAAGAGATAATGGTCCATCATTTGTGTCTCAAGTGACTAAGTGGCAAACGAGTGCTCTGGGCATAAAATGGACTTTGCACTCAGCCTGGAGACCCCAATCATCAGGGAAAGTAGAGAGATCCAGTCAGACTGTGGAATAGGCCTTACCCAAGCTATGTCAGGAAACTCAAGAAAATTGGATTCAGTTACTTCTGATTGCCCTGCTCCACATGCAGTTAGCTCCAAGGGATTAAAGCTAAGCGCTTTTCAACTCATGTATGGTAGACTCATTCCCCAAGCCTGAGAGAAGAGACACCTTAACCCCCCTTGAAATGGAACAACTCAGTATGCCCTTCAGGTAGGAGAAACCATGAAAGCTCTCATGGAATATGGTAACAGGGTGCTGGCACGTACTAACTTGGCCTTACATCCCCTCCAGCAAGGAGACTGGGTGAACCTAAAAACCTGGAAAACCAGTGGTCTGCAAGACCAGCTCACTCCTAAGTGGGGCAGACTCCACTGGGTGATCCTAACCACCCACTCTGCCCCAAAGCTGCAGGGGGTCACTCTGTGGGTGCTTCACACTTGAGTGAAGAGCATCCGAACCTCCGGAAGACAACCTGGGGCAACAAACCCCCTTGACTACTCTCTCTGCCCTGAAGCTTCTCTTCTCAAAAAACAACAAAAGTGTGACCAGGGAGATTCTGGCCAGGGCAGTGAGCCTCCACATGAGGGCACACTTTCGCCTACAGACAAAAGACCTAGAAACCTGCATTTTTAGCAAAAATTTGATATGTGACCACTATTCTCCTGTTAATATTTGGTCCATGAATTTTAAATTATCTGGTGTCCTTTGTCTCCAGAAGGTTAGAGAAGTGGTGGTCGCTCAGCAGTAATCAGGGCTGAAACCCGATGATAATCAAACACGTGTAAAGGCAGCTGGGAGAAGTTCCGCTCTACCCACGGTTATGACAACACCCCAAATCAGCAGAAAGCAGTTTCAGAAGATGGACCAGTGCCCCTCAGCTCCTCTCAAGGATGACGAGCAGGACAAGAGACCAAGGAGGTAAAGCCCATTAATAATTCCTGGGGAATAAAAATAGAATCTGGGTAATAACATAAAGTCTAACCTTTTTTTTTTCCTTTTCCTTTTCGCTTCATCTAGATTCACTTGCTCCTAGGGTGCCACACAGGCCTTGTCTCGGCGCTTCAGACCAGAGTTCTTAGTGTAAAACGGCTGCACCGACACCTTAGCTCCGTGGGTGCGTGGAGATGTGCTGCGTTCCACACTGGGAGCTGAGGATCCGGAGGCTTGAGCAGCACAGGTGCGCCCGGCACCAGGAGAGCTCGGCCCCGCGGGAACTCCGCCCCGCCCCGCCCCGCGGGAAAAAACCCTATAAAGCAGCCCTGCCCACAGCCTTTCAGGGACCATCTGGCCTCAAGAGGTCAAACTGAAACCTCTATTTTTTTAAAAATAATTTTTATTGGAGTAGCTTTACAATGTTGTGTTAGTTTCACGTGTACAGCAAAGTGAATCAGTTATACACACGTACATATATCCACTCTTTTTTAGATTCTTTTCTCCATATAGGTCATGACAGAGTATTGAGCGGAGTTCCCTGTGTTACACAGTAGGTCCTAATTAGTTATCTATTGTATGTATAGTAGTGTGTATATCTCAATTCCAATCTCCCAATTTATCCCTCCTCGACATTCCTAACCCTAAGGCTCTCTCCGTTCTTAAATCAAAGAATAAAAATTTCCTTTGCTTCTGAACTGAACTCGACCTCATTCTATTGGCTCAAATGACACCAAGCAGGAGGACCCTTGTTGGGGAAGAGTTGGTAACAAAAAGAGTGTGACTTCTAATACCTCCCTTCAGGATAGCTACATGATTTATGGGACTCTATACAACATGAAAATGCAGCATCGTTTGTTTTTAAAGAGATTTAGAAATTCAAAATAATAGTAGAACATTAACACTGGGCCCTTCTAATCATGGGGTCCTCTGCAATTGCATAGGTCACTCATCCATGAAATGGCCCTGTCTTCCCATCCTTTACATGTAAATTGTGGAATTCATTAATCAGGAGATGGGTTTTTTTTTTTTTTTAACTTTTTATTTTATATGGGAATATAGCTGTTTAACAATGTTGTGATAGTTTCAGGTATACAGCAAAGGGACTCAGCTATACATATACATGTATCCATTCTCCCCCAGACTCCAGGAGATGGGGTTTCTAATTCAGCCACAAAAAGAATCTTGACCTTTTCACTTGTCAGTCAAGTGTGCCCTTGAGCCCAAGAGAGTCTGAAGAGACCTAGGCCTTGTCTGGGTCTTGATCCAGGTTTGTATAACTCAAGGAAGTGAGAGTAAGAGGAGAGCCTCTTCTCTGTTCAGAAAAACAAATCATAGAGAACCAAGAAGGGCTTACTCCACAGGCTCATAAGACCTCTTTCTCTTTCTGACCAAGCAAAATAGTCCCCTTGGGCAGATTTGAGTGATGGAACAGCAGCAGCTATCTTCTCAATGCTAAAAAAAAAAAAAGTTCCTGTTTTGGGGGCTGCACAGTGTGTGCTATTGGGAGAGAAATATCTCTTTTGTGTATTTACAGATTTTTGTCCACTTACCACATTGGTTTTACCAAACATTGGGCATTTTGTAGTACAATTCTTCCTTGCCAGGTGTGGGACACAGGAGAGACTCCTGGTCAGCTCCAGGAGTGCTGGGGTTCAAGTGCTGGTGTAGAAGTTAGAGAATGATGTTTATTCACTCCTCTCTTCTCTCCAAATTTTCAGTCAACTGAGTAATTTCAGTAAGAATCAATAGGAATCTAAACATCAGTGATTTTGAACATTTCTACAAATGCTGAATTGAAAGACTTGGACTGGAGACTAAAATCAAGTTTAATATTATTTTCCTCAAAAATTAACCTTTGTGCTTGCATGTGGCAAGATTTGTTTTTTCATAGCAGACATTTATCAAATGAGCCATATGGAAGATACTATCATCTCAGACTCTGTGTCCCCAAAAGGGTCAAAGAAACCAAGAGATGTGTGATTTTAACGAAGAGAAATATGAACAGAGGTGTGGCTGACAAACTATGTCCCTATTACTGACACATCCAATTAATAATGAATGGAAGAGGTAAAGCTTTTTCCCATTAAAAAGGATGAAGTTCCAATTTTATGGGATGATAGGAATCTGGGTAGAAAGAAAAAATGTCTGCTGAGTACAGAATGGCTCTATCATTTAGCTTGAGCCACATAGCCAAGTATCTGTGTCCTACAGAAAAAGGAGACTTGCCTTGCATTGCCTTGCCTTTCTTTTCCTGCCCTTCCCTTCACTTTCCTTCCCTCCACTCCCCTCTTTTCCCTTTCCTTCCTTTCCACTTCCCTTCCCCTTCCCTGCACTCCCTTCCCTTCCCCTCCCTTCCTTCCCCTTCTCTTCCCTGCCCTCCCCTCCCTTCCCTTCCCTCCTTTACCTTCCCTTCCTTCCCCTCCCTTCTCCTCCCTTCCGTTCTTTCCCTTCCCTCCCCTCCCTTCCCCTCCCTCCCCTCCCAACCTTTCTCCTCCTTCCCTTCCCCTTCGCTCCCCTCCCTTCCCCTTCCCTTCCCTCCCTTTCCTTTCCCTTCCCTTCTCCTCCCTTCCCCTCCCCTCTCCTCCTTTCCTCTCCCCTCCCCTCCCTTCCCTTCCCCTCCTTTCCCTTCCCTTCCCTTTCTTTGTTTCAGTTTTGCCATTGTAGCATGAAAGTAGAGCCTATAGATAATATGTAAACAAATGACCCATTATTTAAATAACAGACTGCAGGCCAGGGTTTGCTGATCCCTGTTCTAGAGCTATCACAATGACTCAATTTAATTAAAATTTTCTTAGAATTTACAATACAATTGTGAATTTTCTTCACATTCTGTCGGTTTATTTTTTATCATGAAAAACATTATCAAATAATAAACCTGTCATACATTTTAAAGACTTTTTTTGGAAAAACGTTTTTTTTGGAAAACGATTTGATGCAGGGTATTTTTTAAAGAATTACCAAAATATGGGGGTAAAGGAAACAACCAAAATCTAGATTTTCATCATGCCAGGCATTTTGGCTGAGAAACCATTTAGAAAATGACTTTAGAAGAGAAGTTGGTGTAATGAATTAATACATTTACACTAAGAACAATAGTTTCATGACTATTATTTCATGACATGTTATTTCTCTTGCCATTTGCAAAACTTGCCATTTGCAAAACTTGCTTAGGGCTTCATTTTTTGAGGCAAATGGAAAAAGGATTTAACTCCATGGCTCCCACTGACATTAATGGAACCCTTTCATCTATTTTGCCATACTCTGCTTAGAAATTTACATTTTAAGGCTTATATTTACAACCCTAAGTATGTGCTTCATGCTTGCCTTAGGGGGAAAAAAATCCTACATAAACTGAATTCGCTAACTCTCTGATTATAATTAAAATAATTTCTGTGAAAATGTGATGTATTAATTTCTTCTTTAGAGCCTACATTTCCAGGACATAGCTTCTCTTATTTAGACTTCCTTCTTCAAAGTCAAATGGAAGAAATTTGAGTCAAATCTCTTTTGGTTCTAATCCCTCAAGAAGAAATACTACTTCTTCCATTTAAAGAATAAGAAGGGTACAAAATTTAAGATACCCTCAGGTTTTAGGTAAATTAACTTCTTTAAAATGTCAATTATAACAAATGTGTATCAGGAATATCTTGAAATATAAATATTTAAATCCAAAACGGCACTTTTAAATTAAATGTCTGAATCCATATCAAATCAGCAACATTAGCACAAATTCAAATTCAGTAGGTGTTATAAGTTGAGACCTTATAAGTGAATAAACAAAAATCTATACCTCTGAAGTAATACATAAGATACCATTGAAATTGTGCCTACTTAAGAATATCAATTAAGTTGGGGAAAAGTAGCTATGGTAGATTGTTATTATTGGTCAAATATTAATCCCCCTTCATTTGAAATCATCATACCTACCCATTGACATGTCTTTTGTAGTGCCTCTTTAGGAAGTGGTATACCTCTTTACCCAACTGATATTGGGCTTAGTCACATGATTTATGTTGGCCAATAGTCATGAACACATATGACATACACAACATTTAAGCAGAAGCATTAAAAGCTACTATGTTTCTATCATCTGCCTTGCACTTTTCCTATGCTACCAAATCAGCATGTACAGTATCAAGGGTGCTGGATTTGCAAATCATATCTACAACCAATCCATAAAATATGATATATTATATGGGTGAGAAATAAACTGTCTTACTAGACACTGAAAATATGAGGTTATTTGTTGCTGAGGCATTACACAAAAAGACTTATCATATTATCATTTTAATAGGTAAGATATTTCAGTGGCATAAGTCACTGAAATCATATAAACTAAAGAAGAGAAATTATTAATAGTATTAATAATAATGGCCACTTACTGTCTATTCATATTTGTTTATTCTAGGATTTTCCTAGGATCAGATAGAGGACACCCATATTGCTAAACACTCAGTATTCCCTGTAATAAGTGAAAAATCACAATTTTTTTCCTACCAGAATTGTACAGGGTTTTTATCTTTGAAAATGTGTCTCACTTGACTTTAAAATAGTGCCTTAGATTGGTAGCTATCCTGATCTACAACTGTCCTTCCAGAAAGGAAAAGTATTTTATAACAATATTAAAAATGTCAACATTTATCATAAAAGAAACATATTCCCTATGTGGATTGTTCTTATTCTTATTTTGTACTTATAAAACGATAGTTATAGACTCTCAATTTTATAGCATAGGCCTTAGATAATCCACTTTTTCTATCCTATTTAAAGATGAAGATATGGGAGTTAGGCAGTTAAATGACTTGCCTAAGATTAAGAGTGCCGTGCCTAGACTTACATCTTCAAATCACTTTTCAACCCTGTTCATGTGTAATTCTTTATTGCCATTAGTAATTTTGTTTCCAATTATTTTTTAAATTTTTTAAAATATTTATTTATTTGAAAACACTTAAGAGTAGATTTACCCTCTTAGACTTTTAAGTGTATAATATAGTATTGTTATCTATAGGCACAGCATTATACAACAGATCTCACTTGTTCAACAGAAATTTAATTCACATTGATTAACAACTCCCATTTCTCCTTATCCCCAGTCCATACCAAGCAGCATTCTATTATTTGCTTCAATGGGTTTGACTACTTTCGATGCCACATAAGTGGAATCTGCAGTATTTGTTCTTCTGTGACTCCCTATTTTACTTAGAATAATACCCTTAAGTTTCATCCATGTTGTTTTATAGCTGACTGAGGTCAAGGAGTTTTTTCCCCATTTTATTCTGGGAATTTTATGGTTTCAAGTCTTAAGTTTGCCTTTTATTCATTCTGAGTTGATGTTTGTGTATGATATAAGGTATGGGTCTAATTTTATTCTTTTGCACCTGGGTATACAGTTTTCCCATTATCATTTATTGAAAAGACTATCCATTCCGCATTTTGTATTTCTGACATGCTTGTCAAAAATTAGTTGACTGTATACTTATGGGTTTATTTATGAGCTGTTTAGTGTGTTCCTTTGGCCTATATGTCTATAATATTATCATACTGTTTAGATTACCATAGCTTTTTGATATAATTTGAAATTAGGAAGTGTGATGTTTCCAGCTTTGTTTTTCTTTCTCAGGATTGCTTTGGATATTTGAGGTCTTTTGTGGTTCCATATGAATTTTAGGCTTTTTCTATTTCTGTGAAAAATGCAATTAGAATTTTGATAGGAATTGTTTTGAATCTGTAAATCACTTTGGGTATTAGAAATATTTTAACAATATTAATTATTCCAGTCCACAAACAAGGAGATATCTTTTCATTTATTTGTGGCTTCTTCAATTATCTTCATTAAAGTTTTGTAGTTTTCAGTGTATGGATCTTTTACGTTCTTGGGTAAATTCATTCCTAAATAATTTATTCTTTTTTATGCTATGGTAAATGGAATTGTTTTCTTAATTTTTTTTTTTGGATAAAGGAAATAGTTACCAGGGAGATCAATATCCTTGAAATAAATACAAAGTAATCAAGAGAAAAGTATTGAGGGACAGGGAATAGAAAGGAAAAGACTGATAAAAAGGAAGATGAGAGAGCACTAAGGCAAACCTCACTTATTTTAACACGTCACTTAGGGTGAACTACCTTAATAATAATAATCATACCAACAATTTATGCATCAGGTATTGTTACAATGACTTTACACCTCCATTAACCCACCTAACTGTGCACCGTTATTAACACAATATTTTTCATGGTAAAAATAAGAATGAAAAATTTAAACACACTTAATAAATGTTAAATTTTTATACACTTAATAAGCTTAAGAAAGAAGTATCAAAATTGAATTTGTCTAAGACTCTGTAGGTCTTTTTTTCTTTTATGAACTACATTTATTTTATTAGTTTCTGCTTTATAACAAAGTGAATCAGTCATACATATACATCTGTTCCCACATCCCTTCCATTCTGCGTCTCCCTCCCTCCCACCCTCCCTATCCCACCACTCCAGGCGGTCACAAAGCACCGAGCTGATCTCCCTGTGCTATGCGGCTGCTTCCACTATCTATCTACCTTACGTTTGGTACTGTATATATGTCCATGCCACTCTTTCGCTTTGTCACAGCTTACCCTTCCCCCTCCCCATATCCTCAAGTCCATTCTCAAGTAGGTCTGTGTCTTTATTCCTGTCTTACCCCTAGGTTCTTCATGACATTTTTTTTTTCTTAAATTCCATATATATGTGTTAGCATACGGTATTTGTCTTTCTCTTTCTGACTTACTTCACTCTGTATGACAGACTCTAGGCCTATCCACCTCATTACAAATGGCTCAGTTTCGTTTCTTTTTATGGCTGAGTAATATTCCATTGTATATGTGTGGCACATCTTCTTTATCCATTCATCCGATGATGGACACTTCGGTTGTGTCCATCTCCAGGCTATTGTGAATAGAGCTGCAATGAACATTTTGGTACATGTCTCTTTTTGAATTATGGTTTTCTCAGGGTATATGCCTAGTAGTGGGATTGCTGGGTCATATGGTAGTTCTATTTGTAGTTTTTTAAGGAACCTCCATACTGTTCTCCATAGCGGCTGTACCAATTCACATTCCCACCAGCAGTGCAAGAGTGTTCCCTTTTCTCCACACCCTCTCCAGCATTTATTGTTTCTAGATTTCTTGATGATGGCCATTCTGACTGGTGTGAGATGATATCTCATTGTAGTTTTGATTTACATTTCTCTAATGATTAATGATGTAGAGCATTCTTTCATGTGTTTGTTGGCAGTCTGTATATCTTCTTTGGAGAAATGCCTATTTAAGTCTTCTGCCCATTTTTGGATTGGGTTGTTTGTTTTTCTGCTATTGAGCTGCATGAGCTGCTTATAAATTTTGGAAATTAATCCTTTATCAGTTGGTTCATTTGCAAATATTTTCTCCCATTCTGAGGGTTGTCTTCTGGTCTTGTTTATGGTTTCCTTTGCTGTGCAAAAGCTTTGAAGTTTCTTTAGGTCCCATTTGTTTATCTTTGTTTTTAGTTCCATTTCTCTAGGAGGTGGGTCCAAAAGGATCTTGCTGTGATTTATGTCATAGAGTGTTCTGCCTATGTTTTCCTCTAAGAGTTTGATAGAGTCTGGCCTTACATTTAGGTTTTAATCCATTTTGAGCTTATTTTTGTGTATGGTGTTAGGGAATGATCTAATCTCATACTTTTACATGTCCCTGTCCAGTTTTCCCAGTACAACTTATTGAAGAGGCTGTCCTTTCTCCACTGTACATTCCTGCCTCCTTTATCAAAGATAAGTTGGCCATATGTGCGTGGGTTTATCTCTGGGCTTTCTATCCTGTTCCATTGATCTATCTTTGTGTTTTTGTGACCGTATCAGACTGTCTTGATTACTGTAGCTTTGTAGTATAGTTTGAATTCAGGGAGCCTGATTCCTCCAGCTCCGTTTTTCGTTCTCAAGATTACTTTTGCTATTTGGGGTCTTATGTTTTTCCAAACAAATTGTGAAATTTTTTGTTCTAGTTCTGTGAAAAATTCCAGTGGTAGTTTGACAGGGATTGCATTGAATCTGTAGATTGCTTTGGGTAGTAGAGTCATTTTCACGACATTGATTCTTCCAATCCGGGAGCATGGTATATCTCTCCATCTATTTGTATCATCTTTAATTTCTTTCATCAGTGTCTTATAATTTTCTGCATACAGGTCTTTTGTCTCCTTAGGTAGGTTTATTCCTAGATATTTTATTCTTTTTCTTGCAATGCTAAATGGGAGTGTTTTATTGATTTCACTTTCAGATTTTTCATCATTAGTGTACAGGAATGCCAGAGATTTCTGTGCATTATTTTTGTATCCTGCTACTTTACTAAATTCATTGATTAGCTCTAGTAGTTTTCTGGTAGCATCTTCAGGATTCTCTATGTATAGTATCATGTCATCTGCAAACAGTGACAGCTTTACTTCTTCTTTTCCAATTTGGATTCCTTTTACTTCCTTTTCTTCTCTGATTGCTGTGGCTAAAACTTCCAAAACTAAGTTGAATAAGAGTGGTGAGAGTGGGCAGCCTTGTCTTGTTCCTGATCTTAGTGGAAATGGTTTCAGCTTTTCACGATTGAGGACGATGTTGGCTGTAGGTTTGTCATATATGGCCTTTATTATGTTGAGGAAATTTCCCTCTGTGCCTACTTTCTGCAGGGTTTTTATCATAAATGGGTGTTGGATTTTGTCGAAAGCTTTCTCTGCATCTATTGAGATGATCATATGGTTTTTCTTCTTCAGTTTGTTAATATGGTGTATCACATTGATTGATTTGTGTATATTGAATAATCCTTGCATTCCTGGAATAAACTCCACTTGATCATGGTGTATGATCCTTTTAATGTGCTGTTAGGTTCTGTTTTCTAGTATTTTCTTGAGGATTTTTGCATCTATGTTCATCAGTGATATTGGCCTGTAGTTTTCTTTCTTTGTCACATCCTTCCCTGGTTTTGGAATCAAGGTGATGGTGGCCTTGTAGAATGAGTTTGGGAGTGCTCCTCCAGCTGCTATATTTTGGAAGAGTTTGAGAAGGATAGGTGTTAGCTCTTCTCTAAATGTTTGATAGAATTCTCCTGTAAAGCCATCTGGTCCTGGGCTTTTGTTTGTTGGAAGATTTTTAATCACAGTTTCAATTTCAGTGCTTGTGATTGGTCTATTCATATTTTCTATTTCTTCCTGATTCAGTCTTGACAGGTTGTGCATTTCTAAGAATTTGTCCATTTCTTCCAGGTTGTCCATTTTATTGGCATAGAGTTGATTGTAGTAATCTCTCATGATCTTTTGTATTTCTGCAGTGTCAGTTGTTACTTCTCCTTTTTCATTTCTAATTCTATTGATTTGAGTCTTCTCCTTTTTTTCTTGATGTGTCTGGCTAAAGGTTTATCAATTTTGTTTATCTTCTCAAAGAACCAGCTTTTAGTTTTATTGATCTTTGCTATCATTTCCTTCATTTATTTTTATTTCTGACCTGATCTTTATGATTTCTTTCCTTCTGCTAACTTTGGGGGTTTTTTGTTCTTCTTTCTCTAATTGCTTTAGGTGCAGGGTCAGGTTGTTTACTCGAGATGTTTCCTGTTTCTTAAGGTGGGATTGTATTGCTATAAACTTCCCCCTTAGAACTGCTTTTGCTGTGTCCCATAGGTTTTGGGTCGTCGTGTCTCCATTGTCATTTGTTTCTAGGTATTTTTTTATTTCCTCTTTGATTTCTTCAGTGATCACTTCGTTATTGAGTAGTGTATTGTTTCGCCTCCATGTGTTTGTATTCTTTAGAGATCTTTTCCTGTGGTTGATGTCTAGTCTCATAGCATTGTGGTCGGAAAAGATACTTGATACAATTTCAATTTTCTTAAATTTACCAAGGCTTGATTTGTGACCCAAGATATGATCTATTCTGGAGAATGTTCCATGAGCACTTGAGAAAAATGTGTATTCTGTTGTTTTTGGATGGAATGTCCTATAAATATCAATTAAGTCCATCTTGTTTAATGTATCATTTAAAGCTTGTGTTTCCTTATTTATTTTCATCTCGGATGATCTGTCCATTGGTGAAAGTGGGGTGTTAAAGTCCCCTACTATGATTGTGTTACTGTCGATTTCCCCTTTTATGGCTGTTAGTATTTGCCTTATGTATTGAGGTGCTCCTATGTTGGGTGCAAAATTATTTACAATTGTTATATCTTTTTCTTGGATCGAGCCCTCTATCATTATGTAGTGTCCTTCTTTGTCTCTTCTAATAGTCTTTATTTTAAAGTCTATTTTGTCTGATATAAGAATTGCTACTCCAGCTTTCCTTTGATTTCCATTTGCATGGAATATCTTTTTCCATCCCCTTACTTTCAATCTGTATGTGTCTCTAGGTCTGAAGTGGGTCTCTTGTAGACAGCATATATATGGGTCTTGTTTTGTATCCATTCAGCCAGTCTGTGTCTTTTGGTGGCAGCATTTAGTCCATTTACATTTAAGGTAATTATTGATATGTATGTTCCTATTCCATTTCCTTAATTGTTTTGGGTTCATTATTGTAGGTATTTTCCTTCTGTTGTGTTTCTTGCCTAGAGAAGTTCCTTTAGCATTTGTTGTAAAGCTGGTTTGGTGGTGCTGAACTCTCTCAGCTTTTGCTTGTCTGTAAAGGTTTTAATTTCTCCTTCAAATCTGAATGAGATCCTTGCTGGGTAGAGTAATCCTGGTTGCAGGTTTCTCTCCTTCATCACTTTAATTATGTCCTGCCACTCCCTTCTGGCTTGTAGAGTTTGTGCTGAGAGATCAGCTGTTAACCTGATGGGGATTCCCTTGTGTTATTTGTTGTTTTTCCCTTGCTGCTTTTAATATGATTTCTTTGTGTTTAATTTTTGACAGTTTGACTAATATGTGTCTTGGCATATTTCTCCTTGGATTGATTCTGTATGGGACTCTCTGTGCCTCCTGGACTTGATTAACTATTTCCTTTCCTATATTAGGGAAGTTTTCAACTATAATCTCTTCAAATATTTTCTCAGTCCCTTTCTTTTTCTCTTCTTCTTCTGGAACCCCTATAATTCGAATGTTGGTGTGTTTAATGTTGTCCCAGAGGTCTCTGAGACTGTCCTCTGTTCTTTTCATTCTTCTTTCTTTATTTTGCTCTGCAGCAGTTATTTCCACTATTTTATCTTCCACCTCACTTATCCGTTCTTCTGCCTCAGTTATTCTGCTATTGATCCCATCTAGAGTATTTCTCATTTCATTTATTGTGTTTTTAATCGATGCTTGATTCTTCTTTAGTTCTTCTATGTCCTTGTTAACTGTTTCTTTCATTTTGTCTATTCTATTTCCAGGATTTTGGATCATGGAATTAGAATCTTGGATCATCTTTACTCTCATTTTTCTGAATTCTTTTTCAGGTAGACTGCCTCTTTCCTCTTCATTTGTTAGGTCTGGTGGGTTTTTATCTTGCTCCTTCTCCTGCTGTGTGTTTTTCTGTCTTCTCATTTTGCTTATCTTACTGTGTTTGGGGTCTCCTTTTCGCAGGCTGCAGGTTCGTAGTTCCCGTTGTTTTTGGTGTCTGTCCCCAGTGGCTAAGTTTGTTTCAGTGGGTTGTGTAGGCTTCCTGGTGGAGGGGACTAGTGCCTGTATTCTGGTGGATGAGGCTGGATCTTGTCTTTCTGGTGGACAGGTCCACGTCTGGTGGTGTATTTTGGGGTGTCTGTGGACTTTTTATGATTTTAGGCAGCCTCTCTTCTAATGGGTGGCGTTGTATTCCTGTCTTGCTAGTTGTTTGGCATAGGGTGACCAGCACTGTAGCTTGCTGGTCGTTGAGTGAAGCTGGGTGCTGGTGTTGAGATAGAGATCTCTGGAAGATATTCGCTGCTTGATATTATGTGGAGCTGGGAGGCCTCTTGTGGACCAGTGTCCTGAAGTTGGCTCTCCCACCTCAGAGGCACAGCACTGACTCCTGGCTCCTCAATTTGAGATGATTCTTTGACTATTCATGTATTCCACAGATGCAGGGTACATCAAGTTGATTATGGAGCTTTAATCCGCTGCTTCTGAGGCTGCTGGGAGAGATTTCCCTTTCTCTTCTTTGTTCTCACATATCCCGGGTCTCAGCTTTGTATTTGGCCCCACCTCTCCATGTAGGTCACCGGAGGGCGTCTGTTCTTCGCTCAGACAGGACAGGGTTAAAGGAGCAGCCGCTTCGGGGACTCTGGCTCACTCAGGCCGGGGGGCAGGGAGGGGCGCGGAGTGCAGGTGGAGCGTGCAGCAGCAGAGGCCGGCATGACGTTGCACCAGCCCGAGGCGCGCCATGCGTTCTCCCAGGGAAGCCGTCCCTTGATCCCGGGACCCCGGCAGTGACGGGCTGCACAGGCTCCCTGTAAGGGGGGCGTGGACAGTGACCTGTGCTCGCACACAGGCCTCAAGGTGGTGGCACCAGCCCCAGCGTCCCAAGCCCGTCTCTGGGGTCCGCGCTTTCAGTCGTGACTCGCGCCCGTCTGTGGAGCCCCTTTAAGCAGCGCTCTTAATCCCCTCTCCTCACGCACCAGGAAACAAAGAGGGAAGAAAAAGTCTCTTGCCTCTTCAGCAGGTCCAAACTTTCCCGGACTCCCTCCCGGCTAGCTGTGGCACATTAGCCCCTCCAGGCTGTGTTCACTTCGCAAACCCCAGTCCTCTCCCTGCGCTCCAATCGAAGCCCGAGCCTCAGCTCCCAGCGCCGCCCGCCCCAGCGGGTGAGCAGACAAGCCTCTCGGGCTGGTGAGTGCCGGTTGGCACCGATCCTCTCTGCGGGAATCTCTCCGCTTTGCCCTACCCAGGTACGTGGGGAGTTTCTTGCCTTTTGGGAGGTCTGAGGTCTTCTGCCAGCGTACAGTAGGTGTTCTGTAGGAGTTTTCCACGTGTAGCTGTATTTCTGGTGTATCTGACTCTGTAGGTCTTAACGATGAAGTTACTGAACTAATTTCCTTCCTTATAAATGCCAGGGAGAAAAGTCCTTCAAATAATACACTTTTGGAAGCATATCCAAGCCATAAAGCCACTAGACTGTTTTCTCTGCCTCTTTGTCCCTCTCTTACTTTCTATTTTAACTTAATTTAAGGTAAATTATCAATACATTTCCACTCAAATAATCATATTATTTTTTAATGTCAAGAGGGCAAGTGAGAAGTTTAATAAGTGAATTACAGCTATGTACTTACTTTCAATCCACGGCTAATTTAAAACTATCTACATTTTTTCTTACAAACTTTAGTTGAACAACTACATAAAGATTCTTTAGATTAAGGATACTTCTAAGCCAGTTGGTGTGTGAAAGCTGTATGAGCAACACAAGTTCATATGTATTGTCACCTAACTTCATATGTCAGGAGACAATCATACATGTAAACAAGCAGTTTGACAAAGAGACCACAGGAATTGCAGAAAGAAAGCTATGAATTACTCTATTGTTCATAAGCACTGTCTGAAACATACATCTCCATGACATTTTCTTGAGTAAAGAAAAGTCTCGTAGATACATGAGCCTTTATAAATCCATTAAAATATCTTGCAAGCCGCTGCCTCCATTTTCCAAATACTTTCTCAGTATTCCTGGGGGCTTGTGGTATATTTTCTACCTGACTTCCAGGCACCTTAAATAATTCCTGACATTTTCAAATGCAAAGATCAAGCTTTAACTTTCATTTTATAATTCAGATGTAACTTTACAGCTTTATTTTCTTAAAAAAAAAAACTTATCTCTTTGTTCAAATGGCCCGTGAATGATAACTATGTATTATCTTGCACATTATCTGGATTTCCATGGTTATATCTCTGCAGCTTGGAATATATGTTTACATTTCACCATCACTGCCTTTTGAACAAATGTCTCTGATTAGTATAGCTAGGTACACAGATGACGGGCTACATGGTGGAGGTGAAAAGGAGAACATGATTTTTTTACAATGTACTTAGAACATGTTACATTATCTCTTATTGTTCTACTCTTAAATTTTGCTAACTCATTGAACTGCATTTTTTACCAGAGGAACATATCAGTCCCCAAACTTTCAGTCTGGTTATCCTGCTGAGACACAATTTTACGCACACTATTTACAGTGTGGTACATTTTAAGATTGATATGTTCCTTTAGAAGAAAAAAATCCACCTTCCACCGTAGTTTAAAATGCAAAACTGGATCGAAACTGTGTGTTACTTTTACATACTCATGTATGAAAACAATTGTCTACCAAAGGTATAAAATGGAGGGCTAGTCTATGTGTTAAAGCATAGAAATGCATATTCAATGTTTAAGGGGTCTAATTTACTCTTTTTTAAGAAAATCACTAAAATCACTAAGCAAAAAGTGTCAATTGAAATGCTCACCTAAATGGTAGCAGACGAAAGGTTGGTATACATTCATTTTATGGCTTTGTAATGTTTAAACCATAAACCTTTGCAAATCCCTATGTTCTTTTTTACATGGGCTATTGAAAATTATATATAATTCATTATCCTCAGTTTAGGCACAGTTGTAATTCTATGCAATGATGGTAGTGTAAAGTAAGCCTAATTTGAACATCTAAATGTATATGTTATATTATTAATAGTTTTATTGAGGTAAAATTTATATACCATAAAATTTTTCCATTTTAAAGATACAGCTCACACACTTTTAGATTAGGGACGTTTTCTGTTGGCTATTTTTTTTTTCCTGTGTATGTAGCATACTTTTCTGTTTCTTTGGGTATCATGTAATTTTTTTTGAAAACTGGACATTTTTGTAATATATTTTAACAATTCTAGGGTCAGATCCCTTCCTCCAAGGTTTATTCTCAGATAAATTCTTCCCTCAATATTTATCTTTGTTGTTGTTATTTTTCTTGTTACTTCTGTTTGTTTAGCCACTCTTCTGTATGAATTCTGTAGATTGTGCATTGTCTGTGGTACACAGCATGGAGTTCTTTTTTTTTAATATTTGCATTTAAAATTTTTTTAAGCCTGGCTTCCTAGGGTTCATTGGGTCACTATAATTTAGTGGTCATTCATTAATTGGTCAGGAAATTTCCTTAAAAGCCTCGATTTCCATCTTTTGCCAAAGAGTGCTCTGTGTGAAGGCACACCTTTGAACTTCAGGCAGTTTATAAGCCAGCTTTAGCTTTCACTTCTTGCTTGGGTATAGACTCAAGGTCAGCCAGCGGTAAATGACAGTGGTCTTTTCTTATCCCAGTTCTATCCTGGAAATGTATACAACCTTTTGCCTATGTGTAGCCTTCTAGATCTTTAGGAATACGTTGAAGCTTTTTAAAGTCCCCTGTGATTATCTAATTCACTACTACCTTCTTTTAATGTTTTTGGGGGAATGCTGGGTTTTTGTTTACCACAACGGAAATCACAGTCTTAAACATCCTTGATGTTGCAGGGTGATTGCTATACTTTTTAGTAATGCCCAGGGGATAGGGCTTTTTTCCCCTTCCTACTGAAATGAGCTGTGAGTCATGGCAAACAGCCACATATCTTGGAAATGGAGTTCAATGGAAAAGTTCACTGCTAATGGGGGGTGGGTCCTATAACTGAGATCCAAAAGAGGTTAGCGATCCCCATTGGCTGTGAGACTACCAGTTTTCCAGAGCTACTGCACCTGAGAGATGGGGTAGGAGGGAAACTGAAAGGCCATGGGAATAGACCCAAGTTGAAACACCGCAAGCAATGCTCTCTTACAGAGGTTCAGTAATTTTTCTTGAATAAGGATTTTTCAGTTTATTCTGTTTCGTTTGTTAATTTCCTGAATGCTGAAATAGTTAATTTTACTGTTTTGACAGTAATTTCATTATTTTTCTGGGAGGACAACTTACTCAGGTCCTCTTGTTGCCATTCTGGAAGTCCATCTCCTCTGCTGTTTTTAATGTCTCTGCTGACTATTCCGAGGAAATTAGTGATTAACCATGGTTTGGAGGGAAGGATACATACTTCTAGGCTTTGATTTTTGCTTCACTTTCAGCTTGTGTAACTTTTTGCTTGTGTTCGAAAGAGAAAGAAACAGAATGAAAAATACCCTTTAAACCTGCAAGGGAAAGACGGCAAATTTCATCGTGGGACCAGCAATTGTTTATGAAACTAAAGTTCCAGGCTATAAACGCTAAATTATGAGAGGTTAGAAATATTTTAGTTTTAAAAGTCTCCCTCGGGGCTTCCCTGGTAAAGCAGTAGTTAAGAATCTGTCTGCCAATGCAAGGGACACGGGTTCGAGCCCTAGTCCGGGAAGATCCCACATGCCATGGAACAGCATGCGCAACATGTCAACATAAGCCTGTGCGCCACAACTACTGAGCCTGTGCTCTAGAGCTCGTGAGCCACAACTACTGAGCCCATGTGCCACAACTACTGAGCCCACAAGCCACAACTACTGAAGCCCATGAACCACAACTACTGAAGCCCACACGCCTAGACCCTGTGCTCCACAACAAGAGAAGCCACCGCAATGAGAAACCTGCGCACCTCAACAAAGAGTAGCCCCTGCCTGCAGGAGCTAGAGAAAGCCCGCGTACAGCAAACAAGACCCAACACAGCCAAAAATAAATAAATAAATAAATAAATAAATTTTAAAAAAAGTTTCCCTCTGTTCTCTTTCCTCTGCATATGTATGGAATTTTTTTTGCATTCTTTCCTGATCTCCTCTAGTTAATTTTCTTGTTTTACAATAAGGTTAAACTCGCTTGCAAATGCAGACCTTGATAACAGAAGTGCTCATTCTGATACTAAACAATAGGAGACAAGAAAAAAGAGATGGGTCAACAAGAAGGGATCATTTGAACTTGGAAAATGTGAGAAAATAAATGGGCCTAGAAATGCAATTGAGCCTACTCTTTCCCATACTTAAGTTTGGTGTAGGAAGTTCTCTGGAATTATAATAGAAAATTAATATCATATTGATGTTATAAATATGTTAATATTTCATTGTGCTTATGTAGACTTAAGTATACTTAAGCCTAATGGTAACAAATTGTACATAGCTCTCATCCCATATTGTGGTCTCAATCATTATTTTTTCTCTATTTATAATGTATTGAGGTAAAGAACATTTCTGTATGTTTACAGAAATAACCGTTTTTGACACATTTTATTTTCTCAATCAGTGGCAGATAAATAAATTAGGTGGACACCTTCAAACTACTCACTCATGATTCTGATGGAGCATAAACCTTTATTCATTTTGGTTAACATATTTTTAAGGGCACTGAGCAAAGTTCCATAATTACATTACCAAATGGCCAATTTAAACATTATGTGGTCACAAATATACACCTGATGTAGTGTCACATTTCCTCACAGCTTATTTGGTTCTCTCTTCCTACAAAGTCATCTAACACTTCGCCTCTATTGTGCACATACATGTCCAAAATAATTACATCCACATACTAATTGTAAAGACCATGTGTCTTATTTCTCAATGAACCCTAGCACATATGACCCAATGCACATTAAATAATGATTTTCAATTATTGCAATGGATATGATTATCATATACTTATTTAGATACTGTTAGATACTTCCTCCAATATAATGTAATTTACAGTTGTCCCTGGTATCCTCTGGGAGTGGTCCTAGGACCCCCACCACCACCACAGATACCAAAATCTGAGGATGCCATTATATAAAATTATGCATAGTATTTGCATATAACTTATTCACATTCTCCCCTATACTTGAAATAATCTCTAGGTTACTTATAATACTTAATACAATGTAAATGTTTCATAAATAGTAGTAAATACAATATAGATCTTTTTTTTTTTTTTTTTTTTTTGCGGTACGCGGGCCTCTCACTGCTGTGGCCTCTCCCGTTGCAGAGCACAGGCTCCGGACGCACAGGCTCAGCAGCCATGGCTCACGGGTCCAGCCGCTCCGTGGCATGTGGGATCTTCCCGGACCGGGGCACGAACCCGTGTTCCCTGTATCAGCAGGCGGACTCTCAACCACTGTGCCACCAGAGAAGCCCCAATATAGATCTTATATAGATAGTTACCAGTGCATGGTATATTCAAGTTTTGCTTTTTGAAATTTTCTGGAATTTTTTAAAAATATTTTTGATCCAAGGATGGCTGAATCCATGGATGCAGAAGTTGTAGATATAGGGGACTGATTGTGTTTGTAATCAGAAACTTACAGAGTCATTTTAACTTTTTCCCAAGCTTTATTGAGGTATAATTGACATAGAATATTGTATATGTTTAAGGTATACAAGGTGTTGATTTGATTCATTTATACATTGCAAAATGATTACTACCACAGCTTTAGTTAACACCTCCATCCAGGCACACAATTACAATTTCTTTTTTGTGGTGAGAACATTATAAAGATTTACTCTCAGCAACATTCAAGTATGTAATACATTATTATTAGCTATAATCACCAGGCTGTACAATAGATCCCCAGAACTTGTTAATCTTATAAATGAAAGTTTGTACTCTTTGACTGCTATCTTCCAATTTCACCCAACCCCTAGCCCCTGGTAACCACCACATTACTGTCAGTTTCTCTGAGTTTGGTTGTATTAGATCCTACATATAAGTGATATACAGTATTTGTCTCTCTCTGACATATTTCACTTCGCATAATACCCTCAAATTTTATTCAAGTTGTTACAAACGGCAGGACTTCCTTCTTTCCCATGGCTGAATAGTATTCCATTGTACATATATCCTGCTGCTTTTTTATCTATTCATCTGTTGACAGATACTTATATCGTTTCCAATTGGCTTTCACAGATGATTCTGAAAGTTACACTGGGTTGTAGATATCTCCATGAGATATATACTTCAATTCCTTTGCATATATACCCAGAAGTGGGATTGCTGGATCACACGGTAGTTCTATTTTCAAAAAAATTTTTTTAGGAATATTCATACTGTTTTTCCATAAATGTCTGTACCAATGTACATTCCCACCAGCAGTGCACAAGAGCTCCCTTTTCTCCATATTCTCCACAACACTTTTGTCTTTCTAATGCTAGCCATTCGAACAGGTGTGAGGGGATATCCCACTGTCATTTCAATTTGCATTTCTCTGATGATTAGTGATGTTGCGCACCTTCTCTTGTACCTGATAGCCATTTGAATGTCTTCTTTGGAAAACTGTCTATTCAGGTCCCATGCCCAGGATTTAATCGAGGTTTTGTTTTTGTTTATGCAATTGATTTTTTTCTTTTTTTAACATCTTTATTGGAGTATAATTGCTCTACAATGGTATGTTTCTGCTTTATAACAAAGTGAATCAGCCATATATATACATATATCCCCATACCTCCTCCCTCTTGCATCTCACTCCCACCCTCCCTATCCCATCCTTCTAGGTGGTCACAAAGCACCGAGTTGATCTCCCTGTGCTATGTGGCCGCTTCCCACTAGCTACTGATTTTACATTTGGTAGTGTATAGATGTCCATGCCACTCTCTCACTTCGTGCCAGCTTACCTTTCCCCTACCCTGTGTCCTCAAGTCCATTCTCATGACTGCATCTTCATTCCTTCCTGTCCTGCCCCTAGGTTATTCAGAATCATTTTTTTTTTCAGATTCCATATATATGTATTAGCATACGGTATTTGTTTTTCTCTTTCTGACTTACTTCACTTTGAATTATTTGTAGTGAGGTGGATGGACCTAGAGTCTGTCATACAATTTCGTTTCTATTTATGGCTGAGAAATATTCCATTGTATATATGTGCCACAGCTTCTTTATCCATTGATCTGTCGATGGACACTTAGGTTGCTTCTATGTCCTGGCTATGGTGAACAGAGCTGCAATGAACATTGGGGTACATGATTCTTTTTGAATTATGGTTTTCTCAGGGTATATGCCCAGTAGTGGGATTGCTGGGTCATATGGTAGTTCTATTTTTAGTTTTTTAAGGACCCTCCATACTGTTCTCCATAGTGGCTATATCAATTTACATTCTCACCAACAGTGCAAGATGGTTCCCTTTTCTCCACACCCTCTCCAGCATTATTGCTTGTACATTTTTTCATGAAGGCCATTCTGACCGATGTGAGGTGATGCCTCATTGTAGTTTTGATTTGCAATACTGAAATGATTAGTGATGTTGAGCATCCTTTCATGTGTTTGCTGGCAATCTGTATTTCTTCTTTGGAAAAATGTCTATTTAGGTCTTCTGTCCATTTTTGAGTTGGGTTGTTTGTTTTTTTGATATTGAGCTGCATGAGCTGCTGGTAAACTTTGGAGATTAATCCTTTGTCAGTTGCTTCATTTGCAAATACTTTCTCCCGTTCTAAGGGTTGTCTTTTCGTCTTGTTTCTGGTTTCCTTTGCTGTGCAAAAGCTTTTAATTTCATTAGGTCTCATTTGTTTATTTTTGTTTCCATTTCTCTAGGAGGTGGGTAAAAAACGATCTCGCTGTGATTTACATCATAGAGCACTCTACCTATGTTTTCCTCTAAGAGTTTGATAGTTTCTGGCCTTACATTTAGGTTTTAATTCATTTTGAGTTTATTTTTGTGTATGGTGTTAGGGAGTGTTCTAACTTCATTCTTTTAAATGTACCTGTCCGGTTTTCCCAGCATCACTTATTGAAGAGGCTGTCTTTTCTTTATTGTATATTCTTGCCTCCTTTATCAAAAATAAGGTGACCATATGTGCGTGGGTTTATCTCTGGGCCTTCTATCCTGTTCCATTGCTCTATACTTCTGTTTTTGTGCCAGTACCATACTGTCTTGATTACTGTAGCTTTCTAGTATAATCTGAAGTCCGGGAGCCTGATCCTTCCTGTTCCCTATTTCTTTCTCAAGATTGCTTTGGCTATTTGGGGTCTTTTGTGTTTCCATACAAATTGTGAAATTTTTTGTTCTACTTCTGTGAAAAATGCCATTGGTAGTTTGATAGGGTTTGCATTGAATGTGTAGATTGCTTTGGGTAGTATAGTCATTTTCACAATGTTGATTCTTCCAATCCAATAAGATGGTATATCTCTCCATCTGTTTCTAACATCTTTAATATCTTTCATCAGTGTCTTACAGTTTTCTGCATACAGGTCATGGTCTCTGTAGGTAGGTTTATTTCTTGGTATTTTATTCTTTTTGCTGCAGTGGTAAATGGGAGTGTTTCCTTGATTTCTGTGCATTAATATTGTATGTGCTACTTTACCAGATTCATTGATTAGCTCTAGTAATTTTCTTGTAGCACCCTTAGGATTCTCTATGTACAGTATCATATCATCTGCAAACAGTGACAGCTTTACTTCTTCTTTTCTGATTTGTATTCCTTTTATTTCTTTCTCTTCTCTGATTGCTGTGGCTAAAACTTCCAAAACTATGTTGAATAATATTGGTGAGAGTGGACAACCTTATCTTGTTCCTGATCTTAGAGGAAATGGTTTCAGGTTTACACCATTGAGAATGTTGTTGGCTGTGGGTTTGTCATAGACAGCCTTTATTATGTTAGGGTAAGTTCCCTCTATGCCTACTTTGTGGAGGGTTTTTATCATAAATGGGTGTTCAATTTTGTTGAAAGCTTTTTCTGCATCCATTGAGATGATCATATGTTTTTTCTCCTTCATTTTGTTAATATGGGGTATCACATTGATTGATTTGCATATAGTGAAGAATCCTTGCATTCCTGGGATAAAGCCCACTTGATCATGGTGTATGATCCTTTTAATGTGCTGTTGGATCCTGTTTGCTAGTATTTTGTTGAGGATTTTTGCATCTATGTTCATCAGTGATATTGGTCTGTAGTTTTCTTTCTTTGTGACATCTTTGTCTGGTTTTGGTATCAGGGTGATGGTGGCCTCGTAGAATGAGATTGGGAATGTTCCTCCCTCTGCTATATTTTGGAAGAGTTTGAGAAGGATAGGTGTTCGCTATTCTCTAAATGTTTGATAGAATTCTCCTGTGAAGCCATCTGGTCCTGGGCTTTTGTTTGTGGGGAGAATTTTCTTCACAGTCTCAATTTCAGTGCTTCTGACTGGTCTGTTTATATTTCCTATTTCTTCCTGGTTCAGTCTTGGAAGGTTGTGCATTTCTGAGAATTTGTCCATTTCTTCCACGTTGTCCATTTTATTGGCATATAGTTGCTTGTAGTAATCTCTCATGATCCTTTGTATTTCTGAAGTGTCAGTTGTTATTTATCCTTTTTCATTTCTATTTCTATTGATTTGAGTATTCTCCCTTTTTTTCTTGTTTAGTCTGGCTAATGTTTTATCAATTTTGTTTATCTTCTCAAAGAACCAGCTTTTAGTTTTATTTATCTTTGCTATTGTTTCCTACATTTCTTTTTCATTTATTTCTGATCTGATCTTTATGATTTCTTTCCTTCTGCTAACTTTGGTGTTTTTTTGTTCTTCTTTCTCTAATTGCTTTAGGTGTAATGTTCAGTTGTTTATTTGAGATGTTTCTTGTTTCTTGAGGTAGGACTGTATTGCTATAAACTTCCCTCTTAGAACTGCTTTTGCTGTATCCCATATGTTTTGGGTTCTCATGCTTTCATTGTCATTTGTTTCTAGGTTTTTTTTTGTTTGTTTTTTTTTTTTTGTGGTATGCGGGCCTCTCACTGCTGTGACCTCTCCCATTGTGGAGCACAGGCTCCAGACGCGCAGGTTCAGCGGCCATGGCTAATGGGCCCAGCCGCTCCGTGGCATGTGGGATCCTCCTGCACCAGGGCACGAGCCCGTGTCCCCTGCATTGGCAGGCAGACTCTCAACCACTGTGTCACCAGCGAAGCCCCTCTAGGTATTTTTTTATTTCCTCTTTGATTTCTTCTGTTATCCGTTGGTTATTTAGTAGTGTATTGTTTAGTCTCCATGTGTTTGTATTTTTTACAGGTTTTTCCCTCTAATAGATATATAGTCTCATAGCACTGAGGTTAGAAAATATACTTGATGTGATTTCAATTTTCTTAAATTTACCAAGGCTTGATTTGTGACCCAAGATATGATCTATCCTGGAGAATGTTCCAAGAGCACTTGAGAAGAATGTATATTCTGTTGTTTTTGGATTGAATGTCCTACAAATACCAATTAAGTCCTTCTTGTTTAATGTATCATTTAAAGTTTGTTTCCTTATTTATTTTCATTTTGGATGATCTGTCCATTGGTGAAAGTGGGGTGTTAAAGTCTCATACTATGATTGTGTTGCTGTCAATTTCCCCTTTTATGGTGGTTAGCATTTGCCTTAGGTATTGAGGTGCTCCTAAGTAGGTTGCATAAATCTTTACAATTGTTAGATCTTCATATTGGATTTATCCCTTGATCATAATGTAGTGTCCTTCTTTGTCTCTTGTAATAGTCTTTATTTCAAAGTCTATTTTGTCTGATATGATAATTGCTACTCCAGCTTTCTTTTGATTTCCATTTGCATGGAATATCTTATTCCATCCCATCACTTTCAGTCTGTATGTGTCCCTATGTCTGAAGTGGGTCTCTTGTAGACAGCATATATATGGGTCTTGTTTTTGTTTCCATTAAGCCAGTCTATGTCTGTTTTTGTTTTTGTTGTTTGTTTGTTTTTTCCTATTCAGCTAGTCTCTTTTGGTTGGAGCATTTAATCCTTTTACATTTAAGGTAGTTATTGATATGTATGTTCCTTTTACCATTTTCTTAATTGTTTTGGGTTTGTTATGGTAGGTCTTTTCCTTCTCTTGTGTTTCCTGCCTAGAGAAGTTCCTTTAGCATTTGTTGTAAAGCTGGTTTGGTGGTGCTGCATTCTCTTAGTTTTTGCTTGTCTGTAAAGGTTTTAATTTCTCCGTTGAATCTGAATGAGATCCTTGATGTGTAGAGTAATCTTGGTTGTAGGTTTTTCCCTTTCATCACTTTAAATATGTCCTGCCACTCCCTTCTGGCTTGCAGAGTTTCTGCTGTGAGATCATCTGTTAACCATATGGGGATTCCCTTGTATGTTATTTGTTGCTTTTCCCTTGCTGCTTTTAATATTTTTTCTTTGTATTTAATTTTTGATAGTTTGACTAATATGTGTCTTGGCATGTTTCCCCTTGGATTTATCCTGTATGGGTCTCTCTGTGCTTCCTGGACTTGATTGACTCTTTCCTTTCTCATATTAGGGAAGCTTTCAACTATAATCTCTTCAAATATTTTCTCAGACACTTTCTTTTTCTCTTCCTCTTCTAGGATCCCTATAATTCGAATGTTGGTATGTTTAATGTTGTTCCCCAGGTCTGTGAGACTGTCCTCAGTTTTTTCCATTCTTTTTTCTTTATTCTGCTCTGTGGTAGTTATTACCACTATTTTATCTTCCGGGTCACTTATCCATTCTTCTGCCTCAATTATTCTGCTATTATTCCTTCTAGAGAAGTTTAAATTTCATTTATTGTGTTGTTTATCATTGTTTGTTTGCTCTTTAGTTCTTCTAGGTCCTTGTTAAACGTTTCTTGTATTTTCTCCATTCTATTTCCAAGATTTTGATTAACTTTACTATCATTACTCTGAATTCTTTTTCATGTAGACTGCCTATTTCTTTTCATTTGTTTGGTCTGGTGGGTTTTTGCCTTGTTCCTTTATATGCTGTGTTTCTCTGTCTTCTCATTTTGCTTAACTTACTGTGTTTGGGGTCTGTTTTCACAGTCTGCAGGTTCGTAGTTCCCATTGTTTTTGGTGTCTTCCCCCTGTGGCTAAGGTTGGTTCAGTGGGTTGTGTAGGCTTCCTGGTGGAGGGAACTGATGCCTGTGTTCTAGTGGATGAGGCTGGATCTTGCCTTTCTGGTGGACAGGACCGCATCTGGTGGTGCATTTTGGGGTGTTTGTGATCTCATTATGATTTTAGGCAGCCTCTCTGGTAATGGGTGGGTTTGTGTTCCTGTCTTGGTTGCTGTTTGGAATAGGGTGTCCAGCACTGTAGCTTTATGGTCAAAGAGTGGAGCTGGGTCTTAGCCTTGAGATGGACATCTCTGGGAGAGCTTCTGCCATTTGATATTACATGGAGCCAAGAGGTCTCTGGTGGACCAATGTCCTGAACTTGGCTCTCCCACCTCAGAGGCACAGGCATGACATCCAGCCAGAGCACCAAGACCTTGTCATCCACATGGCTCAGAAGAAATGGGAGAAAAAAAGAAATGAAGAAAGAAAAAAATCAAAGTAAAATAAAATAAAAGTTATTAAAATAAAAAATATATTATACATAAAAAATAATTTAAAATTAAAAAAGGAAGAAAGAAAGAAAGAAGAGAGCAACCAAACTAAAAAACACATCCACCAATGATAAGAAGTGCTTAAAACTATACTTAAAAAAAAAAAAAAAAGAAAAGAAAAACATGGTCAGACAGAACCCTAGGACAACTAGTAAAAGCAAAGCTATACAGAAAAACTCACACAAAGAAGTATACACATACACAGTCACAAAAAGAGAAAAAGGAAAATATATATATATATATATATATATATATACACATTAATAAAAAAGGAAGACAGCAACCAAATGAATAAACAAATTTACCAGTGATAATAAACTATAAATACTAAACTAAGATAAAGTTAAAACCAGACCCAAATTATTTTCAGAATGCAAACCCCAAGTCTACATTTGCTCCTAAAGTCCACCACATCAATTTTGGGATGATTCGTTGTCTATTCAGGTATTCCAGACATGCAGGGTACATCAAGTTGATTGTGGAGATTTAAGCCGCTGCTTCTGATGCTGCTGGGAGAGATTTCCCTTTCTCTTCTTTGTTCACACAGCTCCTGGTGTTCAGCTTTGGATTTGGCCCCTTCTCTGCGTGTAGGTCACCTGAGGGTGTCTGTTCCCTGCCCAGACAGGAGGGGGTTAAAGGAGCGGCTGATTCAGGGGGTCTGGCTCACTCAGGCCCAGGGGGAGGGAGGGGTATAGAATGCGGGGCGAGCCTGCGTCGGCAGAGGCCAGCATGACGTTGCACCAGCCTGAGGTTTGCCGTGTGTCCTACCGGGGAAGTTGTCCCTGGATCACAGGACACTGGCAGTGGCGGGCTGCACAGGCTTCTGGGAGGGGAGGTGTGGATAGTGACCTGTGCTTGCTCACAGGCTTCTTGGTGGCTTCAGTAGCAGCCTTAGAGTCTCATGCCCTTCTCTGCTGTCCGCGCCCATCTCTGGAGCACGTTTAGGCGGTGCTCTGAATCCCCTCTCCTCTCGCACCCTGAAGCAATGGCCTCTTGCCTCTTAGGCAGGTCCAGACTTTTTCTGGACTCCCTCTGGCTAGCTGTGGCGCACTAGCCCCTTTCAGTCTGTGTTCACAGAGCTAACCCCAGTCCTCTCCCTGGGATCTGACCTCCGAAGCCAGAGACTCAGCTCCCAGCCCCACCCGCCCCGACCGGTGAGCAGACAAGCCTCTCCGGCTGGTGAGTGCTGGTCGGCACTGATCTTCTGTGCGGGAATCTCTCCGCTTTGCCCTCCACACCCCTGTTGCTGGGCTCTCCTCCATGGCTCTGAAGCTTCCCCCCTCTGCCACCCGCAGTCTCCACCAGTGAAAGGGCTTCCTAGTGTGTCGAAACTTTTCCTCCTTCACAGCTCCCTCCCCGAGGTGCAGGTCCTGTCCCTATTTTTTGTCTGTTTTTTCTTTTTTCTTTTGCCCTACCCAGGTACGTGGGGGAGTTTCTAGACTTTTGCGAAGTCTGAGGTCTTCTGCCAGTGTTCAGTAGGTGTTCCGTAGGAGTTGTTACACATGTAGATATATTTCTGATGTATTTGCAGGGAGGAAGATGATCTGCATGTCTTACTCCTCTGCCATCCTGAAGGTCTCCTCTGCTATTGACTTTTTTTTTTTTTTTTTTTTTTTTTGCGGTACGCAGGCCTCTCACTGCTGTGGCCTCTCCCGTTGCGGAGCACAGGCTCCAGATCCACAGGCCCAGCGGCCATGGCTCACGGGCCCAGCTGCTCCGCGGCATGTGGGATCCCCCCAGACCAGGGCACGAACCCGTGTCCCCTGCATGGGCAGGTGGACTCCCAACCACTGCGCCACCAGGGAAGCCCTGCTATTGACTTTTATGTGTTCTTTATATATTTGGAGATTAACTGTTATCAGATACAAGATTTGAAAATATGTTCTCCCATTCTGTAAGTTGTCTTTTAATTTTGTTGATTGTTTCTTTCACTGTGCAGAGATTTTTTTGTTTGATGTGATCCCACTTATTTATTTTTGCTTTTGTTGCTTGTGTTTTTTGTGTCAAATCCAGAAAATTACTGCTAAGAACAATGTCAAAGAGATTTTCCTTATGTTCCCTTCTAGGAGTTTTACATTTTCAGGTTTTGCATTTAAGGTCTTATGATTTATGGTTTCAGGTCTTATGATTAAGTCTTTAATCCATTTTGAGTTAATTTTTGTGAGTGCTGTAAGACAAAGGATCAGTTTCATTTTCCTGCATGTGATTATCCAATTTCCCCAACTCCAATTATTGAAGAGATGATCCTCTTTCCATTGTGTGTTTTTGGCCCCCTTATCAAATATTAGTTGACATATACAGGAGGGTTTATTTCTGGGTTCCATTGGTCTAATGTCTATTTTTATACCAACATAATATTATTTTGATTACTATAGTTTTGCAGTATAGTTTGAAATAAGAAATTGTGATGCCTCTGGCTTTATTTCTTTTTCTCAGGATTGCTTTGGCTGTTGGAATCTTTTGTGGTTCCATACAGATTTTAGGAATGTTTTTTCTATTTCTGTGAAAAATGTCATTGGAGTTTTCATAGGGATTTCATTGAATCTACAGATGGCTTTGTGTATTATGGACATTTTAACAATATTATTTCTCTGACTCATGAATAGGAGATAGCTTTCCATTTGTTTGTGTCTTCTTCTATTTTTTAATCAAATCTTGTACTTTTCAGTTTACAGATTTTTTACTTCCTTGATTAAATTTATTTCTAAGCACTTTCTTATTTTTGATGCTATTGTGAATGGGATTATTTCCTTTATTTCTTTTTCTGATGTTTGTTGTTGATGTATAAGCAACTGCTTTCTGTACATTGATTTTTTGTATCCTGCAACTTTACTAAATATATTGACTAGTTCTAGCAACTTTGTGCTTTAGGATTTTAGGATTTTCTATGTGTAAGATCATAGCATCTGAAAACAAAGACAATTATACATTTTTCCTTCCTATTTGGTTGCCTTTTTTTTCTTTCATGATTGCTCTAACTAGAACTCCCAGTCCTATGTTGAATAGGAATAGTGAGAGTGAGCACGCTTGTCTTCCTCCTTACCTAGGGTCAGAGAGTGTTCTATAGAGCAACAAAATAGGAGGGGATTGATGTCGAAAAACAAGTCTCTAGAACCCTAAGAAACTATTTTTAATCAAATAGTTAATCCAGACAAGAAGTTTTACCATCATATTGGTTAATGACTCATTTTGATTAATGTTAGCAATAATTCATAAACTACAGATAAAGTGAAAAGCTGATGATCTGTCTGAAGAAAAAAATATTCACAAGAACATTATGTAACATTTTATTCATTCCTGTGGAAACTGATATATTATGGTGCAAGCTAGGATATATGGCCAATTTAATTACAGATAACAATTCTTTACCCTCTCCCAGGTTCCTGCTAATAGATAAAGTATAAACTAAGTCTTCTTGAGAATACTTGCCCTTACTCCTTACTCAGTAACTTCATAAGGAAGGAAGAATGACTCATCTGATCAGTAAGATCTGGAAAACAAATGACCCTGTTGAGTTAGTCCTTTCTGATTTCTATTTTTCTAGATACTTTGCTGGGACACAGAAATATTCTCCTCTGTTACAGGCACATAGATTAGGTCCAGTTTCTGACTTCTAGCACCAGGAAAGAGAGCAGGGCAAAGTCAGCCCCTCATGCTCTATGCAAATATTTAGTAGAGTTTTAGCTTTGCAAAGGGGCTCTAATGAAGGCCCTGAATTCTAGAAGTCTTTAAAGTGATGACAGACCCAGGCAGCATTTTCTCACTTGGTTTACCAGCAATAGTGGTAATATTTTGATCCTTCTTTGAATACTGTGGCTATTTTTCAAGTGAGTCAGAATGTGAATATCAATTCAGAGACATCTTCATAATTGCTTCAAGGGATTTTGTTGGCAAAACTAAGATTTATCTGTGTCCAGTGCAAAAGTCAATGATATTTACATCAGTTAAAATATGACAGGGTGAAAAAAAATTCCACATTTTTCCTTCATTTTACTTTTGTGTTTGTGTGTATGTGTGTGTGTATATATATATATATATATATGTATATATATATATATATATATACATATATATATATATATATATATATATATATATATATATACATATATATATATATATATTCTCCCCAATAGCCTTGATACTTCAAGGACAGTTTGGTTATATATAAAATACTTTATAAATAAGGTTATAAATTTATAAAGCACTAAGTTTATAAATAAGGTTCAGACCTTATTTGAGTTAAAAAATACCACCCAATTGCTGCTTTCTTATCCATGTTTTTATTCATTAATCTTTTGCCATTTTAAGTCATTTTTTTCTTTTTCTTTTTTTTTTTGCCTGAAGTTATTATAGGTTGCATATTTTTAATCTAATAATTTTACTACGATATGTGTCTGAGTAGTTTGTTTTGGTTTTAGTTTTCCAAGTACCTGATGGACCTTTCAAATATGTATATTTAAATATTTCATTAATTCTGGAAGATTTTATTGAATTAAAGTTTTAAGTATGCATTTTTGTCCTATTTTCTTTTTTTCAGGGTCTCCAATAAAACAAATGTTATCTTTTCTTTGCTTGTCTTCCATTTTCATTATTTTCTTTCAGACCCTTTTTTACTTCTTTATTTTATTTTTATTGTCTTGGTTATTTTGTGCCTTTCTTCAATTTTTTTTAAATTAAAGTTTCACTTAAGTCTATTCTATTTTAGGTAATTCATTCTGTATCTGTAAGATGATTCTTTATTTATTTTGCAATTTATTCTTTATTTCTAAGATAATTGTGTCATTTTCACCCCTTTCTTTCCTGTATTTAATCAATACTATTTTCATTTTTTCCTATATTTTGTCCATTTTTTCCTTAGTGTACTAATTTCTAATTTCAAGTGGGTTTTCATAGAGTTTACTTATTTATTTTAGTACACTTATTTTTCTTTGGTGTGTTTCTTACAGTTTTCTTCTGCTTTATGGTTAAGGAGGAATTTTCCTTAATTGATGTATGTTGTTTTGTTTTCTGATCAATCTATTAGTCATTTCCTGATTTTTTTTCTTATAAAGAGGGTTCAAAATTCTTGACTCTCCTCTAAATACAGCAAGATCAAGGTGCTTTTATGAATTTTGTTTCTTTGTTTGTTCTTCTGGTGGATGGAGAAATTGTACCTCTTGAATTTTTAGCTCTCTTTTGATTTTCAGGACCATACATTTTCTCACATTGTTTCTCTTTTCCCTTAACCATTCAGTTACCAAAAGGTGCTTCTAATTCCCCCTTTTCCACTTTTTTCCTCCTCCAGAAGCTACAAAGTTTTATTAAGATTGCGTATACTTTTAATTATCTTACCTATTTTCTGTCACATCTTCCCTGATATGTTTTAGTATTTTTATACTTAGGGTGAATTTGTCTTCCTGACAGTGGTTTTAGATCAAACATAGGTCCTATTGCTTACTTCCTTCTCCATTCCCTGCATTTTTCTCAATCTGCCTTTGCTTGCCTCAAAGATTGGCACTGGGTGGGAGCATTAGAGATAACACGCCAGAACTTGGCATTTTCCTATTTTTACTTTTAGGTAATTTGGTGTTTGAGTATCTTTTGTCTTGAAGTTATACTGAGCTCTTTTGGTAGTGTTATATTTTCCCTCCTTGTTCCCTATTTCTGGAGAAAATAGTTAGTGGAGCGATCTAGGCAGCTATTTGTCTTCAGCTATTTGGAAGATCTTATATGATAACAGTTCATATTTGAATGCTTAAAAATTCAAAATTTATTAAGGGAAAGGAGTTAAGAAACTTAAGATTATTTGAAAGGGGGACAAAATCATACCTCTTGAAAAAGACAAGGCAGTACTATCCCTAGAATTGTTATATAGCTTCAATTTTTCATTACTGTTAGAATGTCTCAAACATTTGCCAAACACAATAAAAATACAAAAGCTTTAAAATACTGATGAAGTGTCTTTCTGCTTGAAGATACTTAACATAGATAGCTGGAGGAAACTCTATCAAGTCTAGTATCTTTATTAAGAAGCAACCACAATAGACCAAGTCTATTAGATTGCCCCCAAACTGAACATTCAACATTTAATTTCCTTATAACCAAATCCCTTACTAATGAATTAGATACAAATTGCAGATTGTATGAGCTAAAACTGAATGAGACAGCCATCTCAATTCTGGAAAAGAAAAAGGCCACTAAATAGCAATGGTCATTTAGAAATGCCATTATCCATTTACCTACTCAAAAGATCTCAATTCCAAGGGCAGAAATGGCACTCTACTCTTTAAGGTGTCCACTACATTATTCAAATAGAGAATATTTAACCCCATCCCAAGACTGTGGCATTTTATATGGTTTGAAAAACACCAGGGAAAGAGAAAAGGGAAAAATGGAAATGAGATGCTCAGTAGAAACAGATTGATGGATAATTTGCTCTGAAAAGATTAAGTCACTTGGTGATCATTTGTAACTTATGGCTAGGAATTTCGTTCAAAACTCCAGACTTGAATCATTTAATTCAATTAATATTTACTTAGGTCCTACATTATGCTAGACATATAGAAGTGAGATACAAAGATGACTAACAATTACTTATTATCCCTCTTTTTTCAGAAACAATTTTAAGTGATATGACCATGTTCTTGCTTTCAAGAGTCCATCTGATATGGGCACAGACTTGTATACAAAGCAGAATGAGAAAAGTACAGTGATGGAGATAAATATGTTATGGAAACATAAAGGAGAGATAGAGTAATATTAGATAGTAAGATGGCCTTAACATAAGAAGTGTACTTGAAACAGACACTTAAGAACGGGTAAGTTTTTAAAGAGTAGAAACCAGTGTGAAGTAATACTAGAGAGAAGGGGTAGCATCAACAAATTCTCAGAAGCAGGAAATTCTTAAGTAATAATGATTAGTTTGAAATGGCTAAAGTATAGAAGGCCTTCAGTAGATTGAAAAAAACATTTTGATGTGTTCTTGCAGGGGCTTAGTTGTCAGGTTAAGTAAGGTACTTGGATTATGATTTAGGCAATATGATTAGTGTTAAGTTTTGTCAGAATTTTGCCTGGAGCTTTTTACTCCATTTTTCCCTTTATAGATGTTCATTCATTCATTGTTTCAGCTAGTGCATACTGAGTATCTCTTATGTGTTAAACATTGTTCTACATGATGGGCATAGAGTAATCAGTAAGATAGATGATGCTCTGGTTTTCACCAAGTTTGCCTTTGAGTTGGAGAAGTTGATTGTTAATTGAAAATAAACAATTTAAGAAAGTGGTAAGGGCAGTAAAGAAAATAAAACATGATAATTAAAAAACAATTGATTGATTGGATAGTTTGACTCTATTCATATAGCAGGTGCTCTTCGTGGGCTGCCCCAGTTCCCTCTACTGCTGCTCTGGTGGATAGGGCCTTTGCATGCTGTTAGCATCCCATCTAATCCACCTGCCTATCTATTTGCTCTCCTGAGAGCATCTTCAGAAGCTATCAAACTCCATTGAACCTATGTGCAGGAAAGCCAGAAATACAAGCAAAAGAGAAAAATTAACATCCCTAAGACAGGTGACAGGATTAATGGATCAGTGACACAGCCTCCTGACTTTTCTTTGATGAAACAATTCTGAGGCACAGTCTAGATGTTTCCTTGTAGCAGGAGGGTCAGAGCAGGTTTAAATATGTTTTCAACAGTGATAATCAACCTACTTTTAATTGGCTTCTCTTCCTTCCGTTTCTCATTCTCACTGCTCCATCACTCTTGCTCCTTGAGATCACGTGACCTGCACCAAAGATATTTAGATAGAATTATTGTAGAGGGAGGCCTCTCTGAGAAGATTATTTAACCATGCAAAATCCAGTGAAAAGCAATTGGGAAAATAGAAAATAGAGAAAATAGAAATGCAAAAGCCCTGAGGCAGGGATGGAGAAGAAAAGAAAGGTAAAAATGATGGAAGTAGAGGTAATAATTGTGAATAAATAAGTAATTAATTACCATAAAAGTAGATGACATAAGATTATATTGTATAAATTGTTATAATTAATAATTTCTGTGAATAATCAAGTTTAATGTTAGGAATTTTAAAGCTCTCTAAACCACAAATTTTTCCGAATTATTTTCTCTTGTCAGAGGCCTAATTGTGCCTTTAAGACACCCCAGAGCAAAAGTCATCATGGATGTGAGAAATTTAAAAAATTGAATTAGGTGCCTATGATGGCACCTATGACCATGAACCCCATATTTTACTGCATATTTTTAGTTATGGTTTCCTCATCTCTCTGGAAAGAAGCTCCTCATTGTTTCTCAGTGAATATGTATCACCAATATTTTTACCTTTCTTGTTCCCAATAAACATTTTTTTTTTCAAACTGACATACCCTAAATTCCAGCCTCAAATCCCATGATCTTGGGGAAAGGCACTTTGTAGCATTTGTAACTTATAAGTATTTATAGGGCTTCCCTGGTGGCGCAGTGGTTGAGAGTCCGCCTGCCGATGCAGGGGACATGGGTTCGTGCCCCGGTCTGGGAGGATCCCACATGCCATGGAGCAGGTGGGCCCGTGAGCCATGGCCGCTGAGCCTGCGCGTCTGAAGCCTGTGCTCTGCAACGGGAGAGGCCACAACAGTGAGAGGCCCGCGTACCACAAAAAAAAAAAAAAAGTATTTATAAAAATGGAAATGTAATTGGTGGTTATGGAAACAATAAACCAATGTTAATTAACATCTTTCTAAAAATTACTTTTATTCCAGAACAAGATCTGGGGAAATGGGAAGTAGGATGGACATACTTGACAGAACTTATAGGAGTACAGAAGAAAGGGCTTGGGGTGGGGTGGGTGTGGGGAAGCAGACCAAGAAGCCAGGGGGAGTAGGCGTAAATAGCAAAGTACCCATGGAGGAGTAAGGCATCAGACTTAAGTGGAAATTATGGCTCTGAATGGGAGGACAGGAAAACTGGATGAGGGGCAAGTCACTGATTCAAAAAAGTAACTCCTAGGTCATTTTCTGGAGTGATTACAGAGTTTGATCAAATCACAGAATGCATTTATGGATCAGACTATGACCTCCAATGTCTCCTCTAGCTCTAAGATTTTGCAATTCTAATTCCTTTCTTGTTGGGTTTATTGCATTCATGAAAATCCTTCAACGGAAATATTTAGGGTTGAAGACTAACACTATTGACAAAGAGGGAATTAGGTTAGCAGTCACTTTAAGAGAGCTATTTTAATTTTATTTTACACAAAAATAAAAGAATAAGAATATCACACTATGAGAATTTCCAATGAAATTTTAAGCTTTTTATTTTAGTAATAACACACCCAATATAATACTTTTATTTATTCTTAACATAAGGGTTTCAGAACCTCTCATAATTTCAATGAAATACTTGTAAATTCATTTTTGTTGAACATAATATATACACTAAGAGAAAATATTTTTCAGATTTTTGTTACTGAACATATTCAAAGCCCGACCGGCTTTACGATCATAAAATGCTTACTTCTGCCACCCAAATTCAGACAAGCATCACCAAAAGAGGTCTATGCTCTCTCACAGAACAGATTGAGGAAGAAAGTCCAATTATCTAGGTTTGCCTTTTCTTTGTTTTCTTTCTTTAATTCTAATTTTCATGGAAAAGAACTTATCATCCTTCATTATTTTCCCATATTGAACTATCAATTCTCCATCTCTCTCTCTCTCTCTTTTCCTTAATAGGAGGGGCTCACTATTCAGTAATGGCAGTTCCCTTAGATATAAGAAGATATATACTAATAAAAATGGCATAGTGACAAAGAGACAGTAGAGCACAGTGGCCATGAATATGGATTCTGGATTTATAAAGACTTGGCTTTGCATTAGACATTTGTCATTTACTAAATGATCTTGTATTAATATCTATGATCCTGCTTTTCAATCAAAAAACCAGGGACAATTACTCCTACCTGATGAAATCATTATGAAGATAAAATAAATAATTCTTGTAAAATACTTAGAATGGTGTCTGACATATAACAGAATATTAAAAATGGGTTATAAAATGAAAAATATAGCTTAAGTAGGGTGCAAACTTAAGATAAATCTCTATATATATCCATGATTCTCCCAAAGGCTGAAAAATGCACCTAAATTCGATCAAATAATTTTGATGTCAGTGCAAGATAGTTAAAATCCTCTAAGACTAAAAATTATTGCCCAGCATGATGCCTCATGTTTGCTTATTTACTGCCTAAAAAATGTAAGTCTCACAGTCTTCCTGAGAAAGGCTAGCACTTTATTAATGTTTGGAACTGTTGTGCAGCTATTTATGTTCTCATTATTTCCACCTCTAATACAATCAAAATGGAGGAGAAATATTTACACTGAATTGTCTATATGCATTGGCATTTGCTTCTTATTAACACTAATTTAAACCACTGTCTCCAGGCAAGTTATAGCCGAACATGATGAATGCCAAGAAAATATAAATTAGTACAATTCTAATACATATGGTATGGTTGCTTCTATACTGCCTAGAAAAGATCAGCCAACCAGAGTTCACATTAATTTACTAGCCTTTCATACTGACTGGCTAACTGTATTTGTATAGACAACTTATGGATAGTACAGCTGAAGTAAAGATTTACAATTTTTCAGATTTAAATTATATACTATAACTAACAGAAAGACTATCCCATCATAATCCAAGAAGCAGGGAGGTCCATAACTGTTTGGCAAGTGTTATTAATGATCATCATATTCTGTTAAATCCAAATTAGGTATGACAAATCCCTAGCTGAAACAGAGGTGATATATATTTATTCCTCAGTACAGTGTACTAACAAGGCTTTCCAAGAAGATGTTTTTCTCTATTCCATGTGTTTTAAAAAGAATAAAGAAATTTATTATATAAGTTTCCTCTGGAATTTGTAAAATGCAGCCATGCATTTTACAGTATTCAACCTTGGCTGTTGATTGGTTCCTGTGAACTGAGAAATACTGAACAAACAGGAAAATTTATGACCATCAGTATGAAAAGATTTCGTCTTACTATTTTGTCTAAGAGAGATCACTCATTACATTATAATGCTATAAAGTATATGCGTTCAAGTAATACTTCTTAAATTTAAATATGAATTCACAAACTTGGAATAGTTGTGTAGGAAATTTAAAATGTCTGCCAGTTCTATTCTTATACAGATGAATATTTTAAACACGTCTTCCCAAGACTTTGTTTTCCAATAATGAAAGATTTGATACACATTAAAAATAAAAATTCCTTATTTAAGTAAAAAATATTGATAATTTGGGGCTTCCATGGTGGCACAGTGGTTGAGAATCTACCTGCTAATGCAGGGGACACGGGTTCGAGCCCTGGTCTGGGAGGATCCCACATGCCGCGGAGCAACTAGGCCCGTGAGCCACAACTACTGAGCCTGTGCGTCTGGAGCCTGTGCTCCGCAACAAGAGAGGCCGCGATAGTGACAGGCCCGCACACCGCGATGAAGAGTGGCCTCCGCTTGCCACAACTAGAGAAAGCCCTTGTACAGAAACGAAGACCCAACACAGCAAAAATAAATTAATAAACTCCTACCCCCAACATAAAAAAAAATTGATAATTTATATGTATTTTTAAACAAAGTTATTTAACATCCTCCTAAAATATCTGTATACTGAGATTGCCACACTAGTAAATATCCAAGAACTTTAAAGAAAGTCCGGCTGGCCCAGAGTTTTTATTACAGGAATATCCGGCATCCTATCACTTACAAGAACATCCATCCCCAAAGTAGACTTCTTTCCTTCATTTAAAGTGTTTAGTATACATAGTACTATCAGCACATTTCTTAAGTAGATGACAAGATCATCATGCCTGAAAATTTCTTTACTGTCATTCCCTAGTTTCTCAATAATATTTTTGTTTTTTTCCAGAAATGTATCGAGGGAGCCTAACACTGCCTCATTAGTGCTATAGTGGCCCCTTTTGATTTCCACTGAGATTTTTACTTTATTTCAGGATGTTTTGTTTTCTCTATATTTGACTTAGTCTCTTAGATTTTGAGTCAGCACTTCTATGCACATACTGCACAAAGGTCTCAGTGTCTGAGTCGGGAACCAGTGGATCAAATACTTAGTAAATTACTAACAATTCATACTTCCATTAAAAAATCATTAAAATAACATACAGTGGCAGCAGCAATGAATTTATATGCTAGAAGTTCTCAATCCATCCTTTAATCATTCATTCAATTGTTTGTTTATAAATAAATATATACTGAGTCTAAACTTCATTTAGATCAGTGAAACTGCAAGTATTTTTCAATCCTCACAGGCTTTAAAAATGCTTTTCTGGCTTCCTGGCATTTTAGAAACAACTTTTTCATCTGTCTCTCAATCTCTCTGTCCATCTGTCTCTTTCTGCCTCACACACACACAAATATACACACATATGCATATGTGCATATTTGGTATGCACATATGCATATGTATGAAGCGCACTTTGAAAAATAGTGAAATTTTTGTCAAATAGAGTATCTAGGGTAGAATTTTATTGAAACTGTAAATAAATAAGATTTCAACATCATCAATATTTTTCAAAAATGCAAAAATAAAGCACATGTAGTTATTTTGTACTGGGGGAATGAAACTTAGTGACATTTCAGGATTCTATTGGCCTGAAAGATTCCAAAGTGGCTTTATCATAACTTCAAAACTCCAGCTTTCAGGTTCACTGGGCATTTCTTCATAATAATGTGTGTCGACAATGGTCATAGTCACAAGTGACTTCATTTAAAAATGATTTTCTATAGAGATACACATTTTAAATATGTTAACACTGTTAGTTTAAGCCTCATAAAATTCAGGTGGGAAGTTCAGCGAAGACAGAAATGTCCAACATGGTTATACCAAAGATGATTAAACTGGAAAGCAATTCAATGCAAAACTGATATGTAGACTTTCCATTATCTATCTATCTATCTATCTATCTGTCTGTCTGTCTATCTATCTATCTATCTATCTAAATCATGCCCATGGGCTTCCCTGGTGGCGCAGTGGTTGAGAGTCCGCCTGCCGATGCGGGGTGCATGGGTCCGTGCCCCAGTCTGGGAAGATCCCGCATGCCACGGAGCGGCTGGGCCCGTGGGCCATGGCTGCTGGGCCTGCGCATCCAGAGCCTGTGTTCCGCAATGGGAGAGGCCACAACATTGAGAGGCCTGTGTACCGCAAAAAAAACCAACCCCCCCCCAAAAAAAAAACATACCCCCACACACCCATCAAACAAAAATCCAGAGTATGAAAAGTTAATCATGTGCAAAGTCAAGTAGAGAGATGTCTACTTATCTTAGATATTGTTCCTTGCATAGATGTTCAAGCCATCTATATGCTGAAATTAATATAAAGTACTTGTCATATGAGTGATCTTGACTAGGAAAGATTAATAGGCTTCATGAGACTCAGTAACTAAAATATTTTAACAGTGTCTGGTTAGTGTGCTGTCTTGAGAAGGATTCTAAGGCCATCTTCAATGTCCAGATACATATGACTGCAATTGATTAGCAAGGTATACCATGGTTGCTGACTAGAGGAGTGATAGCAACTATACTAGGGTTTTGACACCCCTTGTCAAACAGGATTATAAGACCTGAAATTATGTCTGCTGACCTGATATCTTTGAGTCTCACAGCCTCCCAAAGACCTAGAAATGAGCTCTCTTGCTCTTTCAAGATATGCTCCCCACTCAGTGGGAAAGGCTCCCTGTCCAGCTAGTACTCTTAGCAGCCAGACCAGCTATACCCTACATAATCCTCAACATAGGGGACTTCAGTTCCTTGCCAGCCCACTGAATTATCCCATCCTCTTGTCACTACAAACCCTGCAACCCAGAGCTTCTGTTATTTCACTCTGCTCTTCAGTATAACATCCATGTGGTCCTGTGTGGTGTTTGGTATCCTCTTCTCTTGGCCTGAGTATATGTGAATAATAAACTACCTTCAGTCTCATCTGTCCAATACCAGGTGTCATGAGTTTGGCTATCTACTACTATTTAGGGTAGGGGAATCCCTCCTTAACCAATGGAGTGAATAAGAGATAATCAGAATATAAACATAACTAGTTTGTCAAACAATAGACTATTTCCTTAATTCACCCATCGTATAACCACAGAGATAAATTGTTTCTAAAAGATTTTTCAAATTAGTCCTCTTACATATTAGGCTAATTAAATGAGGAATTATAAATTATTTATTCATACTGATTGCAAAATTATTTTACTTATAACTTCTCTATTTCTAAAGAGCATTTGTGGTTGCTTGTCCAGTGCTGTACAATGATATGTAAATAAAGAAATTAAAAAAAAAAAACTCTCAAAACCAAAGGAAGAAATCAAATCATTAAAGGGGAATAATCTTTCCATCAATATGGTAAACAAGCTATCAAAAAAAAAAAAAAAGCCTAGAAGAGAACGCCTGCAATGTTGCAGATAAAAAAGAAAAAGAGACTATAATATTAGGTTGGGCTGAGGGGAAAGTAAGAAAAATGATTACAGAAAGAAAATAACAAGAAAGCACAAATCTAGAGAGGCAAGCAAGCACTGAAGCTGGCATCTACCTCTGTCTAGTGGCCCTGAACTTGGTTTTCAATGGGTACATCTGGGGCATGGTACAAAGATTGACACAAGCACAGTGAAAGATTGGACCAGAGATTCTGGCACCTACTGTGTTAAAATATAACACTTAATATGTACAGTAGGGTAGATCTTATTTGTTTAGGGGAAAAATGGGGATTTTTGTTCACTCAGCCTTGATTCTGGGTAGGAAATCAAAACACAGACACTCACACAGACACACACACACATACAAACATTAATTAAAAGAAATATTCTAGGAAGACTTAAGAAGTACTACCTTGCCCTTACATGGATTTGAAGCTAGAATTTACACTAATTCTTGATATTAAAACACAAAATAGATAATAGAGTTGATGTTAGTCCCAGGTAGGTGGTGCCCCCAGACACTTGGGGGAAGCACAGGCAAATCTTCTCTGGATAAAGGCAATATAACACAAACCTCAACCTGTTCCCTTAGAGACATGAGCTCAAAAACACCACAAAACACAATGTATCCTGAGCAAAACCAAAAAGAAACAACAAGCTACGAAAGAAGAGCCTTAAAAACAAATAATAAAACTGTTACATGTAATATACAAGTGTGTTTTAATAAATAAAAAGGAAAAATCTACATTATTACATTGCAAGGGGCTACAAAAAATAGCCAGAACATTTGAAAAAGGAATATGTAAAACTTTTAGAAACTAGGAATGCAAGAATTGGCGTTAAAAATGGACTGAAATTGACCTAGATGCCTCAAGTTTATGACAGGTAGTCTGAGGGCTGTGCCATAGTACCCAGAGTACCCATATCTGCAACATTGGTATGACAGAGGAAAAGAAGCGTAACAAAAAGGCATAATTCGGAAAACTTTGCACTTCCATTCATTTGTTTTTTGAAAATATGCTTTTTACTACGGTAAAATACAGATATAAACTTTACCATTTTAGTCATTTTAAGTATAAATTCCAGTAGCATTAGGTAGATTCACATTGTTGTGCAACTATCACCACCAACATCTCAAGAACACCTCCAGTTTCTCAAACCAAAACTCGATTACCTATTAAACAATAACTCCCCATTCCCTCCTCCTCTTAGCTCCAGACAAGCACTACTGTACTTTCTGTGCCTACCAATTTGACTACTCTAGGTACCTCTGGCTTATTCTACTTAGTGTAATGTCTTTAAGTTCCATCCATGTTGCAGCATGTGTCAGAATTTCATTCCTTTTTAAGGCTAAATAATACTCAATTTATTTACATATCACATTTGATGTATATTTGAATAGTTCTCACATATGGCTATTGTGAATAATGCTATAAATAGTAGTTTACAAATATCTGTTTGAGTCCCTGCTTTTAATTCTTTTGGTTACATACCTAAAAGTGGAATTGCTAGATATTATCATATTGTAATTCTCTGTTTAATTTTTTGCATAACCACCATACAGAAAAAAAGTAATTTTAAAAAAGAAACACTTTTAATAGCAATGGCACTCTAATTCAAACAAATAATATGCAATAATTTATATGCAAAAGTCACACCTTTTATTTAAAGACCTTAGAGATTGTGTAAATAAATAAACAGACATACTGTGTTTATATATAGGAGGGCTCAAAATTAAAAATATATCAATTTTTGCCGAAATAAACTCGTTAATACAATCTCAATCAAAATGATCATATAATTGATTTTTAGAAACTTGACAAGTTAGTTTGAAAAAATATATGCAAGTATGAAAGGCAAGGTATAAATACGATACTCCTAAAGAAGATTAACATTTGGGTGAGACTGCCTCACCCAATATCATAAAGTTTTTATAATGCTATACAAATTTTGCATTGTAAATTTTGAAACCTCATTTTTTCCTGCTGTCTCAGCATCCTCACAAACATGCTGTGAGCATCCTGCTAGCGACCAGATGCACCAAATGTAATAAGGCTGGTCCCTGCCACAAGTTCTCCTTCCTTCCCTCCCCTGACTGTCCCAATGACATGCGAACACATCAGTGAAATTCCCTCATGTCTTTTCCTTTGTACTGCACACTGATCTCCAGTAAAGGCATTTACCCATGGGCGCTTGCTCTCTCTGCTTCCTATCTGCTTGCTTGAGCCTGCTTCTTGGTGCTCCCTCCTATATGAGACCCACTCTTGGACTGCAGTGACTCTGTCTAGGACCTCTGAGTATAGTAAGCTTTTTGTTTTTCCTGTGCCTCTTCTGTGTTCCCCTTGTAACTGCACCTGACTGACCATCATGTAAAAGAACAGAGAACAAATTAACATGTGTTAGTGAAATAGGAATATAACAACTGACCAATGAACCTAAATAAAAAGCTAAGAAATGAACCTATGCCTACATGGAGATTTTATATATTGTCAGGCAGCATTGCCAACCAGTAGTAAAAGACGGACTACCAAATATACAGCGCTGAGAGATTTTATTATACATATAATAATAATAAAAATTATTCCTACCTCACATCATAAACAGCATTGATTCAAGGTAGATCAAAGAAATGTGTGTGGAAAGCAAAAAAGAAGCTAATACTGAAAAACACAAAGATTTTTTTTTGAAGAGGAGTGTAATTCTGAAAAATGACAAAAAGTACAAACCAGAGAGGAAGAAACTTAAAATTAACAATTTTATGGAAGGAAAAAAAAAAAAGCTATAGCTAGTTGCATCAACATGAATATCTTGAAAGCACAGCATTAAACAAAAAAAGCAAAATAATGCCATTCATATAAATTTTAACAGGGGAAAATCTCAACTATATGTTTTATAGGTAACACACCATAAATCATAAAGAGAATGGAGTAGAGGAAAGCTAGTGGAGAAGAGCACTCAGGAGATTTCAAAGTTACTAGTCATTTTTTTCCTATGTTGTATCAGGCACTGGGTACACAGATGTTACTATTATTCTTACTTTTTAAACTCTACCCATACATTGTACATACTTTTTTTAAAAGGCACTATATTTTAAGAACAGTTTTAAGTTTATAAAAAATTGAGAAGATTGTGAGAGAGAATCCATGTGCCCTGCATCTACTTTCTTCTATTATTAACATTTTTCACTTGTATGGTATATTTGTTGCAGTGAATGAACCAATATTGATATATTAGCAGGAACTAGAGGATTGCATCCAGGATAAGACATTGCATTTAGTAATCATTCTCATTAGGCTACACCTAGCAGTGACAATTTCGCAGGCTGTCCTTGTTTTCGATGACTGTAGTATTTCTGAGAAATATTGGTCAGATATTTGGCAGAATGTCCCTCAGTTGGGATTTGTTTGGTATATTTATTATGATTAGATTGGGGTTATGTGTTTTTGGGAGAAAGACCACAGAGGTACGTGCCATTTTCATTATATCATATTAAGAGTACCTACTAATAACATGGCTATTAATGTTAATTTTGACCACTCTACATTTCTTATAACTACTTGCTCAGTGTCACCTTTCTAGTAGACTCTTCTATCCCTCTTTGAAGCACTAGAAAAATAAGTTAAAGAATTTAAAACTACCCACTTTTTCTCCCTATCAACCATCTTTAACTTAGAAGAATAACAAACATTCATGTGTGGGGTTTTCTGACATCATTGGTTTTGGCTTTATAGAATGATTTCAGGTTTGTAAATTCAGTTTTAGTTCTCCAGTATTAGGTTTAATTTTCCCTGTTGTGCTGTGCCCTACACATTTGGGCAGAAGTATTGGGTTTCATTCTCCTCTTTCAGATTACATTGTGAGAAAATCTGCTTAATCCTTTAACAGCTGCATTTCATTTTTTTTTTTTCCAGAAAAGTTCCCTTGGATAGACTAAGAGGGTGGTAAATTCAACAGACATGGGGGTTTCTCCTTCTCATTCCGGGCATGCATCTTTTCCTATGTGGTGCTCTTAGCTATGTCTCCATGTATAGGCAAATGCTTTCATGGGAGGAAAGTTCAATTCTTTTTTTCCTTACCAGACTTATAGATCATGGCACTTATGTTACTTAAGCCCATGTTTGGTTGATAAGATGTTCTACTTTTCAAAATAAATATTTCAGTATATGTTAAATTCTCTTTTGATATTGGAACTTTGGGTCAAGAAATTTGATAAGAAATTTAAGTTGCAATATTGCTAGGTAACAATCAGTAAAGTGATGTTTTTTTCAAAAGAAGAAACCTAGGAAAAGAGGTCAACCCATCTTTCCAAAGATAATGCTGTATAATATTTTAAATAAGACTAACAGTAGTTTTTTTTTTCCTGTTTTCCTTCTCTCCACAGTAATTTAGATTATAAAGTGTGCAAAAATAAAACAGACAAATGTAGCTGTCTTAACAGTACAAACTGTACCTGGTGTTCATACACTGCTCCAAAGTTCCAAATTTAATTTAACAAAACTGAAAAATCAGAAAAGAACTCCAGAGGTCTAAGCATATTTCTATAGCTGACCACCTCACCTCTTAATGACTTCATTTCTCTTGCCCACATTCCAAATTTGTTATCTGCTATATATAATTGGCACCTTTGCTGTGAATTTCAATCAATAGTATGTCAGAGTGCCTTGGACAGGGTGACAGAAGGGACTGGCACCAGGGAGAAAGGAAGAGTATGGGTAAGGTCATAGCAAGGTAGCATGGTGTCATTTGTACAAATCATATTACGTTTTGTATTATCATCCCCATCCAATTCAGCCTGAAGTTTGACAACTTTCACCATGCTGTTTGAAAGTTCTTTGTAAACCCATCATTCCAGGATATTTGATATAAACACAAACACTCTTTTTATCTTTTCACATGTATCAAAACCTGCAATATCCTGATAACATTGTTTATCCTTGGAACCAACTCTGAAAGAGTTTACTTTTTCTCTTATTTTTTCTGGTCACAGGACTGAAAAAGAGGACCAACATACTCTGATCTTCACTACAGCCTCTAGTCTAGGCCTTTATTCTGAAAACATGTACTAACATTTTTAAAAAATCCATTGTCATTCCTCATCTTCTTTATCACTGCCTTTTGAACTCCAGTTCATTCTTTTATCTTCTTAATTGTTTTGTCACTTGGTGCACAGCTTTCCAAACAAGTATATTTTCTTTTAGTTAATTTTTTAAAGATTTTTTTTTTGATGTGGACCATTTTTAAAGTGTTTATTGAATTTGTTTCAATATTGCTTCTGTTTTATGTTTTGGTTTTTTGGTGCGAGACATGTGGGATCTTAGCTCCCCAACCAGGGATCGAACCTGCACCCCCTGCACTGGAAGGCAAAGTCTTAACCACTGGACCACCAGGGAAGCTCAATTTTAGTTATTTTAATGTGCTCATCAGAGAGCCATAAAACACCTAGCTTTATGGTACATTTGCCTCAATTATAAAGACTACTATGTTACATCCAAGTTTTACCCATGCTGCTGCCGTTCCTTTTGATTTTCCCTGCTCCATACCAAGTTTCCAAATTATCTCTCTTCTTTCTTTAAAAAACAGATTTTAAAAATAACATATTTTGACTCTAATCATCTCTATTTCCTTAATTCACTTTCATAAAACACATACCATTTTGTCCTTTGCAATCTGAACTCTGCTACCTTAATGGAACCTGTTCTCTCAATGGTTTCCGATCTCATACTTTCCAGATCCAATGACCTTTTCTCAATATTAAAATCTATGTAAGCTATACAATACTATGCTACAGTCACAAACGATTTCCTGAATCTCAGGGATGTAGCAAACATTTTTTATCACATATTAAAAAACAAGTATAAATCGATATTCCTGGTACTTCTGCTCTCTTGAATAGTTCTCCTTCAAGCACTGATTCAAAGGTTCAGGCTTATTCTATGCAGTGATTTCTCCATCTTCTCCAGAAGAAGAAAAGCCAGTCTCTGTCACAGTGCTTCTTCCAAAGCACTTTCTACTGTGGCTCTTATCGAATTGTATTGCAGTTATGGTGCATTATTGAGTTTCTCCATAATTTTTAAATTTATAAAGGTAAGAGACAAAAAATTAAGCAAGTTCGTATTCCCAGAGCCTAGAACAGTATATATGTCATGTTAGTCACACAAAAATTGTTAGCCAAAGGAATGGATTAATACACAATGTTTTCTTGCACAATATTAGTATTTAAAGCTGAGGGCTACTCCATATTTCTTATTTCTCCCTTACTCCTGCCTTAACTTCTTGGTTCCTTTTCAATATCTTGAATTCTTCCTTACTATTTACTTCTCTAGATGTCCATATACTTTCCTCTCTATAAAAATGAAAGTATCCAATATATTCTCAATGGCTAACTTTTTCTCAGTAACCTTATTCCAGCTGCTACATACATCTTTTTAACTTACTCATGTATATCAAAAGGCTTCAAATACTTCCATATTTCCAGTCCCATATTTCTAATCACCAACCTGGATATCCACTGTACATTCTTTTCTCTTTAATCTTTAGCATATCCAAAGCATAATTAATCTCCGTCTCACAGCTATTCTCTTTTTCATTTCTTATTTTTGTTAAGAGAAGCAGAGTTTTAAAACTATTGAAACTAGATATATGAAAAGTATATATTTAGATGGAAACAAATTTTATTCTTCACATTTTCTTAGGGAAAGCACTAATTTATTTGAAAAAGAATAGGATGGAAATATAAAATCTTGGGATATTTTTAAATTCAAAAAAAGTAATCACTAAACAATATGTATGAAATTAGGCAAGATATTTGTTTTATTTCTGAGTTGGGGAGGAGAAAGAAAATGAGAGTGCTTGATACAAAGTAAAAAGTAGACTGCTGGGATATGACAACTAATATTCAGTTCAATATTAAAAAATAAAACACACCATTGGAGTGTGCATGTGTTTGTGTGTGTGTGTGTGTGTGTTTAAAATTGTCAAGGATTCAGTTTAGTATTAAGTTATCATTCTGGGTCATACGCAGTAATCTGGGGAGTCAGGGTGCAAGAGATAGAAAAGCTAAAGTAGTGTTAAGCTCTTCTGTCTAAATATGTAATGTAGTTTCTTGACACTAGGGGGGGCATGCATAGGCTTAGGTTGTATGCTTGACTCCAAAATGAGCAGAGCAGTTGAATTTCTCAGAGTTGTTTTATACAAATATTGGCCACATTTCCCAATACATAAACAATTTCAAGAGGAAGATATATGCCCCTGATGGACTGTGGAGACAAGCATCTCTTTTTCTTTCTTGCCTCTCTGAATACGATTCTAATTATTCATTATGGTGTATGGGTCATTAGGGTGATGGGAGGGAATTAAATTTCTAAGAGTTTAGAGAACATATTATAACATGGAGATAGAGTATAATTTAATTTTGGACATAGTTTATTCTTTTGTCTGGGTTTGTGATATCCTACCATTAACTGCTAATATCTACTCTCTCTATGGTCGTATGATTCTAAACAAGTCCACAGCTTCTAGGGAGTATCCTGAAGGTAGTGACACCAAAAACTTTATTTTTCACAGCGTTACTTTTTGATTTAATTTTTTCCATAAACTCTCATGAAGCTGAACTGTACTATGAAACATCCCAATATGTTGCTGACGTGCTCACTGAAGCTCCCAATCTTTTCTCTCCATTTTCTTCTTGGATTCTTAAAGAACCAGCTCACAAGTACCTACTCTCTGGGCATTTCCTCCAGCATATTTTTCCACAAAATTATTTTTATTAAATATTAATTATTAAATTAATTATTTAATAGAAATGCTATTGATAAAAGTGTAATACAATGATTGCAAACAATTATGAACAAAATTTGATGGTTATCTCTATAGTGCCAACAAGCCTTTTGTAGAAATTTTGAAAACATTTTCTGCCTATGTTTTTCCTTATCTCAGTTTACACAGATTGTGGGGCTTTTTTTCCTTTAAAGGTAAAAAGGTAAAGCTGTGTCTTACATGCATGCCTTATTTAACAATAGTTTCAATTTAATTTATTTTTATATTGTCAAAATATTTATTTTTAAATTTAGTTATCAAAGAAATAGAATTTTCATGAGTTGGTGTCTTTGTTTGCTACTATTGAGATAGTTATGGTGCAATGGAAAAAAACCCTTCAAGTTAGGGAATCCGAGCTTAAATTCTGCTTCTTCAACCTACTACCCACATGGCAGTGAGCCTCTAACCTTGTGTTTTTCATTCTTTATACACAATGAGAATATGAACATTTAACTCATAGAAATATATTAACATATTAAATGATTATACATATGAAAGATCTAACCTTAGTAACTGACACACATTAGTTACTCAAAATTTATTCATTTATCCATTCCTTCATTCATTTATTCATTCACCTATTCTTTTCTACAATGACAATGCAGAGCGCCCTCCTGAGCAAATTACTTTCTGACAGTAAGTTAAGACTAATACAGGTGCATTCAAATTTTACCTTATCACCAAAAATCCAACTTTTGTAAAGCCCACAATAAAGTAGTGAAAAGATACAGAGATTGGGTGTAGGAAAAGGCACAGAACTTGAAGCGGGTGAGTGATGTACTGCTTTTGGAACTGTTACCTTGATTCACATCACTTACCCCGGAACAAAACTAGAAAACTACTCTCCAAAAAAATGATAGATTTACATAGGAATAGTCAGGGCTTTAACTATGCGTGTTGTTTTCATTCCCTCAACAGCAAATGACATTCTTGATCACCTTTCTTCTCCTGAAATACCCTCCTCTTTGTGATACTTCATTCTCTTGATTTTTGCCTTTTCAGTGTTCTCTCTAACTAGTCCTAAGTCCTATCCTAAACTATTCCAGGCCCTTTACTGCTACAGCTTCCTTTTCTTCTTTACATAAATGCCCATAGAGTCACCTAAAACTTAACACATTTAAAGTAAAACTATAATTTTCTTTTTCCATCTTTTCCTTCTCTCCTGACCTAATTGATTACTTCCTTTGTGTTCCTCATCTCAGTAATTAGTATATCATACCCACAATTGCTTAAACAAATACTAAGAGCCAGCCTTGATTTATCCCTTTTTCTAACTCTTACTACAATAAATTACCAAATCCCTTCAATTTTACGTCAAAATATATAACACATTGGTCCCCGTCTCCATTATTGCTATCTTTATTCAAGCTGTCATCCTCTCTCCCCTGATATATGTGATAGCCTCTAATTGCTTTTCCTGGTTCCATACTAGTTCTCCAAATTACAGCAACAAGAATGATCATTATAAAATAAAATTCAAACCGCTTTTCTATTGTCAGAATATAATCCATGTAAAGCACTTAGCACAGTGTCTCATACATCATAGGCATTAAAAAAAATGTTAGTTCTCTTTCTCTCTCTGTTTTCTATGCACTTTAATGTTTGCACATGCTACTCTCCAAGAATGCTCTTAAGCATCTTCTTGGTGCAACTTTACCTAAACAACTTGCGATTTTGCTCAAAGTGAAGTTTATTCCTCCTTTTTGTGCCACCATAATTGGATGCATGAGGTTGTGTTATAGACCTCGTGACAATGACTTGCAATTTAAAACAGAAATGTTAGATATATATGATAACATGTATGTGATTACCTTAAGGGAAAATAAATGTTTGACGTATTTTTGCACACTCACTATATCTGATAAACAGTAAAATTTCAAAAACAGTTTCATTCAAGGAATAAAACTGTTTATCAGCTTAGTAGTACAATGGAAAATTTTACTTTCTTAACTAGATCACAGTAGACAGCATATGAGAAAAAAGTTTAAAACCAGAGGGAAAATGCTGGGGAAAGCTAAAACACAAGGTCATTATTGTATCAGTGTATGACATGTATTTAACTTTGAAATGTGGTGAATGAATTATCAGAATGTTGGGAGTATGCTTAACATTCTTTGTTTAACTCAAATCAAAAAATTGCAAAATTTAAAAAAAAAGACAACCTAGAATATACTCTATAAATAGTCAAAGATATTTATTAATATAGAAACTTCTCTATTTGGATAATCACATTCATGCATAGTACAATATATGAAATGCATATTTCAGGGACTGTGTAATATTTAATTGATATTCAAGTGTTAAAATTACTAAGCTAGTTTCATTCAATTTCAGCATCTGATTGAGAACTGAAAGTTCGAGAGAAGTGATGAAGGAAATAGAACCAACATAAGATCTAACATTTAAGGAAATGCTTTAAAAAAACTGTTTCAGCTGTTGTGTTCTACACATATTTTGATTTAAATTACATTAACTTTGAGATGGCCATAGGAAGAATACTTAGTTATATGTAATTGAGTTATTATGCAAAGGTAATTAAATATATTTTTCTCTAAGAACAGTGGGAAGTTAAAAGCCCCTGGTGGCAGTTAAAATAATCACTCAGTAAGTTTATTATTTTTTAAGTCATTATACTTGATATACAGTATAATATTAGTTTCAGGGGTATAACAGTGATTCAACACTTTTATACATTATGAAATAATCACCACAATAAGTACAATTACCATCCATCACCATACAAAGTTGTACAATATCATTGACTACACTCCCTATGTGTACATTACATTCTAATGACTTACGTATTTTATGTGTTAAGAGGAAGTTTGTACCTCTTAATCCTCTTCACCTATTTCCTCCATCCACCCACGCTTCCCTCTGGCAACCACCAGTTTGTTCTCTCCATCTATAACTCTTTTATATTTTGTTTTGTTTGTTCATTTGTTTTGTTTTTTTAGCTTCCACATTGGAGTAAAACCATACAGTATTTGTCTTTCTTTGTCTGACTTATTCTATTTAGCACAGTACCCTCAAGGTCCATCCACGTTGTCTCAAATGGCAAGATTGTATTCCTTTTTCTGACTGGATAGTATCCCACTGTGTGTGTGTGTGTGTGTGTGTGTGTGTACTTATATAACACCTCTTCTTTATCCATTTATTTATCAATGGACACACAGGATGCTTTCATATCTTGGAAGTATAAATAGTGCTGCAATGAATACAAAAGTACATATACCTTTTCAAATAAGAGTTTTTGTTTTCTTTGAATAAATATCCAGAAGTGGAATTGCTGGATCTTATGGTAGTTCATTTTTAGTTTTATGAGGAAACTCCCCAAAAACAAATGTCCAGGTCCAGATGGCTTCACAGATGAATTCTACCAAGCATTTAAAGAAGAGTTAATAGCTATCATTCTTAAACTGTTCCAAAAAACTTCCAAATTCATTTCATGAGCCCAGCATTACCCCAATACCAGTATCAGACAGACCACAAAAAGAGAAAATTACCAGCCAAAAATCCTGATGAAAAAAGATGAAAAAATCTCCTAACAAAATGTAGCAAACCAAATTAACAATGCATTAAAAGGATTATATACCATAATCAGTGGGATCCATACCAGGGATGCAAGGATCATTTCACATTTGTTAATCAATCAACATAACACATCACTTTAACAAAACAGAGGCTAATAATCATATGGTGCAGAAAAATCATTTGGTAAAATTCAACATCTATTTATGATAAAAACTCTGAACAAAATGGGTATAGAAGGAACATATCTCAACATAATAAAGGCCATATATGATAAACCCACAGCTAACATCATACTCAATGGTGAAAAGCTGATAGATCTTCCTCTAAGATCAGGAACAAGATAAGGATGCTCACTTTTGCCACTTTTACTCAACATAGTATTGGAAGTTCTAGCCACAGTCATTAGGCAAGAAAAAGTAATAAAAGACATCCAAATCAGAAAGAATGAAGTAAAATTGTCACGATTTGCACATGACATGATCTTATATATGGATAACCACAAAGACTCCACCAAAAACTATTAAAACTAATAAATTGATTCAGTAAAGTTACAGGGTACAAAATTAATGTACAGAAACCTGTTTCACTTCTATACACATACAATGAACTATCAGAAAGAGAAATTAGGAAAAAAATCCTACTTACAATTGTGTCAAAAGAATAAAATATCTACAAATAAATTTAACCAAGAAGGTAAAAGGCATGCACTCTGAAAACTATAAGACACTGATGAAAAAATGGAAGGTGATACAAAAAAAATGGAAAGATATACTGTGCTTACCTATTGGAATAATTAATATTGTTAAAATGTTTATTCTACTCAAAGCAATCTACAGATTCATTGCAATGCCTATTAAAATACAAATGGCATTTTCCAACAGAACTAGAACAAACAATCTGAAAATTTGTCTGAGGGACTTCCCTGGTGGTGCAGTAGATATGACTCTGCACTCCCAATGCAGGGGGCCCAGGTTTGATTCCTGGTCAGGGAACTAGATGTGAGAACATGTATGCCACAACTAAGAGTTCACACACCACAACTAAGGAGCCCACCTGCTGTAATTAAGACCTAATGCAACCAAATAAATAAATGAATTTTTAAAAGAAAAAAAATTGTATGAAACCACAAAAGATTTTGAAGAGTTAAAGCAATCTTGAGAAGGAAGAATAAAGCTGGAGGTATCATGCTCCCTGATTTCAAGCTTTACTACAAAGCTATAGTAATCAAAACAGTATAATACTGACAAAAAAGACACACAGCTCAATGGAACAGAATAGAGAGCCCCAAAATAAACCCACACTTATATGATCAATTAATCTATGACAAAGGAAACAAAAATATAAAATAATGAAAAGACAGCCTCTTCAATAAGTAGTTTTGGAAAAACTGGACAGCGACATGCATAAGAATGAAACTGCACCACTTGCTTACACCATAAACAAAAACAAACTCAATATGGATCAAAGACATATTGAGATCTGAAACCATAAAACTCCTAGAAGAAAACATAAGTAGTATGCTGTTTGATATCATTCTTAATATTTTTTAGATCTTTCTCCTTTGACAAGGACAACAAAAGCAAAAATAAACAAATGGGACTGCATCAAACTAAAAAGCTTTTGCACAGTGAAGGAAGTCATAAACAACTAAAAAATTCAACTTACTGAATGGGACAATATATTTCCAATTAGAGGTTAGTATCCAAAATATATAAAGAACTCACCCAACTCAAAAAAAACTATCCAATTAAAAAATGGAGGGAACCTGAATAGACATTTTTCTAAAGGACACATACAAATAGCTAACAGACATCTGAAATAATGCTCAATATCATTAATTATCAGGGAAATGTAAATCAAAACCATTATGAGATATCACCTCACACCTGTCAAACGGCTATTATCAATAAGCCAACAAATTACAGGTAGTGGTGGGGATGTGGAAAAAAGAATCATTGTGCACTCTTGGTAAGATTGTAAATTGGGGCAGCCACTATGAAAACAAGTACTTAGGTTCCTCCAAAATTTCCAAATATAAGTACCATATGATCCAGAAATTCCACTTCTGTGTATTTGTCCAAGGACAATAACAATACTAATTTGAAAATGTACATGCACCTCAGTGTTCACTGCAGCATTATTTACAATAACCAAAATATAGAAGCAACTTAAATGTCCACTGATAGATGAATGAATAAAGTAGATGTTGTATACACAGGATAGAATATTACTCAGCCATAAAATGAACAAAATATTGCCATTTGAGACAACATGGATAGACCAAAATTGTATTATACTAAGTAAAATGAGTTAGTGAGAAGTTCATTTTTAATTCCTTGTAAATTTCAAAAATATTCCTTTTTGCCTGTTGACTTATATATTTTTCTTTGTGTTGTGACATCTTTTCATAAGTCTTATAAAGAGTTTTACTCTATTTGCTCAGTAACCTTGTATAATTGTCTAGTATTTTATTTAGGCTTACTATTTTCCTAAGAAAGTAGATAAATTCTTAATGAATCTGCTCAAATGATTTTTTTATATACTGTTTAGCAAACTCTTTATTGATTCAGTAATATGTAACCCATTGACAGAGAAGTGGTAGCTAAGCTAAAATGAAAACTTTACATGTTCATAGTTAATCACTGTGCTTAGCAGAGCCCTTTACCAGAAATCAGATATCACGTGGCTGCGATCCATTCTTGATGCAGAAACAACTGTTTTTGGTAAACTACTCACTATCATTACTATCCTCTAATGGGTTTCCATTTTCTGATACAATCTTTTTCTAAGGCTACAACAGCTATTTGGTATAGCCCTCCTAGTGTCAAGGACTCTCACAAATTCAGTCCAGGATTGTGTTGGTTGTTATTGCTTTTTTGCTAGTAGCAAAAAATATATATTACTTAACTACACATTTTTTCTTCTCTAAGTCACAGTATATCTAGTATTAATACAAGGAGTCCATCATTTTAGACTACTGTCTAAATCATTATTACAAACTATGTTATGGATTTTGTATTACAGCACTGTTAAAACCTGACCCCAACATTACTATGTCTGAATGGCCTGATCATGAACAAGTAGCTCTTCCAAAACCATCACAAACTTCTTTGTGGGATCCCTGTAGATTAAATCAGAGTAAGTTAGTTTCAGATCAACATCCTTTACATTCTGAAAGTTTTCATTTTCTTAGGCCTAATAAACTAAATCCTAAATTTCATTGCTCATCCTTAGGTTAGTAGCACTAGTGAATAAAAATACCTGAATGATAAAAGTAATGATATTTGATTGGCAAATTAGTAAATTCAAATTTTGAAGGCCTTAGAGACTACAAAATAATTTAATTTTAAATTATGACAGGAAAACTATTTAGACCCAATAATATTGAGTGATAAAGAAATAGTTTTAAAATGTTTTTTATCTTTGTATAAAATATTCAGAATATTTGTAGTTTTAATGTATTGACAAAATTCTAACTAACTGCTAAAACATAATAAGATTATACAGTGTTAAGGTGGACTATCCTGCTTCTCACCTGTGCCTTTTAGGAGCTAAACTATTTATTTGCAAAAAAAAAAAAAAAAAAAAAAAAAATCATCCTTAAACTGGAAGTGATCTAACTCAAGGAGAGAGCACAATAGATCATTAAGAAAGAAATAGTTGGGTCACAAATCAAGCCTTGGAAAATTTAAGAAAATTAAAATCGTATCAAGAATCTTTTCTGGTCACAACGCTATGAGACTGGAAATGAATTACACGAAAAAAACTATAAAAAACACAAATACATGGAGGCTAAACAGTGCACTACTAAATAACCAAGAGATCACTGAAGAAATCAAAGAAGAAAATAAAAAATACATAGAAACAAATGACAATGAAAATACGATGACCCAAAACCTACAGGATACAGCAAAAGCAGTTCTATTGAATATTATAGCAATTCAATCTCACCTCAAGAAACAAGAAAAATCTCAAATGAACAATCTAACCCTGCACTTAAAACAGCTAGAGAAAGAAGAACAAAGAAAACCCAAAGTCAGTAGAAGGAAAGAAATCATAAAGATCAGAGAAGAAAAAAATGAAATAGAAATGAAGAAAACAATAGCAAAGATCAATAAAACTAAAAGCTGCTTCTTGAGAAGATAAACAAAATTGATAAACCCTTAGCCAGACTCATCAAGAAAAAAAGGGAGAGGATGCAATCAATAAAATTAGAAATGAAAATCACAACTAACACTGCAGAAATACAAAGGATTATAAGAGACTACTACAAGCAACTATATTGCCAATAAAATGGACAATCACGGAGAAATGGACAAAGGCTTAGAAACTTACAATTTCCCAAGACTGAACCAGGAAGATTTAGAAAATATAAACAGACCTATCACAAGTAATGAAATTGAAACCATAATTAAAAATCTTCCAACAAACAAAAGTCCAGGACCACATGGCTTCACAGGTGAATCCTATCAAACATTTAGAGAAGAGCTAACTCCCATCCTTCTCAAACTGTTCCAAAAAAATTCAGAGGAAGAAACACTCCCAAATTCATTCTATGAAGCCACTATCACCCTGATACCAAAACCAGACAAAGATATCACAAAAATAAAATTGTAGACCAATATCACTGATGAACATAGATGCAAAAATCCTCAACAAAATACTAGCAAACAGAATCCAACAGCACATTAAAAGGATCATACACCATGATCAAGTGGGGTTTATCCCAGGGATGCAAGGATTCTTCAATATATGCAAATCAATCAATGTGATACATCACATTAACATATTAAGGAATAAAAACCATATGATCATCTCAATAGATGCAGAAAAAGCTTTTGACAAAATTCAACACCCACTTATGATAAAACTCTCCAGAAAATGGGCATAGAGGGAACCTACCTCAACATAATACAGGCCATATATGATAAACACACAGCAAGCATCATACTCAATGGTGAAAACCTGAAAGCATTTCCACTAAGATCAGGAACAAGACAAGGATGGCCACTCTCACCACACTTATTCAAATAGTTTTTGAAGTCCTAGCCATGGCAATCAGAGAAGAAAAAGAAATAAAAGGAATACAAATTGGAAAAGAAGAAGTAAAACTGTCACTGTTTGCCAATGACATGATACTACACATAGAAAATCTTAAAGATGACACTAGAAAACTTCTAGATCTAATCAATGAATTTGGTAAGATTGCAGGATACAAAATTAATGCTCAGAAATCTCGGGCATTCCTATACACCACCAACAAAAATCAGAAAGGGAAATTAAGGAAACACTGCCATTTACCATTGCAACAAAAAGAATAAAATACCTAGGAATAAACCTGCCTAAGAAGGCGAAACACTTGTACTCAGAAAACTATAAAACACTGATGAAAGAAACCATAGATGACATAAACAGATGGAGAAATATACCATGTTCTTGGATTGAAAGAATCAATATCGTGCAAATGACTATACTACCCAAAGCAATCTACAGATTCAATGCAATCCCTATGAAAATACCAATGGCATCATTCACAGAATTAGAACAAGAAGTCTTACAGTTCATATAGAAACACAAAAGACCCCGAATAGCCAAAGCAATCTTGTGAACGAAAAATGGAGTTGGAGGAATCAGGCTCCTTGACTTCAAACTATACCACAAAGCTACAGTAATCAAGACAGCATGGCATTGGCACAAAAACAGAAATATAGATCAATGGTACAGGGATAGAATGCCCAGAAATAAACCCACACACATATGGGCACCTAATTTATGACAAGGAGGCAAGAACATACAATGGACAAAAGACAGCCTCTTCAATAAGCAGTGCTGGGAAAACTGGACAGTTACATGTAAAAGAATGAAGTTAGAATACTACCTAACACCATACACAAAAATAAACTCCAAACTGATTAAAGACTTAAATTTAAGACCAGACACTATAAAACTTTTAGAGGAAAACATAGGAAAAACGCTTTTTGACATAAACCACAGCAAGATCTTTTTTGACCCACCTCCTAGAGTAACAGAAATAAAAACAAAAATAAACAAGTGGGATTTAATTAAACATAAAAGCTTTTGTACAGCAAAGGAAACCATAAACAAGACAAAAAGACAACCCTCAGATGAAGTGAGAGTGGCACTGACATATATACACTACCAAATGTAAAATAGATAGCTAGTGGGAAGCAGCCGCATAGCACAGGGAGATTAGCTCTGTGCTTTGTGACCATTTAGAGGGTTGGATAGGGAGGGAGGGAGGTGCAAGAGGGAGGGGATATGGGGATATATGTACATGTATAGATGTATAGGTGATTCACTTTGTTATACAGCAGAAACTAACACAACACTGTAAAGTAATTATACTCCAATAAAGATGTTAGAAAAAAAAAGGCAAAGAGAACTTTGCAGATGTGATTAAACTGAGGATCTTGAAAGAAAAAAAAAAAAGGCAACCCTCAGAATGGGAGAAGATATTTGCAAATGAAACAACAGACAAAGGATTAATCTCCAAAATATACAAACAGCTCATGGAGTTCAATATCAAAAAAACAAACAATCCAGTTAAAAAATGGGCAGAAGGCCTAAATAGATATTTCACCAAGGAAGACATACAGATGGCCAAGAGGAACATGAAAAGATGCTCAACATCACTAATTATTAGAGAAATGCAAATCAAAACTACAATGAGGTATCACCTCACACCAGTCAGAATGGCCATTATCAAAAAGCTAGAAACAATAAAGGCTGGAAAGGGTGTGGAGAAAAGGGAACCCTCTTGCACTGTTGGTGGGAATGTAAATTTATAGAGCCACTATGGAGAACAGTATGGAGGTTCCTTAAAAATCTAAAAGTAGAACTACCATACGACCCAGCAATCCCACTACTGGGCATATACCCTGAGAATACCATAATTCAAAAAGAGACATGCACCACAATGTTCATTGCAGCATTATTTACAATAGCCAGGACATGGAAGCAACCTAAATGTCCATCAACAGATGAATGGATAAAGAAGATGTGGCACATGTATACAATGGAATATTACTCAACCATAAAAAGAAATGAAATTGAGTTATTTGTAGTGAGACGGATGGACCTAGAGTCTGTCATACAGATTGAAGTCAGAAAGAGAAAAACAAATACCATATGCTAATGCAAATATATGGAATCTAAAAAAAAATAAGAAAAAAATGTACTGATGAACCTAGTTGCAGGGCAGGAATAAAGAGTTAGACAGAGAATGGACTTGATGACATGGGGTGGGAGGACGAAGCTGGGGCGAAGTGAGAGCAGCATCGACATATATACACTACCGAATGTAAAATAGTTAGTTGGCTTTTGGGAAGCAGCAGCATAGCACAGGTGCTTTGCATTGACCTAGAGGGGTGGGATAGGGAGGGTGGGAGGGAGGCTAAAGAGGGAGGGGATATGGGGACGTGTATGCATATGGCTGATTCACTTTGTTGTGCAACAGAAACTAACACGGTATTTTGAAGCAATTATACTCCAATAAAGCTCTATTTTTTAAAAAAGATAGAAATAGTTGAATATTTAAGATAGCTTCTAAAATAGTAAAGAAAATAAGAAATTCTACAAAACGCAGAACTCTTTTTATGACACAATAGCGTTTTGATTTAATGCAATTATTTTACCAATATGAATGAGAAAACACATTCTCTGTTTAGTATAACATGATTGCTATTGGTACATATTCCACTATTTGCAAATGTGATTCAGAAATACTATCTTAATAGTGAAAATGTGCTGTTTACTAAAACAATGAAAACTTTCCAAATCATAGATAGCAATCTAATTATAGGTCCCTTCTCTTTTCCATCTCTTAAGTTACAAGTATTCTTAGGCAAATATCCTAACACAATGGAAATGTTCTTTAAAGCAACTGAGAAAGATTTATTTAATGGAAGGAAGAGGAATTCATTAGAATCTAACGTTAAACTATTAATAAATTATGAAAAGCTTAGCTTAGGGCAGGATGAACAATGATTAATCTAGGTATTCAGAGATGCAGCTCTCAAATCACACACGAATGTGGAGATGTCTCCTGCTGATATAAACACTGAGGTACAGAGAGGCTATGCAAATATGCTCAAATATACAGAGTAGTGGATGAATAAGATAGTGAAGATTCAAATTCAAGCCACCTGGCTGGCTCCACTCTATTGTGCTGTGTCTAAATCTGTAAGGGAATTTATCAGTAGAAATTGTAATGATAAAAATAGATGTGTGATAATTTAGTGTTCAACCATCTATTCATTAATTCAAGCTGGGTGTGTGTATTTTAAATGAGTAGCTAAGATCTCATTTAATATCAGGTATGACACTTCAAGAAATTGAAAACTTTAAAGGTAGGAAAAATGTAGACATATATTATGATTCCAAACTGTAGTACTATATAAAGGATATTTAATTATAGTAGAATACTATTATGAGTCTAGGAAAAAACTCATTTCAGAATGAGTATAGGAACATTTCAGAATCATTGGTCGATCTCAGAATAGATTGGTTGAAAATAGTTTTCCTTAAGTAGTACGTCTTTATATGGATCACTCTGGCCAACAAGAACAAGAACAATAAAACACATAAATTCTGTGTAGCTCTTGATCTAGACATAACCAGTCTTGAGTACTAACTTGTAAATTGGTTGATAAGACTGTCAGTATATCATATTTCTGCAAAGTGATATGTGACTTTGAAACACTGTGGCCCGCAGAAGCAAAAAAAAGAACAAAATCAACTAGAAATCATTAAATTTATAATTTATATGTGGCACAATTAAGTAAAAAAAATATTGTCTCCACTTAAATTTGTGACTGTAGATTGAGTCCTGTTACCAAGAAGCCACCAACCATTATGCTTGTGAGATTCCATCTGACCTTATTTGTACTCCAAACAAATTGAATTGAAAATAAAAATCACTCCATATACTCACCTAACACCTTAAAAATTGGTATCTAATCAAAATGTATAAATGGATGAACAGGTGAATGAATATCAGTGGGGGATAATGTTGCAAGCCGAGCAGCCACTGGGACAATAATTTTCTGTATTGATCTGCAGTGGTGATGGCATGTTTCAGAGTCAAAGTGCTTTCTGCCTGAGGATGGAGGGGAGGTCAATTCCTTGCTTGTAGTACATTCCTACACCATTCATCAGGGAGAATCTGAGATGAAAAAGACTATGTTCATATCACACACACTCAGTAGCTGTGTGACTCTGGCAAATTACTCTAACTCTGGGTCTCAATTTTCTAATACTTGTATTAGATTAATAAGTTACTTTTCAGGCTTGACATGAGAAATCAATGAAACAGTGTCAATAAAGTGAAAAGCATAGTTCCCAACTCTTAGTAAGCATTGACTAAATATTTGCTTTTTTGGGTACTATTAATATTGTGTTCATGACAGTCTCTGGCATGTAATTGATGCTAAATAATCAGTATCTATTATTACTATAATAATTATTAAACTATATAATAAGTGAGGAAAAAACTATGTTATTGAGTAGAAGTTTGTACCTGAAATGGACTTTTGGAACATTCTAGCCCAATTTCCTCATTTTATAGAAGGGACTACTAAAACTTGGGGACAAAGTAATTTGCCCAATCTCACTCAAACAGTTACGGTCTAGAATCTAGTTGGTCTAATTTTGGGCAAGCATCCATTTAGTACATCTTGTTCCTTTCTTAATGTATGATGCTATCTTTTTAACTTGGAGACTATAAGGCATTGTTCATATCATCTATAACAATGACTGGCTCCTAAATGACATGCAATCCATTTTTGTTCAGTTGAACTCACCCTAGTTAAACTGATGTGTCTCAGCATGTATAAATGTATTAATCCAGATTTATTTATCAAATAACTAACTCACTCTTGTAGGTTGTAGTTTTATTGACCTGATATGAGGCAAATACATTTTAATAAAAAGAGGCAGGTAGGAAAAACTTAATCTATGGAAACTTGGGAAGTGACAATGCATGAAGTGGATTCTCAAAGGCACAATGTGTCAGGGAACCTGAGATGAGCAGGGAAGTGTCAGAAAGACTCACTTGAGATTAATGTTACCAAAAGCATAGGTTGATGATGGTTTGATTATGCTTGTGGTTCCTGAATTAGAGGTTAGAGGAGTGGAGGTTGGTAGGAGCTGTGCTTATCTTCTTCATGCCACAGTTATATGGTGCAAAGGTGTGGCAGGAGGGGCATGAGTACCATGATTCTTAAGAAAATTTAGCTCCAGGTTTTTGGGACATAATTCTCCACGGGTTTCTTATGTTTCTCGTTGTGTTGGGAATCATTAAGACCCCCCCATAATCAATGATTCACTAGGAGGACTCAGGAAATAGTTGTATTCACAGCTATAATTTATAATAGTGAAAAGATTTAAAGCAAAATCAGCAAAGGGAAAAGGCACAAGGGGCAAAGTCCAGAGGAAATCAGGCACACACACTTCCAAGAATCCTCTCTCAGTGGAGTCACACAGGACTCAATTACCCCAGAAACTAGCTGCTGACAAAGTGTGTCTACTAGTGTGACTGTCTAGAAGGGAAGCTCATTAGAGACTCACTGCCTAGGTTTTTTATATTTTTTTGCGGTACGTGGGCCTCTCACTGTTGTGGCCTCTCCCGTTGCGGAGCACAGGCTCCGGACGCGCAGGCTCAGCGGCCATGGCTCACGGGCCCAGCCGCTCCGCGGCATGTGGGATCTCCCCGGACTGGGGCACGAGCCCGTGTCCCCTGTGTCGGCAGGCGGACTCGCAACCACTGCGCCACCAGAGAAGCCCTGCCTAGGGTTTTTATTGAGAGCTAGTCAGGAGGTAACTTCTGCCACGCATGTATCAAGATTCCAGTTTCTCAGAAGGAAGGTAAGCATTCAGTTTGTACAAACTGTCTAGTTCCAGTGAGTTACTCTTATAATTTGGGAAAAATTTATGTCAGTGTATAGAACTGTTTACCATTCATGTGTTCAGATGCCAGCCAAGGGTCAATCTTGCAAGCAGATCTTCTAAGGACAGCAGTCCCAGATCTGCAATGTTGTCCCCTTATCACGGTCATGAACAGACCCAGCTTTTGTTTTGGAACATCTTTTCAAACATAGATGTATTGTCAACAGCCTTGGAAGATGAAGATAAAGTCTCCATCCAGGGCGAACGTTGGGCAGGTTTGCTTGCAGGCCATTATAAAATCTGAGCTCATTCCCTCTTTGCATTTGAAGATCTTCAGATTTAATTTGGCATCTACTTAAAGAATTCATCTTTCTGGTTAAAGCCTTGTTCAATATGAGAGTACTCCTTTGGCACTTCAGTCTGATCTTGAGGTCAGACACTTTCAACCAAAGCTGCTTTAAATGAAACTGTGCCCATATGGCTTTCAGCCTATTCCTTTGGAAAGGCTGTCTTCAGCCAGGCTCCTCTGGGACCAAACTATCTCCTTAGGACTGGTTGGAATTGGCTTGCAAGCTATTTGAGTTGAGTAGTTTGTGCTATGAGCTGTTTGAAAATTATTCTTTTCTATAGAGAAAAACCTCTACAAATGGGATCCAAGATATCTAAGTGTTTTGAGGGTGTCCCTTCCCCTCATACAGGCACTCTGGCTTATGTTTAAAAACATTGGTCCCTCTTCATGTGAATTTCTAACTAAATGAACCAACCTGATCAAAGGCAGTTCAAAATATCAATGGCCATTATGGTGAACTTTGAACTCTCCAAACTTAATTTCCTTAAAACCTTAACTTTGAACTCTCCAAACTTATTTCCTTAAAAATAGCTCAAAAAATTTTAAAACCCAGTGGAATGCTTATTTTGATTGGTATTTTGAGGCTTCCAAGCATTATCAGGAGTCTAAAATTGCCTCTCTGCAAAATAAGATTTTAAAATTAACTGAGGCAAACAAAAAATTAAAGAAAGCAAAATGCTTCCCAAAGCCTCAGTTTCTTCTTCCTTGGCTTCACTGTCTCAGGCTCCACCTCTGGCACCACCTTATCTTTCTCCCTCAGCTCCTCATGGCCAGACCCTGCCTCAAGTGGAATCATTCTTTTCCCTTCTACACCAGCCATGCCTCTACTATACTCTCAGTTCCCCCATATTAATTCTCTTGCCAAACTTTCCCTTTTCCATAAAACTCTCCCCACTTCCTTTTCCTCTGAACTTGTCAAAACCAGTCCCTTTAAAATTAAGTTTTCTGAGTTACCTAAAGCTAAACCCTTAATTTCTTATACTCTCTGGACTAAAGCTGAACTGCGAGCCTTAGTCAAATATTTCCCCAAAGTAACCTTAGATCCTCACAGAATTGCTGAGGGATTTAATACAGTTGACCCTTGAACAACATGGGCTTGAACTGCATGGGTCCACTTATACGCAGATTTTTTTCAATAGTAAATAGTACAGTATTACAGGATCCGCAGTTCAGTCTGCAGATGTGGAACTGTGGATAATGGAGGAACTGTGTATACAAAAGGGTTGACTATAAATTATACACAGATGTTCGACTGTGTAGAGGGTTGGTGCTCTTAACTCCTACATTGTTCAAGGGTCAACATTTTTTTGTACCTCATACAGTAAAAGCTCTCCTGAATTCTCATCTCCCTCAACATTTCTCAGCTAGCCACCTCACCTCTCATAATGTCTTTTTGTTAACTTCCCCTCACATGACTCTTTTATGTTGTAATAACGTTAACCCAAATACCGTTTTCCCCTTCATCGCAGAGAAAGTCCGTCATAACCACTGCTTAATGCTAATGGATCACCTCCTGACTCCTCATAACAGGAAAATCCACTGGGTAAAGTTGACTTCTCACGGTTCACTGATGGTTCTTACTTAAAAGGTGACAATGGCAAATAATGTGCTGGGTGTACTATTACAGTTCCTATTGATGTTCTTGAGGCAGCATCTTTGCCTATGGCTACTTTAGCTCAACCTGCTGAATTATACACTCTTACAAGGGCTTGTACTTTAGCCAAGGACAAAACTGTCAATATTTATACTGATAGTAGATATGCTTTCGGAATAGCTCATGATTTTGGAATGTTGCAGAGGCAATATGGTTTCCTTACTTCCACTGGAAATAAGATTAAAAATGTCCTTATGTTCAGGAATTATTGAATGTGATACTTTTATCTGTTGTTTTAGCTATCATTAAATTTCCTGCATATTCTAAACTTGAGTGTCTGGAAGCTAAAGGAAATCAGCTTACTGATACTTCTGCAAGGAATGCTGCCCTTAAAGGGACCAACAGCAGACAAACCTCTGTCATGGTACGAAGGGATATTTCCCCAAATTACAACTTAGAAAAACTGGCTGGAAAGGGCCAACAATTGGACTCAGGAAAAAAAAAAAAAAAAAAAAAAAAAAGAACAAGATTGGAAATTCAACAATTGTTGGTTTGATAAAAAGAGAAAGTTCTGATTTGGACCTAATAACAACCCAGTACTGCTGTAGAATCTAAAATTCTCCCTGCTTACCACTGTGCCTGCATTAAACCATTGGTTTACCAACAAAATGATAGTCTTTATAAATCAATATTGGTGGGGAAAAATTAACAAAGCTGAAAAAAGTGCCTACCTCCCTCGTCCCCCTTGTCCTAAGTACAACCGAGGAAGCCTGTTTCTACTGCTCCTGGACATTTTAAACTGCCTAATTGACAATTTGAGGTCTGACAATTGGAATTTGGACAATTTCCTCCATCCAATGGATATACATATGTTTTAGTCACTTTCAGTATGTTTTCACACTGGACTGAAGCCTTTCCTTGCAGATAAGCTTATTGCCTCTTGTGGCTAAAGTCCTTTTGGAAAAGATTATCTCTACCTGGGGAACTTCACTCAAATTGCATAATGATCAAGAAATCCATTTTACTGCCCAGGCACTCTGACAGGTCTGTGCTGTTTGGCTGGTCTTACAACACTGTCGCTGTGCTTTTACCAACCTCAATCCTCTGGTTCAGCTGAAAACACTAATGGCATTAAGACAGTTGGCCTCAGAATGGGAGAAAATATTTGCAAATGAAGCAACTGACAAAGGATTAATCTCCAAAACTTATAAGCAGCTCATGCAGCTCAATAGCAAAAACACAAACAACCCAATCCAAAAATGGGCAGAAGACTTAAATAGGCATTTCTCCAAAGAAGATATACAGACTGCCAACAAACACATGAAAGAATGCTCAACATCATTAATCATTAGAGAAATGCAAATCAAAACTACAATGATATATCATCTCACACCAGTCAGAATGGCCATCATCAAGAAATCGAGAAACAATAAATGCTGGAGAGGGTGTGGAGAAAAGGGAACACTCTTGCACTGCTGGTGGGCATGTGAATTGGTACAGCCGCTATGGAGAACAGTATGGAGGTTCCTTAAAAAACTACAAATAGAACTACCATATGACCCAGCAATCCCACTACTGGGCATATACCCTGAGAAAACCATAATTCAAAAAGAGACATGTACCAAAATGTTCATTGCAGCTCTATTCACAATAGCCCGGAGATGGAAACAACCTAAGTGTCCATCATCGGATGAATGGATAAAGAAGATGTGCCACATATATACAATGGAATATTACTCAGCCATAAAAAGAAACGAAACTGAGCCATTTGTAATGAGGTGGATAGACCTTGAGTCTGTCATACAGAGTGAAGTAAGTCAGAAAGAGAAAGGCAAATACCATATGCTAACACATATATATGGAATTTAAGAAAAAAAAATGTCATGAAGAACCTAGGGGTAAAACAGGAATAAAGACACAGACCTACTTGAGAATGGATTTGAGGATATGGGGAGGGGGAAGGGTAAGCTGTGACAAAGCGAAAGAGAGGCATGGACATATATACAGTACCAAACGTAAGGTAGATAGATAGTGGGAAGCAGCCGCATAGCACAGGGAGATCAGCTCGGTGCTTTGTGACCACCTGGAGGGGTGGGATGGGGAGGGTGGGAGGGAGGGAGACGCAGAATGGAAGGGATGTGGGAACAGATGTATATGTATGACTGATTCACTTTGTTATAAAGCGGAAACTAATAATATTTTTTTTAAAAAAAGAAGAAGACTCAGTTGGCAAATTTGTAGGAGCTCTCCAATACTCTGGCCAAAAGCACCAGTCTTTCTAAATCTCAGAGCAACCTCTTTTGGAACTTATAAACTCCCAGTCTTTGAGATAGTCACAGGGTGCCCAATGCACTTGATTCCTGTTTCTTTTGACTCACAACTGATGAAAGGAGAGTTACTGCAAAGGCTTAATTGTAGTGTTGCTTCTCCTAAAAGTAACCATATTTTGGTAGAACAATCTTTTCACAGTGAGCCTTTGGGAGATGAAGACCTTAAGTGTCATACTTTGCAATCTGAAGATTTTAGTTATTGGAAAAGAAACCTCTAGGACTCTCTTCAATGTGGCTGGAAGGGTCCCTATCAGGTAGTACTAACCAAACATTGTGCCAACAAACTCCAAGGAACAGATACTTGGATTCACGTGATGCACCTAAAGGTGTCAAACACGGCTGTAACTGCACATTATCTGGTGATCTGAAAGTAAAGACGTCCCAGAACTGAAGCAGATAACATCTGATGAGAGAGCTTTCCCAAGATATCCAGAACAGGTCTGTTGGAAGTTTGTTGTCAAAGTATTGATAATGGCGTAACACTTTAGGTGTTCTCCAATGTCTAGCATCTTAATAACATATGGACTTTAGATTAAAAGTACCTGAGACTACTCCTTGCTACTCAGATGTGAATTTAATAGGTGCCCAATCCTTGCACTTTCCCTCCAACATGAGACACTACACTCAGGAAGAATTCTGAGGACAAAAAGACAAAAAGGACAAAGGACAAAAAGACTCTAAAACCAGAAAACCTGACTCTTGTTCAGTGATAATTTAAAGAAAGATCTTGATCAAAAGGAGGAAATATAAAACATAAATAAACAGAAACCACAATTAAATAGAGATGGGAGTCCAAAACGGGGAGCTCTCATGCCCTTCAGTGATAGCAGAGCCCAACAGAAAGAAGAAATACTCTTCTTTCCTGGCAAGGAGTCAGCCAATGAAAAGGCACAGACTCTTTGTTTTATATAGCCTCCCAACTTCTTTTTCCTCTCTATAAAAGCGTTCTCCTTCCCTTCCTTTGTGGGGACTTGCATGTTGCTTGCCATGGCTGCAGACACAGACACGTAATTGCAATTCTCTGCTGATGCCAAATAAACCAATCTTTTCTGGGGAAATATCTAGCAGTCTAGTTTCAGGTCAACAATGAAGTTCATGTTTCTTGCTTTGCTACAAGTAATAAAGTCCTTTGTCTATGACCCATGAGCTTCATGTCTTCTGCCAGCACCCAGGAAACTGTGACAGGCTAAATTGTTAGTTTGCAAGCAACGCAAACTCACAAAACCTTTTACCTCTTGACACTGGTCATATTAGGATTCTCTTAGGAGCCTGTGGAAAGAGTGGCGTTAATTGCAATAAGACAGTTGGAGTTCACAGAACTAATCTGATTGGAGGTTGTGGTGATCAACCCAAGCTATCTGCTGTTTAATTATAGCTATGCAATTAATCACATATGTAACTCATTGGAAGAAATAGATGGCATACTGTGGGTTCAGCTTATAAATTTAAAAAATTTTAAGAAAGGCTAGGACAGACAGAGACTGAGTTGGGCCTGAAGGCTCTCCTTCATTAGTTTAATTTGTTGGGGATTATTTGAATTTTGAAGATAGATGAAGTTTTATTCCTCTTGCCTTCTTTTTTTAAAATTAATTAATTAATTTCTTTTTGGCTGCATTGGGTCTTTCTTGCTGTGCGTGGGCTTTCTCTAGTTGTGGTGGCTTCTCTTGTTGCAGAGCACGGGCTCTAGGCACGCAGGCTTCAGTAGTTGTGGCTCGTGGGCTCTAGAGCGCAGGTTCAGTAGTTGTGGCGCACGGGCTTAGTTGCTCCACGGCATGTGGGATCTTCCCGGACCAGGGCTTGAACCTGTGTCCCCTGTACTGGCAGGCAGATTTTTAACCACTGTGCCACCAGAGAAGCCCCCCTCTTGCCTTCTTAAGTATCCTCTGAAAAATGTGTCATTATTTGTTTTAAATTTTAGGTTTTTTTTGTTGTTTAAATAGAAATGTTCACAAACTTTGCAACCTCTGCATTTTTGTGAGATATAATGTAAATTTAATAAAGTATTAGGATTTAGTATTGATTAGTTTTGACAATTGTACACACCCATTTAACCACCACCTAAAATAAAGAATGGTGTTGTGCAATGTAGTAACCAATCACTAGCTACATGTGGCTACTTAGTCTTCAATGTTAATTAATTAAAGTTAAATAAAATCTAAAATTCATTTTCTTAATCACACTAACCTAACCACATTTCAAATTCTTAACAGCTACAGGTCAGTGGTAGTGGCCACTGACATGCAGCTATTGGACATATTGTACAGAACATATTTAGAACACTGCAAGAAACAATAGAAATGTACTCTTTAAATTAACAGCCTGCAACATTGGAAAGTGGCTTCTTTTACTCATAATAATTTTGAGATTCATCCGCATTATTGTGTGCATTTGCAGTTTTGTTTCCCATTTTACTGCTGTGTAGTATTCCACTTAATAGTTGTAGTACAATTTGTTTAATGATTCTGCTATTCATTAATGTTTATATTGCTTTCACTTTCAGTTATTATGAATAAGGCTGTCATGACATTCTGTACAATTCTTTTTGTGGACATATGTTTGTTTCATTCTCTTGAAAAAATACCCAGGGGTAGAATTGCTTAATCATTGGACAGGTATAAGTTTATCTTCATAAGAAACTGCCACATGAAAAAAAAATGTATAATAATATTATTTAGCAATGACATACTAATTCAGGCAATTAGAATTGGAGGAAAGACTGACAATACAAAATATTGGCAAGGATGTGTAATAGGTGGAAATCTTATATATTGCTGGTTGGAGGGTGAAATGGTACAGCTTCTTTGCACAACGATATATTATTGTGGTTTTAATATGTGTTTCCTTCTTGACTGAAGATGTTAAGCAGCTTTTCATGTATTTATTGGGCACTTTAACATCTTCTTTTGTGAAGTGTCTGTTGAATTCTTTTGCACACTTAGAACAATTAGTTACTTGCCTTTTAATTATTAATTTGTATAAGTACTTTATATATTCTAAATATGATTTCTTCAGATAATTATATTTTTAAGATTAAAATCCAAATCTTATATTTTTAAGATTTGGATTTTAATTAATATAAATGATTGTGGCTAAGTTTCAAGTTAACTATAGGAAAATATGGAGCACAAGCTTAGAAAGTCGTTTTTTGTTTTTTTGCTTTTTTAAAAAACAAAAGTCTGGCTTCCCTGGTGGTGCAGTGGTTGAGAGTCCTCCTGCCGATGCAGGGGACATGGGTTCGTGCCCCAGTTCGAGAAGATCCCACATGCCACGGAGTGGGTGGGCCCGTGAGCCATGGCCGCTGAGCCTGCACGTTCGGAGCCTGTGCTCCGCAACGGGAGAGGCCACAACAGTGAGAGGCCCACGTACCACAAAATAAATGAATGAATGAATGAATGTATTAAAGAGTATGCTATAAGCACAGTGGATCAAAAGAAATATCAGGGCCAAGAAAAGCCAGTTGGGGCTCCTTTGTACCAGAAACTTAAAAACCTTAGAAGAGAACATGAAGAAAAAAGTCACTTCAGAGCCTCTATGTATTTAAAGGTTTGATTTTTTAAATGTCTCTTTAATATTTCTAAAATTGTCTTGCAAACAAAAGCAAACTAAGCATACTTCATATGACAGAAAAGGTAAAACTCAATAATCCCTATGATTTTTGTGTTAGAAAATTAATTTTTCATGTAATGAACACTATATTCAAGATGTCTGGTAATTTTAGCACATAAAATAGAGCCAAATAGACAATTGAATATGTACTCCTATAACAATAAGGTTTTCTAAAAGCTCCATGTCTTTGGTACCACTGATTTACGTATAGAACATTTAATTAGTAAAGTTACCAGTGTATTTTTAAATGAATCCTTTGGCTTTATTTTCTGGGTACCCAGGAAAGATAGAATTCCAAATTTATAAATGGTATTCTTTATTTTTAAAAATACCCCAAATATGATTGCAGAAGGTAACAGTATGTGCTCACAAAATCTAATAATTTTCTTTTCACATTTTGCAAATTAAATCTTTCACTTCTCATATACAAAATTCAGAATATTTAATTCAGTCCAGGAGTACTACATATTGCCAAGTCACATAACTGCTCAAACAAATGATTATTTCTCTTCCTCCAAAACCATCAAACAAAAAAATACCATGCTTATTCCAACAAAGACACACATACTTGAAATCAGAAAATCTCTACAAAGTTGATCTAATATACAAATTCAACATTATGCACAATTCACCTAAAGCTATTTATGAATTTTTACTTTTCCTATGCCTTATATATTCAAGTGAAAACACAAGATGATTCAAAGATGCAGGTGCAACAGTTAAAATTCTTCCTCTATTGCTAAAAGTTACTGGGGGTTAAGTTTAAATGACACTCAAAGAAGTCAGAACCAATAATAAATCTCTGTTTTGTACTCCTTTCTTACTCATATACACAATCACTTCTCCAGACACACAATAAACATAGACACAACCACACAGATACATTTATACAAACACACACACACACACACACATAATAGCCACACATTCCTCAACTAATATGACTTTTCTTAACTTCCTACAATGTCCCTTAGTTATCTTAACCAATGAGGCAATTTCAGTGTAAGAAACACTTTGAATATCTGAATATAGACATTGTCAGGCCCTAGCTCTGTGTATTGCTTGCTTAAAAAAACCCAAAAAACCAAAAAAACAAACAAACAAAAAAAAAACTTGCTTAAAAAAAGAAGAAGAAGAAGAAGAAAACAAGTCAGTTTCACTAAAGCAGAAATGTCAAATACCATGTACCTTTGGGACTGAATATTATTCCCTTGCAGTGAGGCCCTCTGGTACACATTTTGATTTCAATTTGAAAACTATGAAAAGGAAAGTTACATTTATAAAAAATGCAGGACTTCTGGTTTGGGGTTATAAAATAGATCTGAAGAATATAAAGAGCTTTATAACTATTCTCTCCAGAAATTGAAAAATCCTAATTGCATTAGGAATGAGTTTCCTTTCTCTAGAGGTATTCAAGCAGAAACTATACAGCCACAACTCCTGAGCCTTTCAGAAGACATCAATCCACAAGGCAGCTAGTTAAATTAGATGCCCTCTGAGGTCATTTCCAAACTGCAGTCTCTATAATTCTATAAATTTCTCCTTATTTTTACACCTCAACTACATTTTATCAGAGTTAAGGGTCTTCTAACATCATTGCTTTGCCTCTGTTATTTTTGGAACAAAGTGGGGATATACATACATCCACATTAAAAAGAAGAGGAGACATGAGTAATTAATTAGTCCCTCTAATTATTTACTATGAATTATCTAACTGTCTGAGGCTAAAAAAGTTACCACTTATGTTTTTCAAGAATACAGTTTTCAAGTTAAATAAGTAACTAACTGAATTATTTGACAGCAATTAAATAAAGAAAACATTTAGATCTTTACACCTTTTTATAGAGACAGGAAATATATTAACACGACCTTTATGTTCCCAGTAAGCAAAAGCACATATACCCCCGCTGTGCTCAGTTAATTATGAAAACATTTTAGTTTTTCAAATTTCCAAAGATTTATAAGGGTCAGGTAAAGAAAAGGTTTTGAGAAAGGAGAGGAGATCTGACTGCCTGAGTTGAAGCTCAGGATAAAAACATCCAAAAGAAACAGAAAAGGAGAGACAAGTATAATTGGATTTTTAATAGGATTGCTGAGGTAGATTCAAGTTCAAAATCTTATGAGGATTCCTGTTTTCCCAGTTACCAGTTAGTATGAGATATTTTATAGGTAGGTAACTCATCCGCAACCATGCACACCTTTTTAGTTAATAAAGTACATTCATTTTTTAGAATATCAAAGTAAGGGAAATTGCAAAGACAAACCATTAGTTTCTACATAAATTTTTCTTTTTAAAAACTGCTTTTGTGCATTAACTCAAGAACATTACTTGAGAGTATGCTGTTCACGTCTGCATAACATATCACTGAGCTAGGCATTGTTTTTAATCTCGTTTCATTGTTATTTAGAAAAAAAAAATGCCATCCTGATTTTCTTACCACAAAACTCAAATGACTATCTTGCCCAACCTGTTTTAATGCCTACACAAAATGCTTGCATGCTCTTTGTGTTCTTGAGGTACATTATTTTTCATTGTGTTCATGACACTTCCTATACATATTTTCTCTCTTCAAGAAGATGATAAATAGCAGAGAGTCATGAACCATGCCTTCCAGTTCCTATTTATTCCTCCCAAATTCCCACAATATTGTTTTTATGCCAATTCCAAATATCTACTTTACTAATTCAACAATTCCATTTTGTTCTTCTAAGAATTATCTTCAGTTAATGACACAAAGTATACTTCTAAACATGTATATAAATATTTTGTATATGTATTTGATTTATCAATGGTAGGTAATACTATGATTTTGCTCTTATAGCCAAAGAAAAATACAGAAAAATTAACCCCTCGTTACAGTGAAAACCTCTGAGAAGCAAGAGCCATTTGCATTCACCTCTTCACAGAGTGAAGAGTATGCTCCACTATTATCTGCTGAATTTAATTAGACACTCTGGGTAACTCTACACTAATTACGTGGCTTTGAGAAACATGCAATAGCCTCTAATATTTTTAATGACAAAAATTCATGGTTTATATACCTTTTATATCATTTCATTCTTTCTATTTCCTTGATTCTTTTTTTCTCTGTAAGTATCAGACATAGGCTTTCAATAACCACCTAGTTAACAATGGGGGACATGGGTGAGTTTTGAAATGGGACATTCTCCAGCATCTGGCTTTGAAGGTACACATGAATTTAACAGTCCTTCTTGATTTTTCATGTCTTCTCATCAGAAGCTATCCTGGTTAGATGTTATTTAGTAAGTTCTATAGTTTTTAACTATTTACTTCTGGAATCCAAGGATTTTGAAACTTCTCTTGATTTTGTGGCTTTTATTAAACTAGGTACTATAACGTATATGCTAATTTAAAAATTAACTTGTACATTCTATTTCATTCAGTAAATTGGTTATAAAACTAAGATATGATGTATCGTTAATTTTACAATAGAAGAGTGTCACTATTAACTTTTTAATGTACAATATTTCCTTCTACCATTTGAGTAGACAAATGTGTTTTAAGACAAAATCATGATCGCACTCTGTATAAAGTTTGTGCTTTGTTTTACCCCACATAATATTACAAGGACAGTTTCTCACATCATAATTAATTTTCTTCCAAAACATATTTTTATTCATTCATAGTATCTCATCAAATTACATATACCCTTTTATTAGGATCTTGGTTTGTTTTCTATCACTCCAACAAATAACACGACAGTGGATTTCTCAGCAGATGCATCTTTTTGAGTATCTCTGCTTATTTCCCTTGGATAATTCCTAGAAGTAGAATTATCTGACTAAAATTGTGAGTAATTTTAAGGCACATTATTGACATTATCAAATTCTCTCCAGAAATATCTTAGCAGTTTAAACTTCAAGAATCTGCATGTCAAAGTTTTAGTTCTTTGTTGTTGCTTGACATTGAAACACACCAAAACTATACATTTGCCTTCATGTAAATATTTGGTCATATCAATGAAGTTGTAGTAATTCCATATGTTAGTACTAACACTGAGTGTGCACTGTATTCCAGATCTCCCTGACCCATTTAATACAGCACACATACAAACGTGGACTTATGAATGTGTACATACACACATATGTTCACAGGAGTCTGAAAAAGGAGATTTTCCACATATAAACAAAAGATGCTAAGAATTCTTACTGTGTGAGGTGTTTCATTTATACATTAACTTAAAGGTGACATTATTAATAGAAAATTCTCTGAATAGAATATTATTTTGCAATTTCCTTGTACCTACAAATAGACTGCCAATATTCTTACATATTCATGATTGGATTCATGAAAAAAAGAAGAAATAATAAAAGGGAGACAATAAAATCTAGTAATTTCCCCAAATTGAAAAAATCTACATCTTTTTGCACAGCAGGTTCCTTCAACAGCAGATATCTGTAAAAACACACTGTTCATTCTGTTGATCAGATATTAAGCAGTGGAAATGCCAGAATTACTCTAAGAATTTGAAGTACAGATTTTATCCTTCTGAATTTAATGTTAAGATAAAATGTAAATTCAAAATTTAAGATAAGTATTGGTAAATATTTTTGAGTGTTTTCATGTACTTATTTGCAAAGATTTTACTTTTATGTTGTGGTAACATTTCATTATTTACGTCATTGGGTCTTTAGAGGACATATATATGGTTAACAGCATATCTGTTCATTGAATCTCAGGGCTGATACTACTTTGTTTATTCATGTATGCTAGATGTGCAGAATGAAATAACATTGGTGAGCTTAAACACAATTTAGATTTCTGGCCCCTGGAGAACAACCACACTGCAATGCTGCTTTTTGGAGTATTCCACCATAACCAAGTCATGAAAAGAGGGAATAGCTCAATTAATTAAAGGAGCTATGGTTGTATGCTTCCTTACCTCCAAAATAGGAAAACAAATTCCATAATTTGGACTGCTTCATGGGTATGGTAAGAGAGCAATTCTAGGTTAGTAAAACAAATAGTGGAAATTAGGAAATTTCCAAGTCCCTAATGCCATACGAAGTCGAGCATCTTTTCCTATGCTTATTTACTTCTGCGTATTTTCTTTGGTGCAGGGCCCGTTTAGGTCTTCTTCCCATTTTTAAAATTGGGTTGTCTGTTTTGTTATTGTTGAGTTTTAAGTGTTCTTTGCATATTTTAGATAAAGTCCTTTATCAGATATGCGTTTTGCAAATATTTTCTTCCTGCCCATGGCTGTCTTTTCATTCTCTTAACTGTGCCTTTTGTACAGGAGTTTTTAATTTTAACAGAGTTCACTTTACCGGTATTCTATTTCATAGTGTTTTTGGTGTTGTATCAAACTCTTCACCAAACTCAAGATTTTCTCCTATGTTATATTCTAGCTGTTTTATAGTTTTGCAGTTTACATTTAGGTCTATGATCCATTGTGAGTTAATTTTTGTGCAAAGTATCTAGATTCATTTTTTAATTGGATATTCAGTTGTTCCTGTACCATGTGTTGAAAAGATGATCCTTACTCTATTGAATGGACTTTGCTCTGATAACCTCAAGTCAATTAGAATCCGGCAAAAGAGGTTCCTTTTTTTTTTTTTTTTTTTTGAAGATCTGGAACTTTTTTTTTTTTTTTGCTTTATAACAAATTTAACCAGTTATACATATACATATGTTCCCATATCCCCTCCCTTTTGCGTCTCCCTCCCACCCTCCCTATCCCACCCCTCCAGGCGGTCACAAAGCACCGAGCTGATCTCCCTGTGCTATGCGGCTGCTTCCCACTAGCTATCTACCTTATGTTTGGTAGTGTATATATGTCCATGCCGCTCTCTCACTTTGTCACGGCTTACCCTTCCCCCTCCCCATATCCTCAAGTCCATTCTCTAGTAGGTCTGTGTCTTTATTCCTGTCTTACCCCTATGTTCTTCATGACATTTTTTTTTTTCTTAAATTCCATATATATGTGTCAGCATACAGTATTTGTCTTTCTCTTTCTGACTTACTTCACTCTGTATGACAGACTCTAGGTCCATCCACCTCATTACAAATAGCTCAATTTCATTTCTTTTTATGGCTGAGTAATATTCTATTGTATATATGTGCCACAACTTCTTTACCCATTCATCCGATGATGGACACTTAGGTTGTTTCCATCTCTGGGCTATTGTAAATAGGGCTGCTATGAACATTTTGGTACATGTCTCTTTTTGAATTATGGTTTTCTCAGGGTATATGCCCAGTAGTGGGATTGCTGGGTCATATGGTAGTTCTATTTGTAGTTTTTTAAGGAACCTCCATACCGTTCTCCATAGTGGCTGTACCAATTCACATTCCCACCAGCAGTGCAAGAGTGTTCCCTTTTTTCCACACCCTCTCCAGCATTTATGGTTTCTAGATTTTTTGATGATGGCCATTCTGACTTGTGTGAGATGATATCTCATTGTAGTTTTGATTTGCATTTCTCTAATGAGTAAAGATGTTGAGCATCCTTTCATGTGTTTGTTGGCAGTCTGTATATCTTCTGTGGAGAAATGTCTATTTAGGTCTTCTGCCCATTTTTGGATTGGGCTGTTTGTTTTTTTCTTATTGAGCTGCATGAGCTGCTTATAAATTTTGGAGATTAATCCTTTGTCAGTTGCTTCATTTGCAAATATTTTCTCCCATTCTGAGGGTTTTCTTTTGGTCTTGTTTATGGTTTCCTTTGCTGTGCAAAAGCTTTTAAGATTCATTAGGTCCCATGTGTTTGTTTTTGTCTTTATTTCCATTTCTCTAGGAGGTGGGTCAAAAAGGATCTTGCTGTGATGTATGTCATAGAGTGTTCTGCCTATGTTTTCCTCTAAGAGTTTGATAGTGTCTGGCCTTACATTTAGGTCTTTAATCCATTTTGAGCTTATTTTTGTGTATGGTGTTAGGGAGTGATCTAATCTCATACTTTTGCATATCCCTATACAGTTTTCCCAGCACCACTTATTGAAGAGACTGTCCTTTCTCCACTGTACATTCCTGCCTCCTTTATCAAAGATAAGGTGACCATATGTCCGTGGGTTTATTTCTGGGCTTTCTATCCTGTTCCATTGATCTATCTTTCTGTTTTTGTGCCAGTACCATACTGTCTTGATTACTGTAGCTTTGTAGTATAGTCTGAAGTCAGGGAGCCTGATTCCTCCAGCTCCATTTTTCGTTCTCAAGATTGCTTTGGCTATTCGGGGTCTTTTGTGTTTCCATACAAATTGTGAAATTTTTTGCTCTAGTTCTGTGAAAAATGCCAGTGGTAGTTTGATAGGGATTGCATTGAATCTGTAGATTGCTTTGGGTAGTAGAGTCATTTTCACAATGTTGATTCTTCCAATCCACGAACATGGTACATCTCTCCATCTATTTGTATCACCTTTAATTTCTTTCATCAGTGTCTTACAATTTTCTGCATACAGGTCTTTTGTCTCCTTAGGTAGGTTTATTCCTAGATATTTTATTCTTTTTGTTGCAGTGGTAAATGGGAGTGTTTCCTTGATTTCACTTTCAGATTTTTCATCATTAGTATATAGGAATGCCAGAGATTTCTGTGCATTAATTTTGTATCCTGCAACTTTACCAAATTCATTGATTAGCTCTAGTAGTTTTCTGGTAGCATCTTTAGGATTCTCTATGTATAGTATCATGTCATCTGCAAACAGTGACAGCTTTACTTCTTCTTTTCCGATTTGGATTCCTTTTATTTCCTTTTCTTCTCTGATTGCTGTGGCGAAAACTTCCAAAACTAGGTTGAATAAGAGTGGTGAGAGTGGACAACATTGTCTTGTTCCTGATCTTAGTGGAAATGGTTTCAGTTTTTCACCATTGAGGACGATGCTGGCTGTGGGTTTGTCATATATGGCCTTTATTATGTTGAGGAAAGTTCCCTCTATGCCTACTTTCTGCAGGGTTTTTATCATAAATGGGTGTTGAATTTTGTCGAAAGCTTTCTCTGCATCTATTGAGATGATCATATGGTTTTTCTCCTTCAATTTGTTAATATGGTGTATCACGTTGATTGATTTGCATATATTGAAGAATCCTTGCATTCCTGGAATAAACCCCACTTGATCATGGTGTATGATCCTTTTAATGTGCTGTTGGATTCTGTTTGCTAATATTTGGTTGAGGATTTTTGCATCTATGTTCATCAGTGATATTGGCCTGTAGTTTTCTTTCTTTGTGACATCCTTGTCTGGTTTTGGTATCAAGGTGATGGTGGCCTCGTAGAATGAGTTTGGGAGTGTTCCTCCCTCTGATATTGTTTGGAAGAGTTTGAGAAGGATGGGTGTTAGCTCTTCTCTAAATGCTTGATAGAATTCGCCTGTGAAGCCATCTGGTACTGGGCTTTTGTTTGTTGGAAGATTTTTTATCACAGTTTCAATTTCACTGCTTGTGATTGGTCTGTTCATATTTTCTATTTCTTCCTGATTCAGTCTTGGCAGGTTGTGCATTTCTAAGAATTTGTCCATTTCTTCCACGTTGTCCATTTTATTGGCATAGAGTTGCTTATAGTAATCTCTCATGATCTTTTGTATTTCTGCAGTGTCAGTTGTTACTTCTCCTTTTTCATTGCTAATTCTATTGATTTGAGTCTTCTCCTTTTTTTCTTGATGAGTCTGGCTATTGGTTTATCAATTTTGTTTATCTTCTCAAAGAACCAGCTTTTAGTTTTATTGATCTTTGCTATCGTTTCCTTCATTTCTTTTTCATTTATTTCTGATCTGATTTTTATGATGTCTTTCCTTCTGCTAACTTTGGGATGTTTTTGTTCTTCTTTCTCTAATTGCTTTAGGTGCAAGGTTAGGTTGTTTATTCGAGATGTTTCCTGTTTCTTAAGGTGGGATTGTATTGCTATAAACTTCCCCCTTAGAACTGCTTTTGCTGCATCCCATAGGTTTTGGGTCGTCGTGTCTCCATTGTCATTTGTTTCTAGGTATTTTTTAATTTCCTCTTTGATTTCTTCAGTGATCACTTCGTTATTAAGTAGTGTATTGTTTAGCCTCCATGTGTTTGTATTTTTTACAGCTCTTTTCCTGTAATTGATATCTAGTCTCATAGCATTGTGGTCGGAAAAGATACTTGATACAATTTCAATTTTCTTAAATTTACCAAGGCTTGATTTGTGACCCAAGATATGATCTATCCTGGAGAATGTTCCATGAGCACTTGAGAAAAATGTGTATTCTGTTGTTTTTGGATGGAATGTCCTATAAATATCAACTAAGTCCATCTTGTTTAATGTATCATTTAAAGCTTGTGTTTCCTTATGTATTTTCATTTTGGATGATCTGTCCATTGGTGAAAGTGGGGTGTTAAAGTCCCCTACTATGAGTGTGTTAGTGTCGATTTCCCCTTTTATGGCTGTTAGTATTTGCCTTATGTATTGAGGTGCTCCTATGTTGGGTGCATAAGTATTTACAATTGTTATATCTTCTTCTTGGATCAACCCCTTGATCATTATGTAGTGTCCTTCTTTGTCTCTTCTAATAGTCTTTATTTTAAAGTCTATTTTGTCTGATATGAGAATTGCTACTCCAGCTTTCTTTTGGTTTCCATTTGCATGGAATATCTTTTTCCATCCCCTTACTTTCAGTCTGTATGTGTCTCTAGGTCTGAAGTGGGTCTCTTGTAGACAGCATGTATATGGGTCTTGTTTTTGTATCCATTCAGCCACTCTGTGTCTTTTGGTGGGAGCATTTAGTCCATTTACATTTAAGGTAATTATCGATATGTATGTTCCCATTCCCATTTTCTTAATTGTTTTGGGTTTGTTATTGTAGGTCTTTTCCTTCTGTTGTGTTTTTTGCCTAGAGAAGTTCCTTTAGCATTTGTTGTAAAGCTGGTTTGGTGGTGCTGAACTCTCTCAGCTTTTGCTTGTCTGTAAACGTTTTAATTTCTCCATCAAATCTGAATGAGATCCTTGCTGGGTAGAGTAGTCTTGGTTGCAGGTTTTTCTCCTTCATCACTTTAATTATGTCCTGTCACTCCCTTCTTGCTTGTAGAGTTTCTGCTGAGAGTTCAGCTGTTATCCTGATGGGGATTCCCTTGTGTGTTACTTGTTGTTTTTGCCTTGCTGCTTTTAATATGATTTCTTTGTGTTTAATTTTTGACAGTTTGATTAATATGTGTCTTGGCGTATTTCTCCTTGGATTTATTCTGTATGGGACTCTCTGTGCCTCCTGGACTTGATTAACTATTTCCTTTCCCATATTAGGGAAGTTTTCAACTATAATCTCTTCAAATATTTTCGCAGTCCCTTTCTTTTTCTCTTCTTCTTCTGGAACCCCTATAATTCAAATGTTGGTGCGTTTAATGTTGTCCCAGAGGTCTCTGAGACTGTTCTCTGTTCTTTTCATTCTTTTTTCTTTATTTTGCTCTGCAGCAGTTATTTCCACTATTTTATCTTCCACCTCACTTATCCGTTCTTCTGCCTCAGTTATTCTGCTATTGATCCCATCTAGAGTATTTTTTATTTCATTTATTGTGTTTTTAATCGATGCTTGATTCATCTTTAGTTCTTCTAGTTCCTTGTTATCTGTTTCTTGCATTTTGTCTATTCTATTTCCAAGATTTGTGATCTGGGAAATAGAATCTTGGATCATCTTTACCATCATTATTCTGAATTCTTTTTCAGGTAGACTGCCTATTACCTCTTCATTTGTTAGGTCTGGTGGGTTTTTATCTTGCTCCTTCTCCTGCTGTGTGTTTTTCTGTCTTCTCATTTTGCTTATGTTACTGTGTTTGGGGTCTCCTTTTTGCACGCTGCAGGTTCGTAGTTCCCGTTGTTTTTGGTGTCTGTCCCCAGTGGCTAAGGTTGGTTTAGTGGGTTGTTTAGGCTTCCTGGTGGAGGGGACTAGTGCCTGTGTTCTGGTGGATGAGGCTGGATCTTGTCTTTCTGGTGGGCAGGTCCACGTCTGGTGTTGTGTTTTGGGGTGTCTGCAGACTTTTTATGATTTTAGGCCACCTCTCTTTTAATGGGTGGGGTTGTGTTCCTGTCTTGCTAGTTGTTTGGCATAGGGTGTCCAGCACTGTAGCTTGCTGGTCGTTGAGTGAAGCTGGGTGCTGGTGTTGAGATGGAGATCTCTGGAAGATTTTCGCCGTTTGATATTTTGTGGAGCTGGGAGGTCTCTTGTGGACCAGTGTCCTGAGGTTGGCTCTCCCACCTCAGAGGCACAGCACTGACTGCTGGCTCCTCAATTTGGGATGATTTGTTGTCTATTCATGTATTCCACAGATGCAGGGTACATCAAGTTGATTATGGAACTTTAATCCGCTGCTTCTGAGGCTGCTGGGAGAGGTTTCCCTTTCTCTTCTTTGTTCTCACAGCTCCTGGGTCTCAGCTTTGGATTTGGCCCCGCCTCTGCGTGTAGGTCGCCAGAGGGCGTCTGTTCTTCGCTCAGACAAGACAGGGTTAAAGGAGCAGCCTCTTTGGGGACTCTGGCTCACTCAGGCCGGGCGGGAGGGAGGGGCACGGAGTGCGGGGCGAGCCTGCAGCGGCAGAGGTCGGCGTGACGTTGCACCAGCCCGAGGCGCGCCGTGCGTTCTCCCAGGGAAGCCGCCCCTGGATCCCGGGACCCCGGCAGTGGCGGGCTGCACAGGCTCCCGGAAGGGCGGTGTGGACAGTGACCTGCGCTCGCACACAGGCTTCTTGGCGGCGGCAGCAGCAGCCCCAGCGTCCCACGCCCGTCACTGTGCTCCGTGCTTTCAGTCGTGACTCGCGCCCGTCTGTGGAGCCCCTTTAAGCAGCGCTGTTAATCCCCTCTCCTCGCGCACCAGGAATCCAAGAGGGAAGAAAAAGTCTCTTGCCTCTTCGGCAGCTCCAGAGTTTTCCCGGACTCCCTCCCGGCTAGCTGTGGCACATTAGCCCCCTTCAGGCTGAGTTCTCGCCGCCAGCCCCAGTCCTCTCCCTGCGCTCTGACCGAAGCCCGAGCCTCAGCTTCCAGAGCCGCCCGCCCCGGCGGGCGAGCAGACAAGCCTCTCGGGCTGGTGAGTGCCGCTCGGCACCGATCCTCTGTGTGGGAATCTCTCCGCTTTGCCCTACCCAGGTATGTGGGGAGTTTCTTGCCTTTTGGGAGGTCTGGGGTCTTCTGCCAGCGTTCAGTAGGTGTTCTGTAGGAGTTGTTCCACGTGTAGCTGTATTTCTGGTGTATCCGTGGGGAGGAAGGTAATCTCCGCGTCTTACTCTTCCGCCATCTTACCCGGAAGTCTCAAGAGGTTCCTTTGAAAGCAGCCTCTAGTAAGAACAGAATGCTCCGAGTACATTTTAAAATGACTATTTTTTTCCCTCCCTGTGCTGGAAACATGAGGGGATTTTTCTCCAATATTCACCCTGAGAGAATCTTCACATGCTTGGGTTCCTGGAGGTAAAACTCATGAAACTGTAGGGGTCCTCCTAAGACTGGGCCCCCAGAATACCTAACTCAAGCTTGTCCATACTGAGCCTCCAGCAGTTCATCAATCACAGCGTTTTTCTGCTAGTGCTGTCCTCAGAGGTGAGCTTCTGCTCCTGGTCAGCTCTGATTCTCAGGATCCATCTTCCTCTGCATTTTTTAGGGTGACAGCTTACACTGTGACCTCAATTCTCTGATGGATCTAAAAAGAGTTGTTATTTTACAAATTGTTCAGCATGTTTTCCTTTTGTAAAAAATGGGAGAGATGACTTCCAAGTTCTTTACATGTCAGAAAGGAAACTAGAAGTCTATCTTACTTTTTTACCATAGATTTGACAATAATTTCCAGGTAACCTTATATAAATCAGTATACTGGCTTCTATGTATGCAATAAAGAATATTGGACAAAATCAATACTTTCAAAATAGTGTTCTATGATATGTTTAATAGATAATCAAATAGAACACTATTTGCTGGTAAAGCAAAACTGGCACACATTCATTGAGGTCTCTCAAAAGGCAGCTGATAAATAGCATCTCTCTTCCCCATATGATTTCATCTGAGAAACAAAATGAAGGTGTAGCATATGGAAGTAAAAATATAACCTGAAGGATGCTCAGATTATGGAACGTTATTCTATACTGGACAAGTAGACTTGCTCGAACAGGATCCCCAAATTGGTCAAGCTATTCAACCCCTTGGGCCAAACCATGCAGGTCTGTGTGCTGCAATTTTCCCAGTGATGGAGAAGTACCTAGAGTAACAATGGCAAATAACTTTGCCCTATAAGCAGTTTATCCTCAGGAGGAAGAAAGGAAGAGAAGAGTCATGCATATCAAGGTCTTGCTCCCATACTCACTAATCAAGTCTCACTTCACAACCGTTTGGGGCAAAGTGAGTAATAGTACAGATAGAGGCCAGGCGTGCATTTAAGAAAATTTTATCCATATAGGAACTACTGGAGTGGGGGAAAGTCATTCTACTCTTGACAACAGAGTTTAATAACTTTCAACATTATAGAGGCTTCATTAGGCCAGTGTCCACAGAGATTGTCCAAAATGGTCAGGATCAGACTGATTTGCTAACTCAGCTTTCCTTACTATCTAAATAGATCTCTCAAACTGGTAGTCTGCAACCAAGTGCAGACTTTGTTTTGCTGCTATACATAGAGTACTGTTTCTCCTTTCTTAATTTCTGCCAACATTTTTAACAGGAGATTTCACCTAAATTTTAGATACACAGCTCCTCATAAATCTATAGATGGCAACATTGGACCTTATTTCCAAATGGCAATAATTGCCTGCACCTGAGTAACAGTTCTTCTTACCAGATAATGTGCCAGTTTTCCCCATTTCCTCAATGTGATCACGATGCTCTTACACAGGATTTGCCTCACTCATTCGTGTATCTCTCTTCTGCAGACATTTGGGTTTATGGTCACTGCTCTAAAGAAAGCCAAGCTTAGTCATATTTTTGCACTCCTATCTCATCTACAGGTAACATAGGGAACTGGTTTGGGATTACAAAGCCAGTAAAACCTGAGCTGCTTCTGTTCCTATCCACAAACCTTCTTTCTCCACATTCCATATGCTTCGTTCATTTCTTTTACAACTTATCTCTTTTTCTGATTTTTATTCTGAGGTTGACTTTGAAAAATCAGCTACTACCCATGTTCCATATCCCCAGGCACCTGGATCTTGTGTGTATAACTTGTGTTTAAATCTCTAGGTCAGCCTGGTTGGAACCCTTAGAATCAGGATATGCACAGATGAAGGCTGCTAGAAAGGCCTATGGATGTCTCCCCCTTTCCCCGCCTAGACTTCATAGGAGCTCAGGCTACACTTATTTATGCTGCAATGTATACTGCTGATCCTAAGGCAGAGGCAGAACAGCAGGGTTGTGAGTCAAAAAAAGCTGATATACTGCCAAACTGGAGGAACCAGAGCAGATGGGAAGCCAGAGAAATAAGGCATAAAGGAGAATAAGAAAATTCTGGCACTTACTTGTAATCAAAAAGTTTTAATAAACATAAAATTATTCTGACAGAGGGGAAGTTATGTGTTTTAATCAGGGCCTTTACTTTTCATTGTAGTTGATACCCAGAAAAAGAGACAAGAGCAGACTTATCCATGAACAATATAAATTATCTTAAAATGAAAATTTTAACCTTTTTTATATTGGAACAACTTCCATATTTTTTTTCTTTTTACAAAGATAGTGATCACTTAATTTGTGCAGTTCCAATAATGCTTACTTTTACATTAACACTTAAATGAAACTTGCCTTTGGTTACTGAATTTCCTTTTAAACATCTATCAGGAGACATTTGCGTGAGTTTTCTCCAAAGTCCTTTTTTATAAAGCAGGTGTGAGTCACAAGCAGCCAGTGCTGGGAGGGTACACTCAGTAATTCTTTTTTTTTTTTTTTTTTTTAATGGTATGATAGGAAGGACCTTCTCTGAGAAGTCACTTTTATTTTATTAAAAAAAATTTTTATTCTTTTTAAATTTATTTATTTTATTTTATTTTTGGCTGTGTTGGGTCTTTGTTGCTGCATGCGGGCTTTCTTTAGTTGCCACGAATGGGGGCTGCTCTTCATTGCGGTGCGTGGGCTTCTCATTGCGGTGGCTTCTCTTGTTGCGGAACATGGGCTCTAGGCACGTGGGCTCAGTAGTTGTGGCTCGTGGGCTCTAGAGCGCAGGCTCAGTAGTTGTGTGCACAGGTTTAGTTGCTCCGCGGCATGTGGGATCTTCCCGGACCAGGGCTCGAACGTGTGTCCTCTGTATTGGCAGGTGGACTCTTAACCACTGTGCCACCAGGGAAGCTCCACTCAGTAATTCTTAAACTTTCTTTAGGTTCTGCCTCTTCTTAAACATAACATTTCTCAACACATAGAAGAGAATTCCTCTTAATAATGCTGTAATATAAAATTGCTTTCTTACCATGGAAAGAAAAACAAGGGTAGAGTGGAGTTTAAATGGGCATTTGCTAGTCCTATATGACAGAGGAATCCCTACAATAGCATTTTTCTCAAAGGCACGGCCCTGGGTGAGGCCAGAGGTTAGAGGTGACCATGCAAACTGAGGCAAGGGCAGGGGTTGGGCAGAGCACAGCAGGATCATCTCACTGCTGGGGAGACACTAAGTCCCAGAGGGAAGGCTCCTAACATTTTATGGACCCCCGGGGCTGGAGGAGGTTGAGGGGGAAGGGCTAGGAGTGGAAGAGTACTGAGAACTGAATCAAAGTTAAGTGTTCTCAAGCTCCCCTCACTCGTCTTATAAGGAGGTCCTGGCAGAGATGTCTCAACAGGGTCTTAGTCAAGACCTACCATAAGGAGGCCTCACATAAATGGCCTCCAACTGGAGCACTAGGCTGGGGATGTAGATATGCATGAGGGCCTGAATCCTTGACTGTGATTCTCTACAGAGTCTGCAGTACACTTGCTGTGGGCCAAGTCTGCTGTGGAGCAAGCAGCTTTCCACTGTGAGGTTTGCCAGGTTAACTCCTTTCACACAAACCATTTTCTTTTGCATCTCTGTGCATTTGCTCATACTGTTCCATTTTCTTAGAAGAACCTTTATCTTCTCCTTCAGATGAACTCTTGTGTGTTCTTCCGGCCCACATTTATCTCATCAATATTCAAGTTTTCCATAAAACATTTGCTTAAAATTAACTGAAACCCAAGAGAGATGGTCCCCTGCTCTAAGCCCCATGTTTTAAAGAGTCACGGATGTGGCCATCCTGTAACAAGAACCCATTTCCTCCATGCTTAGAGAATGTCCAGGGTATGCAGAAATCCAGAATTCCCTGTCCAAATATCTTAACCCAATAGTATGTACAAGCCAAGGCATGGGGAGTGACCAAGGGGTGGCTTTTGGGGATGGTGATGGGTAGAAGTTTAACAGTACATGCCAGGATGTCCACAGGCCCTTGCTATGCTAGTTGGAGAGTGGGATAGTAAAAGAAAAGGGGTTTCTGGAATTGAGCTTGTAGCCTTTTAATCCAGTACCACCAAGTTCCCATAGGAAACTCACTGGAGCTAAAAGAATTTCAGTTAGTACTGGGCTCTCCAAACAGTTATACAAGTCCATGGTTTTAGTAGCTAGAATTTAAAACATATTTAGCATAAAATTTTGTTAGTTTGATTCTTAACTTTTAAATATTTAGGCAAACAGTGTGCAGGTCTCTATTTGTGCTCTTGCCTGAGCCTTGCAAATATTGGGAGTGGGTTTGTGTTTGTTATACCAGGTATTTTAGCTGCAGTCTCTAAATTTAACTGTTTTCTTCGTCTCTGTGATTTCATAATACTTTGTATGTTCTTCTATAGTTACATTTTCATGTGCTGTTTTAGTTATTCATCTTCATGGATTTTTCCCTCACAGAGCTATGAGTTACATCAGAAAAAGTGTTCTTTTCATTGTTACTTTCCTCTCTGCCTACACTGATGGCACCCCATAATATTTATGACCAATTCTGAAATTTAGGTTCAGAATTTCTTCAGTCTTTACTTTTTTGAATTTCTTCATCCAAAAAGTCCCTCATTTTCCAGTGCTCTTGTCTTTATATATTACTTTGCCCTTGTTATTTTACTCTGTTTAGAGTCCATAAACTTGTGCCTAAATGTCCACTTTGTTACTGACGTAAAAATATAATCATGAAGTTACTTCTTAAAGTTACTCCCAAGCTCTATACTTTACAACTGGAACAAATCCCTGTCAGACCAAAGCCTACAAGACATGTCAGGGTTAAATCTTCACCCACAGTATAATTCCGTAGAGGTTAATTACAGAAGGTGTACAGGAATAATAATTTAAATGATTATACAATAACACAAGAAGATTTAGTATTATATACTACACATTGTACTGCATAGTTTATATTAGCTATATGACTTACAGTTCTCAGTTACCCTGAAAAGTAGAAATCATTACTTCCCTACTGACTTTGAGGATATAAACGTAAAGAGATAAATTAATTTGACTAAACTCACGTAGTTTATGAATAACATATGTAGGATTCATACCCAGGTATGTATTTCTTAAACCCTGATCCTTTCTTCTATATCTTTTGGTAGTCAACATCTCTCAAGTGCTTAATATATAATTTTGGTCAATAAATGCCTGTTAAATTCATAAATGAACAATTTAATAAGAGAAAGGGATGGATGGATGGATAGGTGGATGGATGAATAGATAGTAAATTTATAGTTAGGAATAATTAGACAATAAAGGTCATGTGTAGGGGATTAAAGTGTGACCAGTTAATAAAGATCCTTTATGCAAATGTAGGTCAAAATCTACCAAACCACATACAGAAACATTTGAATTTCTTCATTAATTCATATAAGTAATACTCTCCCTCCTGGAAATCATTCAAAATAGAGATAATCATAGAAGAGGCTTTAAAACTTTAGTGTGCATCACACCAACCTAGGGCAGTTCTTCAAAGTGCAGAACACTTGGCCCCACCTCCAGAGATTGTGCTGCAGTGGGGCTGAGCAGCATATGTTATAAAAGTCCCACCAAAAGATTTTGATGTTCAAATCCATTAACTACACTTTGGGAATCTGTTACTGGAAGAAAGTAGCCAAGATATTTTTTCCCCCTTTATCCTCAGAAAGAAGGAGAAAAGAATAATTTGATTCTTAATAGAGTCTTTACTAGAATGATCCACTTACAGTGCTTTGGTCCATGTCCCAATCTCAGTTTCAGGCATCTCATGGGTGTCCTAAGCCACTCAAGTGGGGCTTCATGCCCCACAGATCCGTGTCACTGCAGGTCGGTGCTCGCTGGCTGCGCTCCACGGCAGTTCTCACCAGGCAGCAGCCAATAGGACTCCAAGGAGGCTCTCTGCTTGCCGACCTCAAGCTTTTCTCTCTAACTCAATCTTGGCTCTGTTTCCCTCCCTTTCACCTTTTCCTTCAACTTTAGGACCTTTCCTCTAGTCTGGTGGTAGAAAAACCCTCTCTACAAGTTTTTATTTGAATCTATCTGTTGGATTCACCAGTGGCCTTTTAAATTCGTAGATCAATATTCAGAGTTTTTACTCTCTGGTTCAGTAGATTACTAGTTTTACAGCCTAGGAAAGGGGAAAACATTCAAAGCACAAGTGAGAGTTTATAAGGAGCAATGGAAATCCCTTAAATAAAACTACAAAGTAGTCAAACAAAAGACACTCAGAGTCCACAGAAAATAACTTGATAATCAATATCATGCTTTGGATTGTATAGAACAATCTGGTGATGTGAATAGAAAGGGCGGAATACTTTTTAAGTGACAACAGTAAGAAGTAGTGACTCACTGCCTATCGATGATACGGCTAAAGTTTTCTCCAAAACATTAAGACTTGGTGACCAAATTAAGGTAGACTGAATAGTGATTTGATGCTTTAAATAGGAAAAAAACTATCAAAAGTTCTGCCATGTAACTTGTAAATTTTTTGAAATTTTCTTTCTTCCATAATACTCCTCAAGGATCATGCTTAGACCCCATGAAAGAAGGACAGTGTGAACTTTTGTTTAAACATGACATATTAAACACTTGTTTACTTGTGTTGCCTTCTAAACTCCCTTAAATTGATGATGAAAATGTTTTCAAAGGGAATATACTCCAAGTAAAAGTGAAAGGAGAATAACAAAACAGCGTTACTGAAGCTGAGAGGCAAATGGAAAGGAGTTAGTTAGCTGACTTAGAAAAATAAATCTGAAACCAGAGCTGAGAGTGGAGAAAACCTCCGACACAAGACGCCTTACCTGCACAACCATAGAAGGGTTCAAGAACAGTGCACCCTAAATAGCTCTGAAAGTGCCAATGGAATTGAAAGCAATTAGCCTAACAGATCCCTTCCCGTCAATCCACACAGCAAAGAAATAACCTATCCTCATTCCAGCAGAAGACTGGCAGCTTACTTTCTCGAGATACTGAGCCCAAGAAACTGAATCCAGGGACGACAGGTACTACTAGTGACTGGAAGCAACACTGGAACAAGGGGATTAACTGAAGGACTATATTCCAATCCATGATACTAAAGGCCATTTCTTGCTATTGCTCTCAGGATGTTGGCAAGATTCTCCCCCTTAAGCAAGAGACTGGAGAATTCTCTCACAGGAATTTACCATCCCAAATGCAAAAGAATCTGTAGATTTTGAAAATCAGATATCGTCCAAAAATTTCATGAGAGATTTTTCAAATTGTAGTGCCACTTGCTACTGAGAAATTCTTTCCATATACTAAGAGGTTCCAATCAGCTTTTCAGTGCTTCATTCTTAATATATTAGATAATCAAGGATTGCCAGATACTTGAGAAAAGCTGTGGCATGAAATACAGAGACCCAAACAAACAAAAAAAGGGGGAATTAAAAATAATCAGAGCCAATTCAGAACAAGAAAAGGAAAACCATCAATAATAAAAAATAATTGTAAGAAATGTCCAGGGATATATGATATATCCTTGAAAGAAAATTTAGGTATCTTAAGAATGAAAGTCTAAATAACAGAAAATAGTTATTATATCTAAAACATAAAATGTGAGGTTAGGAGATGACGTTGATATACGAATACAATGTAAGGTTGGTAGAAAGTAACTATATTTGAATAAAAATCTACTAAATAGTACAAGCGTATTACATAAGAATATGGACAAACAGAAGAACTAAATGAGCACTAAAGTGGAGCTAAATTAGCGGTGGGTGGTTACTTCCGTGGAGTGGGAATCAAGGACTGGAAGGGGGGTGACGGGGAGAAGGAAATTGTTTTTCTTTTTTTAAATAAACTATATAAAACTATTTAATTTTTAAAACTATTTCCACGTATTATTTGATAAAGGATAATGCTACATTATAAAAATATTTAATTGCCACCCAGAAAATTTAAAATCTTCATAATATGTATTAATTTTCTAATAACTGAAAAAGAAAGTGCATAGCATCTGTTTATGTTATTGTAGCTCCTAATCTTACTGCAGTACTTGGATATAGAGATTCCTATCAGGATACTGCAGATGGCAAAATTGTATATGGGAAGCATGTAGTCCAGAGCATCACAGAGCTTTAAAACCACTGAGCTATGTATTTCAAATGCCACATAATAATGGTGTGTGTGCAATCTTAAGATACAAAGTCTTAAGAGTCTGCTGTCTGTAACAGAAACGTGACTGTGCTGTACACAATGAATATGTTATTCTTTATTTTATGTTAGAGACTTGTAGATCCAGCATAAAAAAAAAAAAAATCTGTTCTTCAATAAAACTAGGATTCCCAATAAATCACACATCAAAAGAGAAACAAGCAAAATTTGTTTACCTGCATTGCTATTGTAACAGGCTCTTGGAGTCTTTGGTACACTATTAAAACATTTATTATACGTAGATTTCCAGGAAAGTACAAACAAATCAGAACAAATCTGTTTTCCTCCTTAGGACAGAGCAAACTCTGAAGAGCGTATTTTGTCTGTTTGTATTTCTGTGTGCTCTAGATTTAGGACTGAGGATGAAAAAACTGATTTAAAGGTGGTTTTCTGTGCTTCATGAAGTTTGCTATTAAATTCCTACAATGAATTTCTTCCTTTGGTGAATAAAAATGTTTCCATAGCCTTTAAGAATACAGGGTATTTCTCTTTCAAGGTTTTATTGCCCACTCTCATTAGAAGCAAATAGCCAAGATTAACAATTTGGAATTATGGTGAAGAAGAAAAAAAACATAAAAGTAACTCTCAATGTTTAACAGAGTAAGAACTTTATGAATAATTTTTAAATGAATATTGACAATCCTTATAGGACTTTAAAGTATATAATCATATATTATCTCATTTGATTGTATGGCAGGCAAGGCCATCATTTTACTGAGAAATAAATTTAGATTCAGGAAAGTTCCAGAAATTGCTCAATGAACAGGATGGCGGATCAGTCTCAGATTTATAACTTCTCATTCTGAGTCCAGTATTATTGCCCTGAATTCTCTATCACTTCATGAGGACGCATATTAAAATGCTATCGATATTTTACCTGAATAGCAGGGAGGGGGTCTGATGTTTAAATTGACAATTCTGAACAAATGTCTACCTGTCTTCAAAACTTAGTTTAATTATTTGGGTCACATGAAGTAATTGCACTGACCTACTCATACGTGACCTCTCTGTACACATAGATAATCGAACTAGGACAATCCTCCTGAGTCCTTTATCCTTCAACTGATAGCTGAGGCATAATAATAAAGATTAAAAACAATGACAGTGACAAAGATAATGATTTTGGTAGCTAACAATGATCACCTACGATATGACAGGCACTAAGTGCTATAAGTATCATTTTTTTCATTTTTTTAATTGAAGTATTATTGACATACAATATTATATGTTCTAGTACAAGATAGTGATTTGACATTTATAAACCTTATGAGTTGATCACCATAATACAAGTTTAGTAACTATCTGTCACCATACAAAATCACTGCAATATTATTGACTATATTTACTATCCTGTACATTACATCCCTGTGAAGTGTGTACCTCTTAATCCCCTTCACCTATTTCACCCACCCTCCTACTTTCCTCCTTTCTGGTGATCACCACTTCTCTGAATCTATGAGTCTGTTTCTGTTTTGTTATGTTTGTTCACTTGTTTTGTTTTTCAGATTTCACATACAAGTGAAATCATATGATATTCGTCTTTCTCTGTCTGGCTTATTTCATTTAGCATTATATACTCTAGGTTCATCCAGGTCATTGCAAATGGAAAGATTTCATTCTTTCTTATGGCTGAATAATATTCCATTGTGTGTGTGTGTGTGTGTGTGTGTGTGTGTGTGTGTGTATCACCATCTTCTTTATCCACTCATCTATTGATGAACACTTATGTTACTTCCATATGTTAGCTGTTGTAAAAAATGCTACAGTAGGGCTTCCCTGGTGGCGCAGTGGTTGAGAGTCCGCCTGCCGATGCAGGGGACACGGGTTCGTGCCCCAGTCTGGGAGGATCCCACAAGCCATGGAGCGGCTGGGCCCGTGAGCCATGGCCACTGGGCCTGCGCATCTGGAGCCTGTGCTCTGCAACGGGAGAGGTCACAACAGTGAGAGGCCCGCATACAGCAAAAAAAAAAAAAAAAAAAGCTACAATAAACATAGGGGTGCATATGTCTTTTCAAATTAGTGTTCTTGTATTATTTGATGCATACCCAGAAATTGCTGGATCATATGGTACTTCTATTTTTTTTGTTTTTTTGAGGAACTTCCATACTGTTTTTCTGAGTGGCTATACCAATTTATATTCCCACCAACAGTAGTGCTGTATGTATCTTAATCCTCATTACAATTTTATGAAATTAGCACTAGAATTATACACGTCCTATAGTTAAGAAAAATAAAGACTAGAGGTTAAGTCACCTACCTAAAGACAGGCAGCTAAAAAATGGAGGATCTATGCAGTCTGGCTACAAAAAAATCTATGCCTAAATTCTCTAGTTATGGCTTTGTAACGGTTTCTCTTTTGCAACCTCAGGTGCACATGTATATCGAATTACTTTCCAGACTTAGAAACATCTATTCCTTATGAAGTTTATATTACAGCTCTAGAAACACTTTTTCATTAATCTCACAGTTCCCACAGTACCCAGTAAAGTCCTGAATAAAGAACACCAAATTAGGCAATGTTTTTTTATACCCATTTGGATGCCTCATTACGTGATAACATGTATCCAAATGAAAACTGTGAATTCTTCAATGAGCAAGACCAGAGGTGGGCACTAGTTAGTCAGGAAGCAATTCTGAGCTCTGAGCTCCACAAAAGGTTCCAGATGAGTTATAAAGCCACATGCCTCAACCACAAAATGTTATCAGGCAAGCAACAACGGGGTGGACAAGGATCTTCACCTCAGGGTAGCTTTGGAAACCAGCTTTGCCAACCACAAACACTCAGAATATTAGCCTCCACTTTAAATGTAAAAGCACTCTTCTCATCCTCCACATACCCAGATGCCATCCTAGAGAGAAGCCAGGAAGGCATTAGGAAATTGAATCTCTGCAAGACTAGGAAGTTTTCCTATTTGTGACTGAGTATTGCATAAAATAAACTATTGAAGTTACCAGTTTTGAACATGATAGTACTGAAAATCGAATCCCCAATCCCTCTAGTTATCTTTTGAAAACTTGAGACAAAGACTTGATTAGTCCAAAATTAAACAAAGGCCTTACATTTTCACTGAACACAGAAGGTGTAGTTTCAATAAATGCGTTTAAATACTTATAAACCTTATGGGGCCAGTTGATGATGGCTGGCATTGAACTATGCCTCTGACATCTTCTGGAACAAGTGATGTCTTGTCTATGCCTTGTCTATGCCTCTTTGTCTATGCCTTTGCCCTTGCTCACCTGCATTAGTCTGTATGTATGTCCCTTCCCTACTTACCTTACCCCCTTCTGTTATAATCTGAAGCTTTGGTCAGTTTATAACTTTAGCCTCACACCTACTCTTCCTCCCCTTCTTTTCTCTCCTGTCTCTATTCTCTCCTTGATTCTTTCTAAATTAGTTAATTCTATGGTTGTCATAGAAATTACAGTTACAAAAAAAATCCTGAAGAGACTGTTTTTATTGGAAAAAAGGAATAAGTGAAGACTGAGAAGTGAGTGGGGTTGAAGGTGAATGACAGAAGAAAAATAAAGTTTCTGCAACACAGCATCAGGAGAACACGAGACAAACTGCCAGGGCCTGAGGTATCAGAGAGGACAAGGCAGGAGGGAAAGATGGTCCCTCTAGACTTCGTTGTGCTCCAACAAGAAAGTTTAATAAATAGGGTGAAAGGTGGAGATTTCCTCTTTGGTTAAGGAGCCAAAGGTGAGACTAACAGGCTGTTCAATATATTTGTCCATAGGAGCTCTAGATTATTCTGCAGTCGCACTCACAGTCAGAGGAGAGTTTCTTCTAGGTAGCTGCTTCACTTACAGTTACCTCACGCTTTCCTAAACGTATGTGCATGTGCACTGTAAGGGGGCTGCTTCTTTTTTCCCCACACATATTTTTACTAAGTCTTATTTACCTGGATGTCTTTTTCTTCCAGTTGTAGTAATGTCCGGGTAACTCTCTGCTCTATGGTTCCCATGTCTGAAGCTGCTTCAGATGCTTTGCTGGCCTGCTTTTGTTCCTTGAAGACAAATCTTCAAGTGACCAGTTGTACATGTTGCACTCTCCTGGTTGGGTCTGTTAAGGAAAAATTGTACCAGACATGATGAGAAGACAGAAGTCAATTTTATGATACCATTGCCACTGATAGAGGAGAGAGCATAGAGCAACTATGAATACCCAATTTCCCAGAGACAAAAAGCTGGAGAATTTTTAAGAGTTAGGCAGGGGTACAAAGAGAGGTGGGCAGGCTTCCTGGTCATCTGTATTTGGTAACTAGCCTTACCCAAAGGAAAAGTAAACATTCTCTTATCTTCATGACAGGAGGTAGTTTTACAACTTGGAACAAGGCAAGTCCCTTTTCAGGCCCCTACCTCCCACAGAAAGAGGAACCCAGGGGTGCAATCTTCCTTGGTGATTGCATTTCAAAGAGATGGCTCCCAGGTTCTGAGTTCTGAGAAACTCAGTCCTGGGTTGTAAAACTGACAAAAGCCCGGAAGAAAATTTACACACATTTCAAAGGGGTAAAAAAGGGTTTACAATTACAAGTTTAAAGTAAATGCTCTGGACTTCCCTGGTGGTGCAGTGGTTAAGAATCCACCTGCTAATGAAGGGGACACGGGTTTGACCTCTGGCCGGGGAAGATTCCACATGCCGCGGAGCAACTAAGCCCGTGCACCACAACTACTTAGCCTGCGCTCTAGAGCCCTCAAGCCTCAACTACTGAGCCCACGAGCCACAACTACTGAAGCCCGCACACCTAGAGCCTGTGCTCCACAACAAGAGAAGTCACCGCAATGAGAAGCTCACACACCACAAGGAAGGGTAGCCCCTGCTCACCGCAACTAGAGGAAGCCTGAGCACAGCAATGAAGACTCGATGCAGCAAAAATAAATAAATAAATAAATTTACTAAAAAAAAGTAAATGCTCTAAGAAAAAGGAGGTCAAAGGCCTGGAATCAGGAAGAAATCTGTCTGAAGTTTCGTCAGGCTGGGGGGAGTATTAAGGTCATCTTGGTCAGGCCACAGTCACAGTTATCGCTGTGGACACTTAGACTCTTCAGTGGCTCCTAGGAAACCAGAAATGTAGCCATTAGTGCAGCCTGGATTATTGCTTTCAGGAACATTGCTCTGACTTTGCTGCCACTCTTACCAGTGTCCCATCAATGTCAACTCTACTCAGTTGTCAAATGACTATTTTTTGATACTTACCTGGTTGAGCATTCTATACTAAGCACTCAGAGTTGAAGGTGGCCTTCATACTCATACAGCACGGGTTGTCCCTGCTCTTGAACATTCACTATCATGTCCGCTATAAGCAAAGCTCCTGCCTAGAAATAATAGGCCTGTTTCTCTGCCTTTGCCATAAAGGTAAAACAAATCAAAACATAGGGAAACAAAAACAGAAACAAAAAACTAAAAAGTGAGAGGGTACTTCTTCCCCTTAGGCAAGTTTTATACTCCTACTATGGTGCTCTGGGCTATATAAAGATAAAGTAATACTAAAGGACTTTGGAAAGACATAGAAGAAACAGAATCCTTTTTTGGCATAATAACTGGTGTTATACTATTGTACTAAATCTCAACATTAGAAATGCATGTTTCTGCTATAGAGTATTCTCTCAGTTAAGGGAGGACAGCTTTCCCTCATGCTTTACACATAGTTAGTGGCTGTGAGGCTCTCAATCCTCCCACATATGCAAATATTTTAAAGGAGATACCATAAAGAAAGGAACACCTGCAGAAGAGGCAGAGGCTTAGAGATAAAAGGGCCCTGTGGGGGAATGTGGTGATGTTAAGAGATAAGGGACCAAGAGAAATGAGAGAAAATAAAGGGACACAGAAGAAGCAGTTCTCTTGTATCTCTTCACTGTGGATTTATTGAACTGAACCTACTGGAGAAAATAACCGATTTGCCCCATTCTCTGGGTTCCATACAAAAATCTCCAGTGATGGGCCATACTCTCTTATATTTCTGGACGTTGAAGGCAGAACAATGTTTAATTAAAAAGAATGAAAAGGGGGGAGAGGTAAGAAGGGAGAAAGAAAGGATGGGAAACTATTTATAGCACTCTATTTTTTCCAAATAACAGATAAAGGGATTTTGAGGTCATGGTCTTTTCATCTTTTTCTATAGGGAATTTCACTCCACTCAGCATTTTAAGCTTGGCATTAAACTTATTAAATTACTCACTACAACCTTATGAGGGAGGTAGCAATATACCCATTTTCTAGGAGCAGAATTTTAAACTGTAGGTGAGAAAGACACTTGCTCAACTCACATAAGAGGTAAATAGTGAAACCAAGAATCAAGAGCAGACAAGCTGGCTCAGAACCCTGTGCTTTAACATGAGACCCCTCTGTCTCACTAGGTGCTCCTTTTCTATATTGAAATGGTACAGGGTATAATATGAGGAAAGTAGCTAATCCTAACATTTCAGTTAGTAAGGCCCTCTTTCACCTTCACCACTTCTCTCAGAGTTGACACCTTGGACAGGAATCCCACTTATCTTGAACATCAGTCATGGCATACATCATCTGAGATAATTAGATCCCAAGCTTTGAATAGCTGTAGAACAGAGGAATAAATGATCCTTGGCTGTTTTTGCATGTTTGCACATAATCAAATTTAGAAGAGTAGAATTTAGTACAGAGTGAAATGTGGTAGCCACAAGTCCAGAGAAAGGGTCAAGGAAGTAAATGAACAAAACATACACTGAAAGGTGTTGTAAAGAGTGTTTGCCATATAAGAATTAAAAATCTAAAAAATGGATAGGGTGCTCTATACTGACTAAAATTATTAAGAGTCAGAAACACTGCCCATAGGAATGGAAATGCTGACCACACAGAAGCAAAGCACACTTATTATTACAGGTTTATCAGACATAAAGACACCCCCAGCGTGGAGTTCAACATATTTTACATACCTGCATTGGCTGACTAAGGAATACTATACAAGGTTATCCCAAATTAACTTTCCAACACACTCTCTCCGATCCTATTAATATGTTAAGGGGCCACACTAGAAAGGTGAAGAATCAGTGAAGCTAGTAAATTTTCCTTTTATCATTGGGACGGGCTATATGGACAGTCTCCATCCACAGCTAAATAAATGAGAGAAGAATAAGTTATCTACCTGAAAGGATGATCAGGAAAAATTCTGTAAGGATATTCCATGAGTTAAGCCATGAAGATGAATATATAGTCATAAAGAATACAGGGAGGAGGGAAACATGAGTAAAAATAATGTTCTAGAGAATTAATGGTAGTTAGGCATGGCTGGATTTAAAATATGTATATGATACTTCTAGATGAGGTTAAAGTGAAAAATAAGGGTAGAGAGCTAAAGAAATGCCAGAAATCATAAAGCTTTAGAGATCATACCTAGGTGTCGGTACTGTGCCATAAAAGTGACTTGAAACTACTAAAGGATTTTTACTTTGGGAAGTACATTTAGAGATTTTCATAAAAAGAAATTAAGTTTTAGAGCAGTAGGGAATGCTTGGAAGAGGTGAAGACTGGAGACAGAAAGACCAATTTGAAGATTATAATAATCGAAGTCAGAAAAGACAAGGATTCTTTTTTAATTAATTAATTAATTCATAACATCTTTATTAGGAATATTATTGCTTTACAATGGTGTGTTAGTTTCTGCTTTATAACAAAGTTAATCAGCTATACATACACATATATCCCCATATCTCCTCCCTCTCCCATCTCCCTCTCACCCTCCCTATCCAACCACTCTAGGTGGTCACAAAACACTGAGCTGATCTCCGTGTGCTATGCTGCTGCTTCCCGCTAGCTATCTATTTTACATTTGGTAGTATGTAAGTCCATGCCACTCTCTCACTTCATCCCAGCTTACCCTTCCCCCTTCCAGTGTCCTCAAGTCCATTCTCTACATCTGCGTCTTTACTCCTGTCCTGCCCCTAGGTTCGACAGAGCCTTTTTTTGCCCTTAGATTTCATATATATGTGTTAGCATATGGTATTTGTTTTTCTCTTTCTGACTTACTTCACTCTGTATGACAGACTCTAGGTCCACCCACCTCACTACAAATGACTCAATTTCATTCCTTTTTATGGCTGAGTACCATTCCATTGGATATATGTGTCGCATCTTCTTTATCCATTCGTCTGTCGATGGACACTTAGTTTGCCTCCATGTCCTGGCTACTGTAAATAGAGCTGCAATGAACATTGTGGTACATGTCTCTTTTTGAATTATGGTTTTCTCAGGGTATATGCCCAGTAGTGAGATTGCTGGGTCGTATGGTAGTTCTATTTGTAGTTTTTAAGGACACTCCATACTGTTCTCCATAGTGGCTGTACCAATTTACATTCCCACCAACAGGGCAAGAGGGTTCCCTTTTCTCCACACCCTCTCCAGCATTAATTGTTTGTAGATATTTGATGATGGCCATTCTGACTGGTGTGAGGTGATATTTCATTGTAGTTTTGACTTGCATTTCTCTAATGATTAGTGATGTTGAGCATTCTTTCATGTGTTTGTTGGCAATCTGTATATCTTCTTTGGAGAAATGTCTATTTAGGTCTTCCACCCATTTGTGGATTGGGTTTTTGTTTTTCTGATATTGAGCTGCATGAGCTGCTTATAAATTCTGGAGATTAATCCTCTGTCAGTTGCTTCATTGGCAAATATTTTCTCCCATTCTGAGGGTTGTCTTTTCATCTTGTTTATGGTTTCCTTTGCTGTGCAAAATATTTTAACTTTTATTAGGTCTCATTTGTTTATGTTTGCTTTTATTTCCATTTCTCTAGGAGGTGGGTCAAAAAGGATCTTGCTGTGATTTATGTCACACAGTGTTCTGCTTATGCTTTCCTCTAAGAGTTTTATAGTGTCTGACCTTACATTTGGGTCTTTAATCCATTCGGAGTTTATTTTCGTGTATGGCATTAGGGAGTGTTCTAATTTCATTCTTTTACATGTAGCTGCCCCGTTTTCCCAGCACCACTTATTGAAGAGGCTGTCTTTTCTCCATTGTATATTCCTGCTTCCTTTATCAAAAATAAGGTGGCCATATGTGCGTTGGTTTATCTCTGGGCTTTCTATCCTGTTCCATTGATCTATATTTCTGATTTTGTGCCAGCATCATACTGTCTTGATTACTGTAGCTTTGTAGTATAGTTTGAAGTATGGGAGCCTGATTACTCCAGCTCTGTTTTTCTTTCTCAAGATTGCTTTGGCTATTCGGGGTCTTTTGTGTTTCCATACAAATTGTGAAATTTTTTGTTCTAGCTCTGTGAAAAATGACATTGGAAGTTTGATAGGGATTGCACTGAATCTGTAGACTGCAGAAATACAAAGGATCATGAGAGATTACTACAAGCAACTATATGCCAATAAAATGGACAACCTGGGAGAAATGGGCAAATTCTTAGAAAAGCACAACCTTCTGAGACTGAACCATGAAGAAATAGAAAATATAAACAGACCAATTACAAGCACTGAAATTGAGACTGTGATGAAAAATCTTGCAATAAATAAAAGCCCAGGACCCGAGAGCTTCACATGTGAATTCTATCAAACATTTAGAGAAGAGCTAACACCTATCCTTCTCAAACTCTTCCAAAATACAGCAGAGGGAGGAACGCTCTGAAACACATTCTAGAAGGCCACCATCACCCTGATAACAAAACCAGACAAAGATATCACAAAGAAAGAAACTACAGGCCAATATCACTGATGAACATAGATGCAAAAACCCTCAACACAATACTAGCAAACAGAATCCAACAGCACATTAAAAGGATCATACACCATGATCAAGTGGGGTTTATCCCAGCAATGCAAGGATTCTTCAATATACGCAAATCAATGTGATACAGCATATTAACAAATTGAAGGAGAAAAACAAAATGATCATCTCAATAGATGCAAAACAAGCTTTCGACAAAATCCCACACCCACTTATTATAAAACCCTCTAGAAAGTAGGCATAGAGGGAAGTTACCTCAACATAATAAAGGCTATATATGACAAACCCACAGCCAACATTGTTCTCAATGGTGAAAAAATGAAACCATTTCCACTAGGATCAGAAACGAGACAAGGTCGTCCACTCTCACCACTATTATTCAGCATAATTTTGGAAGTTTTAGCCACAGCAATCAGAGAAGAAAAAGAAATAAAAGGAATCCAAATTGGAAAAGAAGAAGTACAGCTGTCACTGTTTGCAGATGACATGATACTATACATACAGAATCCTAAAGACTCCACCAGAAAACTACTAGAGCTAATCAATGAATTTGGTAAAGTAGCAGGATACAAAATTAATGCACAGAAATCTCTTGCATTCCTATACACTAATGATGAAAAATGTGAAAGAGAATTAAGGAAACACTCCCATTTACCATTGCAACAAAAAGAATAAAATGCCTAGGAATAAACTACCTAAGGAGACAAAGGACGTGTATGCAGAAATTATAAGACACTGATGAAAGAAATGAAAGATGATACAAACAGATGGAGAAATATACCATGTTCTTGGATTAGAACGATCAACATTGTGAAAATGACTATACTACCCAAAGCAATCTAAAGATTCAATGCAATCCCTATCAAAGACAAGAATTCTTAAGAGATCACAGGACTCTCATTCTGGCTTTTGTAATTGCAGCAGAATCACTAGGAGAGATGGATGGATAGAGAGACAGATTAGATAGATAGAGAGATATATAGAGATAGAGATAGATGAGATAGAGGTAAATATACTTATATAATGTATTAGAAAAGTCTGCCCTTGCACAACTGTGGGAGTTGGTTAAAGAGGCTGTGTTAAGATTGCTCTACTGGACTTCCTTGGTGGTGCAGTGGTTAAGAATCTGCCTGCCAATGCAGGGGACACAGGTTCAATCCCTGGTCCAGGAAGATCCCACATGACATGGAGCAATTAAGCCCGTGCACCACAACTACTGAGCTGCACTCTAGAGCCCACTAGCCACAACTACTGAGCCCACGTGCTACAACTACTGAAGCCCACATGCCTAGAGCCCATGTTCCACAACAAAGAGAAGCCACTGCAGTGAGAAGCCTGTGCACTGCAACGAAGAGTAACCCCCGCTCGCCACAACTAGAGAAAGCCTGCACACAGCAACAAAGACCCAAAGGAGCCAAAAAAAAAAAAAAAAAAAAAAGATTGCTGTATTCACATCTGATCCTAGAGGTTGAAATCCGTAGGGCAGCCTGTGAGAAACAGAAGATGGATATGAAGTGGGGGGAGAATAAAGATAAACTGGACCCCATGAACATGGGCTGGAACTCACAGGACAGACTGGAACCTAACTGTCTTTCTGATTCCAACTTTATGACATAGCTGTCCTCAGGAGAAAATCGTGCTCTTACCCATGAACTTAAAAAACCCTTATCCCAGGACTTGGAGAAGTTGAAGACAGACCTGAGAGAAGGTGGAGCAATTGATGCCTCAAGTCAATGAGACAAACTAACAGGTAGGTGACAACATGCTTGAGATATAAGACTTCTTGCTGCCCTTGCAACAACACGGTAAACAGTAAAAAAAAAAAAAAAAAAAAAAAAAAAATTGTGCTTCACTTTTACCTTCTAATCTCTAAAATATCTCTTTTGTGACCCATTTTAATAAAATATACAATGAAGGGTATTCTGGGAAATGAAATGTAGTTCACCCTAGCCCTGTTGACACAATACAAAGACACCAGCAAAGACTCATATGAAATGGTTTGATAAAAGCAGAATAGGAGTTCATGTCTTATTAGATATATCTCATGGGGTGGAACAATATTAAAAATGAAGAATTCATTAAATTTGGTAGCTGCAGTCCAGTACAATGAAATTTCAGGGGTAGATTCTTAAACCAGAGACTAAAAATATAAATGGGAATTATCAACAGGAAGAAAGTTCTTTCCAAGAATTTGGAAAGCAAAGGTCAGAGAGAGGAACATAGCTTTGGAGGAACCACAATAAATGTCGTAAAATAATGATAACAATAATATGGAAGATTTGCAATATAGCATATGTTTAGGGCCTTCTGCAAAGAGCCAGTGAGTGTAGACAAGTTAAAATTTAGACAAGAAGGGGGTAATATGAAGAAACAACAATCCTTAGAGGCCAGGAGAATATTATATATGAGTACAAACATATAGGTGGAGAGATAAATGCCAACCTAAGAAGGGACACAATTTCTCTTAGAAAGAGGGAACAAAAGGTATAAGCAGAGCTTGTCATAATTAGTCATCACAATATTTCTGAAATGTTCAATTCTATACAGGTTTACTGACACCTAAAAAGTGAATGTTTTATTATTAATTTTTTTCTTATACAAGCTTTATAATATTGTCTAGACACAATACTATCAATTGTACTTATGTCTAGACAAATTAAGTCTCTTGAAGTTTTATTAAGAAATCAAAATTTTATATAATATTTATAATATGAAAGCCTACAATATTAAGTGATATATTTTAATATGTGGGTGTCTGTGTGTGTGCTTAGTAAAGATTCTATGTGAGTTGAGTTAGATTCTAAATTAACACTAGGATAATGCAAGTTGAATTGTAAAGCTATTGTACTTGAACTTGTCAAACAGATTTGCAGTATATAATGTTACATATATTTAGATTTGATAATATCTACGGTTCTAGGATTTGCCATGTTACCTCTCTGGTGTAAATTGCACTTATTCTTTTAGCAATATCTGTTAATTAAGTGTTCAGAGTATACAAAAAACTTTTGGAAATTTTCTAAAATAAAAAAGTAACTTTTAAAGATATATCTAAGGGATTAAAGTTAACTTCGATATGCAGGCACACTTCTTGTTAAGTAAGCCAGTCAGCTATTACCCTAAACATTAAGGTCACATCTTGTTTTGCTCAAGAGTAAATGAAATGACATAAGATGAATAATGTATGCATTATAAGACCAACATATTCCCCATTTTCATCCTATTAATAATACATAAAACCTATTGATAATCATGTTGGTGTACTTAAATAAACAGTACATTTGAAAATAAAAGAACTTAAAATTCTGGGTCATAACATACCTGCAAAATGTCATTATCCAGAAAATCACTGTGAATCCTTTCATGCATCTTTGAGATAAGACAGCATCAAATGAAATATTATTTATTTTTGACTTTAAGTCCAACACTTCTGTGATTATAAAGAAGTAAAACAAATAAAAACTGAAATTTAAAAAAAGTCTCTCTTTTCCTCAAATGTATAACTGAAGCTATAGTGCATGTTTATTTTAAAAAGGAAAATACTTGTCAATCACATATTAAATGAAACAACTGTTTAGAGAAGTGACCATAAATTGTAATGAAAGTAAAGTGAATTATACTTAGTCATGTAGAACAATGAGATATTTTCATCACTTCTTTCATGCCTTCATAAAGTGAAAACATTCATTTTCTGTCTACTTTTGCCTTTTCATTTCAAATTTTTTAGTTTCCACTGAGAGCACTACTCTTATTTCTGTTGTTCTTTTCTTTGCCATTTTTTCCTTGGCATGTGATTCTGAGCTACCTTTAATAGAGATGACATACTGGTAACTCTTTAAACTATATCTAAGCTTCTAAGAATCTCTCTCTCTCTCTCTCTCTCTGTCTCTCTGTCTCTGTCTCTGTCTCTCTCTGAATATCCCACTGCTAATATGTACTTTATGATGCCACTTATGAGTCAGGGTATTTTATTTTTTATTTTATTAATTTTTATTGTAGTATAGTTGCTTTACAATGTGGTGTTAGTTTCTACTGTACAGCAAAGTGAATCAGCCATATGTATACATATGTCCTTTCTTTTTTGGATTTCCTTACCATTTAGGTCACCACAGAGCACTGAGTAGAGTTCCCTATTCTATACAGTAGGTTCTCATTCATTGCCCATTTTCTTTATCGTAGTGTATATATGTCAATCCCAACCTCCCAGTTCATCCCACCTCACCCCCACCTTGGTATCCATACATTTGTTCTCTACATCTGTGTCCCTATTTCTGCTTTGAAAATAAGTTCATCTGTGCCATTTTTCTAGATTCCACGTATAAGTGATATTCTACAGTATTTGTTTTTCTTTCTGACTTACTTCACTCTGTATGACAGTCTCTAGGTCCATCCACATCTCTGCAAATGGCACAATTTCATTCCTTTTTATGCCTGAGCAATAGTCTATTGTATATATGTACCACACCTTTATCAATCTGTTGATGGACATTTAGGTTGCTTCCATGTCCTGGCTATTGCACATAGTGCTGCAATGAAAATTAGGGTGCATGTATCTTTTTGAATTCTGTTTTTCTCTGGGTATATGCCCAGGAGTGGGATTGCTGGATCATAAACCCATGTACTTATAGTCACCTGATCTATGACAAAGGAGGCAAGAATATACAATGAAGAGAAGACAGTTTTTTAAATAAGTGGTACTGGGAAAACTAGACAGCTACATATAAAAGAATGAAATTATAACATTCCCTAATACTATATACAAAAATAAACTCACAGTGGATTAAAGACCAAAATGTAAGGTCAGACACTATAAAACTCTTAGAGGAAAACATAGGCAAAACACTCTATGACATAAATTGCAGCAAGATCCTTTTTGACCCAGCTTCTAGAGTAATCGATATTAAAAAAATAAATAAATAAATGGGACCTAATTAAACTTAAAATCTTTTGCACAGCAAAGGAAACCATAAACAAGATGAAAAGACAACCCTCAGAATGGGAGAAAATATTTGCATATGAAGCAACTGACAAGGGATTAATCTCCAAAATATACAAGCAGCTCATGCAGCTCAATATCAAAAAACAAAAAACCCAACCCCCAAATGGTCAGAAGACCTAAACAGACATTTCTCCAAAGAAGACATACAGATGGCCAACAAACACATGAAAAGATACTCAACAGCACTGATTATCAGAGAAATGCAAATCAAAACTACAATGAGGTATCTTCACACTTGTCAGAATGGCTATCATCAAAAAATCTACAAGCAATAAATGCTGGAGAAGGTGTGGAGAAAAGGGAACCCTCCTACACTGTTGGTGGGAATGTAAATTGGTACAGCCACTATGGAGAACAGAGGTTCTTTAAAAAACTAAAAATAGAACTGCCATATGAGTTAGGGTATTTTAAAGGAATAAAACCGTACTAGATTCATAAGCAATATGTGTATAAAAATGATGTATGCAAAAGAAAGTAGTCGATAAACTGAAAAAGCAAAATCTAGAGTTTGGTGTCCTCAGGAAACCAATAAACAAAACTGTAAGCTATTTCCTTCCAAGTAGATTGCTGATTTATAGGACTCAGGAAAATCATTTTTAACTAATCCCACAGTCCTCATGCTAGAGATTGAATGTCCATGCTAACTCATCATGGGAATACCGTTTCTATGTCAAATTAGCTGGAGATTCTGCTAGTTACTTCGTGAGTCTAGAAGGACTCCTCAAGAAGGTCATCAATGTTATAAATGTAGAACTGAAGCTGAAGACAGCTCATGAAAATTATAGATATGTATTATTGCAAACATTTATAATAGCTTATTGTTTACCCTTAAATTTGCATGGGCAAAAAAAGAAGGCATAAGATTTTACTGATTTGAATACTCAACAATCCTGTTGTTTTGGGATGTTGTTGTGTTAAGATATTATATTTAGAGTACTCAATAACTAATTTTTATTGCAAAAGTTTTTAAGGAAAAACTGACTTAGGAAACTTGGATCAAAATTGTAACTACACATTGCAATTGGCTCTCTCCATTCTAAATCTCTAGAAAGGTAGAACAGTCATGTTTAAATTAATGAATTTATATTCAGATGAATAAATAAAAGTGGAACTACAAGTACTCTTTGAAGGATATTGGGCCACGAGATCTGATTAAAGAAGGGACCACAGCACAACATATTTTCAGAGACAGCAGTGAGAAAAGGCAGGTACCCCTCTAGGTGCAAGCGAAGGATGGAAGTGTTAGATGTTCAGAGCATAAAGAGACTGGTATGAATCTGCCTACACATTCGTCTTCTTATTCCCTTAGACCAGGGCAGTGAGGGAGGCCTTTGCACCAAGTGTAGAGTCAGAGACCAGATAGTGTCCTATAGCCTTGAAGAGGTATGGGGAAAAACATACCCATTGCTAAGTTTTGTCCTTTGTGTTTTCATGTTTTAGAATCAGCTCATCAATTAATAATCACAATAATAAAAACTGTTTCAAGTTTGGTTGGATTGCATTGAATCTAAAGATAAATTTAGGAAGAATTAACATATTTAAAATATTTAATCTCATTCATTGTGTGTATATATACATATACATACAATGTATAGAGACAATATGTATGAGAAAATATATATATACACACACATATATGAGATATGTATATACAAATACACATACATTGTATTCATGGTATATCCCTACATTCATGTGGACTCTGAATTTCTTTCAATAGTGCTTTATACTTTTCACACCATCCACTAGATTTATTCCTGTGTTGTTGGTATTTTTGACAAAACTGGAAATGGTTCTTCAAATTTAATTTTATCTTTTTTGTTTTGTTGCTGGTATATAAAAATAAAATTAATTTTTATGTAATGATCATTTTCCAGTGAGCATGCTCAATTCATTTATGAATTGTAAGAGTTTAACTGAAGACTCTTTCAGCTATTTCAACCAAAAGAAAGTTCCTCTTTCTTATTCCTTTATTTTTTTTTATGCCTTATCACATGTCAGAAAATGGATGAGGTTTGTAATATGATAATATTTATGTAAAATTAAGAACTTGTATATACAACCACTCTAAATATATTTTAAAGAAAGGAAATAATTCTAAATAAATGGTTGGAAAAGAACTGTAAGAACATACAGTGAATAGTCATGAGAATGAAAATGATGAATAAAGAAGAAAATAATAAAATAACTCATATAAGAGGGGTTTTACATATATTGGTATAGACTTTTATGCCTTGAATTTAGAGGTAAGAATACCTTATTGCTCTACTTTAAAAGTAAAACAATTTACAATGGAAGACAGTTGCCTTGCCAGATAAGGAAATGAATTATTAAGGTTCTACAGCAAAGCAATATAAAAAAGAGATAAGTCAATGAAACAGAATAAAACACAGAAATAAACAGAAGATGATATAAAAACTGCTATCTAATAGATGAGAAAATTAAAATATGCAGGGGAAACCTGCATTATTATAAATTGGATATCAACAACTAGCATCCCAGTCAGGAAAATAAATAAAATTCTATTATCAACACTTTCTAGAATTTATAGTGAGTACTATTATTCACATTTTATGAATGAATAAACTATCCACAGGGGGAAATATATATACACACACACATCATGGAAATGATTTTAAGTTTGAGAACCCATTGAAATTTCACAAAAAATATAAACAAATGAAACTATGTACTATAAGACATCTATAACATCACATACCATTAAAGAAATTTAAAACAAATAACCTACTTAGAAACTGAGAAACAAAATTCAACAGTATGATGTTCAGTTTTCCTGTCTCTAATTAATTATCTTAATATTAATTAGATATATAAACATAGAATATAAAAAATGAAGCCAATAAAAATTCAAATGGCTAATAGCTATGTAATAAGATGCTCTAATTCATTCAAATAAATATAAATTCAAAACATGAAATTTCATTCTTCTTCCACTATCAAATCTAACAAAATGTACAACTGTATAAAATTTTGTTGAATGTATTTAAAAGAAGATACCCTCACACCTATAAATAAAAGTGTTAACTAATGACAATTTTTGCAATAAAATTTGCTATATCAATAAAAATTAAACATACATATATTGTTAAACCAAGCTATGTGGCTGACAAGGTCTTGGTGCTCTAGCCAAGTGTCAGGTCTGTACCACTGAGGTGGGAGAGCTGAGTTCAGGACATTAGTCCACCAGAGACCTCCTGACTCCATGTAATATCAAATGGCGAAAGCTCTCCCAGAGATTTCTAACTCAACGCTAAGACCGCGCTCCACTCAATGACCAGCAAGCTACAGTGGTGGACACCCTATGCCAAACAAATAGCAAGACAGGAACACATCCCCACCCATTACCAGAGAGCCCACCTAAAATCATAATTAGGTCATAGGCACCCCAAAACACACCACTGGATGCAGCCCTTCCAACCAGAAAGACAAGATCCAAACTCATCCACCAGAACACATGCACCAGTCCCCTCCACCAGGAAGCCTACACAACCCACTGAAACAATCTTAGCCACTGGGGGCAGATATCAAATACTATGGGAAGTATGAACCTGCAGCCTGTGAAAAGGAGACCTCAAAAACAGTAAGTTAAGCAACATGAGAAAACAGAAAAACATACAGCAGATGAAGGAGCAAGGTAAAAACCCATCAGATCAAACAAATGAAGAGGAAACTGGCAGTTTACCTGAAAAAGAATTCACAGGAATGATAGTAAAGATGATCAAAAATCTTGGAAATAGAATGGAGAAAATACAAGAAACATTTAACAAGGACCTGAAAGAACTAAAGAGCAAAAAAACAATGATGAACAACAGAATAAATGAAATTAAACATTCTCTAGAAGGAATCAACAGCAGAATAACGGAGGCAGAAGGATGGATAAGTGACCTGGAAGACAAAGTAGTGGAAATAACTATTGCAGAGCAGAATAAAGAAAAAAGAATGAAAAGAATTGAGGACAGTCTCAGAGACCTCTGGGACAATATTAAACACACCAACATTAGAATTATAGGGGTCCCAGAAGAAAAAGGGAAAAAGAAAGGGACTAAGAAAATATTTCAAAAGATTATAGTGGAAAACTTCCCTAATATGGGAAAAGAAATAGTCAATCAAGTGCAGGAAGCACAGAGAGTCCCATACAAGTTAAATCCAAGGAGAAACACACCAAGACACATATTAATCAAACTATCAAAACTTAAATACAAAGAAAAAATATTAAAAGCAGCAAGGAAAAAACAACAAATAACATACAAGGGAATTCCCATAAGGTTAACAGCTGACCTTTCAGCAGAAACTCTGCAAGCCAGAAGGGAGTGGCAGGAAATATTTAAAGTGATGAAAAGGAAAAACCTACAACCAAGATTACTCTACCCAGCAAGGATCTCATTCAGATTTGATGGAGAAATTAAAACCTTTACAGACAAGTAAAAGCTAAGAGAATTCAGCACCACCAAACCAGCTTTACAACAAATGCTAAAGGAACTCTGCTGGGCAGGGAACACAAGAGAAGGAAAAGACCTACAATAACAAACCCAAAACAATGAAGAAAATGGTAATAGGAACATACATATTGATAATTACCTTAAATGTAAATGGATTAAATGCTCCAACCAAAAGATATAGACTGGTTGAATGGATACAAGAACAAGACCCATATATCTGCTGTCTACAAGAGACCCACTTCAGACCTAGGGACACATACAGACTGAAAGTAAGGGGATGGAAAAAGATATTCCATGCAAATAGAAATCAAAAGAAAGCTGGAGTAGCAATTCTCATATCAGAGAAAATATATTTTAAAATAAAGACTATTATAAGAGACAAAGAAGGACACTACATAGTGATCAAGGGATCAATCCAAGATAAAGAATAACAAGTGTAATTATTTATGCACCCAACATAGGGCACCTCAACACCTAAGGCAAATGCTAACAGCCATAAAAGGGAAAATTGACAATTACACAATCATACTAGGGGACTTTAACACCTCACTTTCACCAATGGACAGATCATCCAAAATGAAAATAAATGAGGAAACAAAAGCTTTAAATGAAGCATTAAAGAAGATGGACTTAACTAATTTTTATACGACATTCCATCCAAAAACAACAGAATGCACATTCTTCTCAAGTGCTCATGGAACATTCTCCAGGATAGATCATATCTTGGGTCACAAATTAAGCCTTGGTAAATATAAGAAAATTGAAATCACATCAAGTATCTTTTCTAACCGCAGTGCTATGAGACTAGATATCAATAACAGGAAAAAAATCTCTAAAAATGACAAACAGATGGAGGCTAAAAAAATACACTATTAAATAACCAAGAGAATACTGAGGAAATCTATAACTACCTAGAAACAAATGACAATGAAAACACAACGACCCAAAAACCTATGGGATGCAGCAAAAGCAGTTACGAAAGGGAAGTTTATAGCAATACAATCCTACCTTAAGAAACAAGAAACATCTCAAGTAAACAACCTAACCTTACACCTAAAGCAATTAGAGAAAGAACAAAAAAAACCCCAAAGTTAGCAAAAGGAAAGAAATCATAAAGATGAGAAAGAAATGAAAAAGCAATGAAAGAAATGATAGCAAAGATCTATAAAACTAAAAGCTGCTTCTTTGAGAAGATAAACAAAATTGATAAACCATTAGCCAATTCATCAAGAAAAAACGGGAGAAGCCTCAAATCAATAGAATTAGAAATGAAAAAGGAGAAGTAGCAATGGACACTGTAGAAATACAAAGGATCATGAGAGATTACTACAAGCAACTATATGCCAATAAAATGGGCAACCTGGAAGAAATGGACAAATTCTTAGAAAAGCAGCCTTCTGAGATTGAACCAGGAAGAAATAGAAAACATAAACAGATCAATCACAAGCACTGAAATTGAGACTGTGATGAAAAATCTTCCAACAAACAAAAGCCCAGGACTAGATGGCTTCACAGGCAAATTCCATCAAACATTTAGAGAAGAGCTAACACCTATCCTCTCAAACTTTTTCCAAAATATAGCAGAGGGAGGAACACTCCCAAACTCATTCTATGAGGCCACCATCATCCTGTTACCAAAACCAAAGACGTCACAAAGAAAGAAAACTACAGGCCAGTATCACTGATGAACACACATGCAAAAATCCTCAACAAAATACTAGCAAACAGAATCCAACAGCACATTAAAAGGATCATACACCATGATCAAGTGGGGTTTATCCCAGGAATGCAAAGATTCATCAATATATGCAAATCAGTCAATGTGATAAACCATATTAACAAGTTGAAGGAAAAAAACAATATGATCATCTCAATAGATGCAGAGAAAGATTTTGACAAAATTCAACACCCATTTATGATAAAAAAAAAAAACACCCTCCAGAAAGTACGCATAGAGAGAACTTTCTGCAACATAATAAAGGCCATATATGACAAACCCACAGCCAACATTGTTCTCAATGGTGAAAAACTGAAACCATTTCCACTAAGATCAAGACAAGGTTGTCCACTCTCACCACTATTATTCAACATACTCTTGGGAGTTTTAGCCACAGCAGTCAGATAAGAAAAAGAAATAAAAGGAATCCAAGTCACGAAAGAAGAAGTAAAGCTGTCAGTGTTTGCAGACGACTTGATACTATACATAGAGAATCCTAAAGACTCCACCAGAAAACTACTAGAGCTAATCAATGAATTTGGTAAAGTAGCAGGATACAAAAATTAATGCACAGAAATCTCTTGCATTCCTATACACTAATGATGAAAAATGTGAAAGAGAAGTTAAGGAAATACTCCCATTTACCATTGCAACAAAAAGAATAAAATACCTAGGGATAAAACTACCTAAGGAGACAAAAGACCTGTATGCAGAAAACTATAAGACACTGATGAAAGAAATGAAAGATGAAGCAAACAGATGGAGAGATATACCATGTTCTTGGATTGGAATGATCAACATTGTGAAAATGACTATACTACCCAAAGCAATCTACAGATTCAATGCAATCCCAATCAAACTACGAATGGCATTTTTCACAGAGCTAGAACAAAAAATTTCACAATTTGTATGGAAACACAAAAGACCCTGAATAGCCAAAGCAATCTTGAGAAAGAAAAATGGAACTGAAGTAATCAGGCGCCTGGATTTCAGACTATACTAGAAAGCTACAGTAATCAAGACAGTATGGTACTGGCACAGAAGCAGAAATATAGATCAATGGAAGAGGATAGAAAGTCCAGAGATAAACCCACGCACATATGGCCACCTTATTTTTGATAAAGGAGGCAGGAATATACAATGGAGAAAAGACAGCCTCTTCAATAAGTGGTGCTGGAAAAACTGGACAGCTACATATAAAGGAATGAAATTAGAGCACTCCCTAACACCATACACAAAAATAAACTCAAAATGGGTTAAAGACCTAAATGTAAGGCCAGATCCTATAAAACTCTTAGAGAAAAACATAGGTAGAACACTCTATGACATAAATCATAGCAAGATCCTTTTCGACCCACCTCCTAGAGTAATGAAAATTAAAACAAAAATAAATAAATGGCTCCTAATTAAACTTAGAAGCTTTTGCACAGCAAAGGAAACCATAAACAAGATGAAAAGACAACCCTAGAAGGGGAGAAAATATTTGCAAATGAAGCAACTGACAAAGGATTAATCTCTAAAATATACAAGCAGCTTGTGCAGCTCAATATCAAAAAGCAAACAATGCAATCCTAAAATGGGCAGAAGACCTAAATAGACATTTCTCCAAAGAAGATATTCTGACATTACAACAAATACATGAAAGGATGCTCAACTTCACTAATCATTAGAGAAATGCAAATCAAAATTACAATGAGGTATCACCTCACACTGGTCAGAATGGCCATCATCAAAAAATCTACAAACAGTAAATTTTGAAGAGGGTGTGGAGAAAAGGGAATCCTCTTGCACTGTTGGTGGGAAGGTAAATTGATACAGCCACTATGGAGAACAGTACGGAGGTTCCTTAAAAACTAAAAATAGAACTGCCGTATGGCCCAGCAATCCCACTACTGGGCATATATCCTGAGCAAACCATAATTCAAAAAGAGTCATGTACCACAATGTTCATTGCATCTCTATTTATAATAGCCAGGACATGGAAGCAACCCAAGTGTCCACTGACAGATGAATGGATAAAGAAGATGTGGCACATATATACAATGGAATATTACTCAGCCATAAGAAGAAATGAAATTGAGTTATCTGTAGTGAGTTGTATGGATGTAGACTCTGTTATACAGAGTGAAGTAAGTCAGAAAGAGAAAAATGAATACCGTATGCTAACACATAAATATGGTATCTAAAAAAAATAATAATAAGGTCATGAAGAACCTAGGACTAGAACAGGAATAAAGATGCAGACATAGAGAATGGACTTGAGGACGCAGGGAGTTGGAAGGGTAAGCTGGGATGAAGTGAGAATGTGGCATGGTCATATATACACTACCAAATATTAAATAGACAGCTAGTGGGGAGCAGCCGCATAGCACAGGGAGATCAGCTCAGTGCTTTGTGACCACCTACAGGGGTGGGATAGAGAGGGTAGGAGGGAGACATAAGAGGGAGGACATATGGGGATATATGTATATGTATAGCTGATTCACTTTGTTACAAAGCAGAAACTAACACACCATTGGAAAGCAATTATGCTCCAATAAAGATGTTTAAAAAAATTATCATACAAATACCATTTGTGCATGGATAAAAAGGCATTTGTAAAATTACAATATTGTTCACATTAGAAAAATTTTTTTATAGAAGATTAGTTCCATAATTATTTTATGCCCTAAATGGAATAGTGTGTGTCCTTTGAAATGGTGTACTTCTTTCATGTTTATCACACTTATGTCAATATATATGAATGGAAAAATCTAGGTACAGAAATAATATTGTATATTATATACAGGAAAATGAAATGAAAAGATACCCTATCTTTTTTTGTAGGGAGTAAGATAAGTTAGGATGAGTGAGTTGGGATATCTTTTAGCCATATTAATATATTATAAACACTTTACTTTTAATAACTTGCCATTTATAATTTAAAATGGCAAAAATATGACCTCTTGCATCTACTAATGGACTGGGAGAGAGGGAAAGAGGAAGAAAGAAAAATCCACACAAAACGCCTGAATATGAATCCCTTTGCTTTTCAGCAAGTGCATTATTGGGCTTGACGTTGGTGTAAATGCTTAGAGACTGTTCCCAGAGCACACTGGATGGTGTGGTGGTCCAACAGAGAGTTGTCTGCTGCTTTGTGAGCAGAAGTTAATGCCTGCAAATTGATGCTTTTCTCCAGTCTCAGGTTATAATAGGAAAGCAGATGTTCATGTGCAACTAACCCAAACACATTGAGAAAGGCTACAGACATTTTCCCATTTCAATTACCATAATTTAATGCCTAGAATACATGCCCAAAACGTTTCATGGCAGAGGATCACCACATCCCCTGTAATTCAAACCAAGTCCCCAAAGTCTTCTGTATGCACTGCTCACTTTCAGAGACAAATCATTACATTGAATATGAATTCAATGTTCTGAAGTGCTTTTCTTTGTATATTTTCAAAGATTACAAAGTTTTATTACCTAGTAATTTTCATTTTAGATTCCTTATGAGTTGTTTACTTTCTAACATTTTCATACTGTGATTTTTTGCAATTGCTAATATTGAGCTGAATTTTCTAGGCCATTTCTCAAGCAATTACAATCATGTATAGTGAGCTCATGCTACTATTTCCAGGAGGTTGTCATTCAATGGCAGAGATAGCGAGGTGGGATCAAGATGGCAGGGTAGGAAGATCCTGAGCTCACCTCCTCCCATGAGCACCAAGGCTACAACTACATGTAGAACAACTTTCTCTGAGAATGACCATAAAACTAGCAGAACAGCTCTCCTACAATTAAGGACATAAAGAAAAAGCACATTGGGAAGGGTTGGAGGGACAGAGATGCAATTTAGTCAGAACCCATATGCTCAGCATGGCAACCCATAAGTGAGAGGGTATATTACAAACTCAGAGGTCATCCCTAAGAAGGGAAGGGTTCAAGCCCCACATTGTGCCCCTCAGCCATGGGAACTAGCACTGGGAAGATGAGCCCCCATAACTGGCTTTGAAAACCACTAGGTTTTATGAAACGGAGAGCCAGAGGGTAGTAGGAAGCCAAGACTCTGCTTTTAAAGGACTTGCACACAAATCTACTTATTTTGAGTTCCAGTGCAGAGGCAGCTGATTGAAATGTACCTGGTGATCTAGCTGGCCTGGCAAGACCACCCTAGCATGCCCTCTGGCCCATGCCTGGCTCCAGCTTTAGCACTCCAACTAGTTGGCAGCCCCAGGTGCACCCAGCGAAAATTCTTGTGATGTACCTGGGACCATGTCTAGACCACCCTGCAAGATGGTGGCCCCTGGTGTGCTCTGAGAAAAGCCCTGGCCCACATCCATTCCAACTTCAGCCCTCCAGCCAAAGCCACTGGGCACAGCAGTTTACGTAGGGATATTCCTACACAAGGCCATACCTAAAGACTAGGAGAGGTAAAAGTTTTGCCTAATTCATAGAAATAAACACAGAAAGTCAAACAAAATGAGAAGACAGAAGAATTTGTTCCAAACGAATGAACAAGACAAAATCCAAGAAAAAAAAAGTTAGTAATACAAAGGTAAGTATTTTACCTGATAAAGAGCAATGGTTACAAAGATTGTCACTAGGAAAAAATGGAGAACCACAATGAGAACTTGAAAAAAGAGTTAGAAAATATAAGGAAGAAATAATTAGAGTTGAAGAATACAATAAATGAACTAAAAAATACACTAAAAGAAATGAACACTAGATTAGATGATACAAAGGAATGGATCAGCAAACTGTAAGAGTAATGGAAATCACTCAAGCTCAACAGAAAAAAAGAATAAAGAATTTAAAAAATGAGGATGGTTTAAGAGACCTCTGAAATAACATCAAGCATATTAACACTTGCATTATAGGAGTCCCAGAAGAGAAGAGAGAAAAGGGCAGATAAATTAATTGAAGAAATAATAGCTGTAAACATCCCTAACCAGGGAAATAAAGCAGAAATCCACATCCAGGAAGCACAGAGAGTGCCAAACAAGATGAACTCAGAGAGGTCCACATGAAGACACTTTAAAGGATACACAAAATAAAAAATGTAAAAGACAATGTTACAAGATTAAATGTCAGGGGGAATAAAAATGCAGAGTTGTTAGAATGTGTTCAGACTTAAGAGATCATCAAATTAAAATAATCATAGGTATATGTATATATTTACATAAGAAATAAATGGTAACCACAAACCATAAACCTATAATAGATTCACACACAAAACAGAGAAAGAATCCAAACATAACACTAAAGATAGTCAACAAATCACAAAGGAAGAGAGAAAAATATAAGAAGGCACAAAAATCAATACAAAAATAACCAAAGAGCAATTAAGAAAATGGCAAGAAGTATATACCTATCAATAATCACTTTAAATATAATGAACTAAATGCTCCAATTAAAAGACATAAAGTAGTTGAATGGATTAAAAAAAACCAGATAATATATATGCTGCCTACAGTCACTTCAGATCTAAACATAAAGGCTAAAAATGAGGGGATGGAAAAATGTATTCCATGGAAATGAAAATGAAAAGAAAGCCATGGTGGCAACAGTTATATCAGACAAAATGGACTTTAAAACAAAGACTGTAATAAGAGACAAAGAAGGACATTACATAATGATAAAGGGATCAATCCAAGAAGATGTAACAATTGTAAATATATATATGCATCCAACATAAGAGAACTTAAATACATAAAACAAATATTAACAAACATAAGGGGATAAATTGACAGTAACACAATATTAGTAGGGGACTTTAAAACCCCACTTACATCAATGAACAGATCATCCAGACATAAAATCAATAAGAAAACAGTGGCTTAAATGACATATTAAACCAGATGAACTTAATAGATACATATAGAACATCCCATCCAAAAGCAGCAAAATATGAATTATTTTCAAGTGCACACAAAACATTCTCCAGGATAGTTCACTTCTTAGATCACAAAACAGTCTCAATAAATTTAAGAAGACTGAAATCATATTAAGCATCTTTTTCTGGTAACATCACTATGAGACTAGAAATCAACTACAAGAAAATAAACTGCAAAAAACAAGCATGTGAATGCCAAACAATGTGCTACTAAACAAACAATGGGTTACTGAACAAATCAAAAGGTAACTGGAGACAAATGAAAATGGAAACAAAATGATCCAAAATCAGAGACAGCAAAAGCAGTTCTCAGAGGGAAACTTACAGCAATACAAGCCTACCTCAAGAAACAAGAAAAATCTCAAATAAACAATCTAATCTAGAAAAAGAACAACCCAAATTTAACCCAAAGAAAAAGAACAAACACAACCCAAAGTTAGTGAAGGAAAGAAACAAACCAGATCAGAGCAGAAAAAATAGAGATTATGAAAACAATAGAAAAGATCAATAAAACTATCAGCTGGTTCTTTGAAAAGATAAACAAAATAAATTAACCTTTAGCCAGACTTGTCAAGAAAAAATAGAGAGGGCCAAAATAAATAAAATCAAAAATTGAAGAGTAGAATTGTCACTATTTGTAAATGGCATGACACTGTATAGAAAGCTCTAAAGACTCCACCAAACAAACCACAGAATACATGAATTCAGTAAAGTTGCAGGATACAAAATTAAAATGCAGAAACCTGTTGTGTCTCCATACACTAACAACAAACTGTCAGAAGGAGAAATTAAGAAAACAATCACATTAACAATTGTATCAAAAAAATACCTAGGAATAAATCTAATTAAGGAGGTGAAAGACTTGTACTTGAAAACCTATAAGACGTTGATAAAAGAAATCAAAGATGTCACAAATAAGTGAAAAGATATACTATGCTCTTGAATCAGAAAAATTAATACATGTAAAATATCCATGCTACCCAAAGCAATCTACATAGTTAATGCGATCTCTAACAAAATACCAATGGCATTTTTCACAGAACTAGAATAAATAATTCTAAAATGTGTATAGAAACACAAAGACCCTGAATAGCCAAAACAATCTTGAGAAATAAAAGCAAACTTGGAGGCAGCATGCTCTGTGTTTTCAAATTGTATTTACAAAGCTAGAGTAAACAAAGCAGTATTGTTCTGGCACTACAAACAAACAAAACAGACACACAGATCAATGGAACAGAATAGAGAACAAAAAATAACCCCACACTGATATACACAATTAATCGACAGGAAGGAGCCAAGAATATACAGTGGGGAAAAGACAGTTCCTTCAATAAATGGCACTGGGAAAACTGGACCACTCCAATCAAAAGAATGAAACTGGGCCACTTTCTTACACCATATACGAAAATAAACTCAAAATGGATTAAAGACTTAAATGTGAGACCTGAAACCATAAAATTCCTCGAATAAAACATAAGCAGTACCCTCTTTGACATCTGTCTTAGCAATATTTTTTTTGGCTTTGTTTTCTCATGCAGAGGCCAGGGAGGAAAAAATAAACCAATGGGACTACATCAAACTAAAAAGACTTTGCACAGTGATGAAAACTATCAAGAAAAAGAAAAAGGCCACCTACTAAATAGGAGAAGATATTTGCAAACAATATATTCTATAAGTGATTAATATCTAATGAACAAGGAACTCACACAACTCAACATAAAAAGAAAATTAAAAATGGGCAGATGATCTGAATAGATATTTTCCAGAGAAGACAGGCAGATGGTCAGCAGGCACATGAAAGGATGCTCAACATCATTAATCATCAGAGAAATGCAAATCAGAACCACAATGAGATATCACCTCACACTTGTCTGAATGGCTATTATCCAAAAGATAACAAATAACAAGTGTTGGTAAGAATGCAGAGAAAAGGGAATTTTCATGCACTGTTGGTGGGAATGTAAATTGGTGCAGTCACTACTGAAAACAGTATGGAGATTCCTCAGAAAATTAAAAATAGAACTACCATACAATCTAGCAATTCCACTCCTGAGTATTTATCCCAAGAAAATGAAAACACTAATTCAAAAAGATATATTTACCCCAGTGTTTATTGCGGCATTATTTACAATAGTCAAGACATAGAAGTAACCTAAGTGTACATTGAGAGATGAATGGATAAAGAAGGTGTGATATACCTATACTATGGGATATTACTCAGCCATAAAAAAGAATGAAATCTTGCTGTTGTGACAACATGGATGGGCCAACGGGGTATTATGCTAAGTAAAGTAAGTCAGACAGAGAAAGACAAGTGCTATATGATTTCACTTATATGTGGAATCTAAAAAAAAAGCAAACAAACATAATAATTGGAAACAGCCTCACAGCTACAGAGAAAAAATTTGTGGTGCTAGAGGGGTGGGGTTAGGGGGATGGGTGAAATAGATGAAGGGGATTAAGAAGTACAAACATCCAGTTATAAAATGAATAAGTCACATGAATGTAAGGCAAAGCACAGATAATACAGTCAATAATTTGTAATAAATTTGTGCTGTGAATGATGGTAAATAAACTCATTGTGGAGATCATCTTTCAATTTATAAAAATATCAAATCATTATGTTGTACACCTGAAACTAATATAATATTGAAGTCAACTATACTTTAATAAAAATATTAAAAAATAAATGGCAGAGGTAACTTCTTTTGGAACACATGCAATACATTTTTAATATTTAAGGGCACATAAAATATAGTCTTAAGAATATTCTTAAATATGAGCAGCTTAGTGCAAAAGGCAAAATCATTTTTTTTATAAAATAGAAAACAAAAATATAATTATATTAAAATAGAAACTCAAATAGTAATTACTTTATGAGCAAAAAATATAAAGAACATGGAAATGTTCATGGTGGATTATATACCAAAAATGTAAAAATGAGTATAACTAACACATATGCACATCAAAAGATGATATCAACAAAACTATTAATTCTTTAGTCATTTTCTTTTGGTGGCCGTTTAGAAAAGTTTGCATTTCTCTTTTTGGGGGGGCATCTGTATTTTATAAACATTTATTAATTTGCATTTTAAAAATTCTAAATACCTACAGTGATATAAAAAATGTTTTGAAATAAAATTTACAAAATCATTAAACTTAGGCAAAGCCTTGATGTTCCCTCTCTAATACCCCAAACTGTAAAATTCCTTATATTTGAAAAATAGATTCATCTTTCAGAGGTACATTCTTATATGTTCATATAATATATCCATTGCAAAAAATAACAACATAAAAATCTTGCCACTATAAGAAAAAAATTATTTGGATTCTGGTCTATTTCTTTCACATAGTTTTTGTTTTGTTTTCATTTATTTGTTGATCATTGGAAAACCCAAGAGATTCTGAATGCACAATGAATTCATAGGGAAAATAATTGAACATTACACATTTGAAAAGTAAGTCTTCTCTCCCTGACTTTGAGTGTCTTAACCCTTCTTCCCATAACAAATAGTGTTACTTGTAATGTGTGCTTGCAATGAGATTCTACATATAAACAGGCATAGTGTGTGTGTGTCTGAGTGTGTGTTAGTTGAATGAATATTTATATAAAGAGAGAAAACAAAAATAGTGGCATTATATACAGTGTTTTCTCATTATTTACTATATATTTAGGTTTTCATTTTACATAACAAAAGAGATATTATTTTTAAAGGACTGCATATTGTTCTGTTGCATGGCTCTAGAATAATTTCAAGTTTCAGAGTGTTAGAGATTTTGGTTATTCATTTTCAGTGCTTGTTTATACTTTAAAATTTGATCAAATAGTCTCTGTGCAGATACGTCAGTATACTTTGGCTGTATTTTTGGAAGGGAAATTTCTGGATCAAAAACAATAAGCTTTTTAAAAAAGTTCTGATATATAGTGCTAAACTCTTCCTCATACATTGTAAGTCATTTTTATCCATAGATCATAGAAGGTATTTCACATCTCTTTGCTAACAAAAAGCATCTTTGCTATTATTAAACAAAGATTTTTAATTATGGTTTTAATTTGTATTTCTTTGACCTTAAGAGATATATCATCTTTTCATTCACTGAGTAGTCATTTGCCTGTTTTTGTGCATGTGAATATGTCTGTATGGAGAAAGTGAATAGTCTGTTTATGTCTGCTGTTCATTTTTCCAATAGATTGTTTGATTTACTTTTTTCTCATGAGCTGCAAGAAATCTTTAAGTACCAAGGATATTAATCCTTTGTTAGCCATATTCTTTGCACATATTTATTTGCAGTTTAATTACTCATTTGTCTTTTGACTTGCTTTATCTAATTGTGCCCAGATCCCCTTCAAAAGAACAATTCATTGACCCAACTGCTGCCTGGGGGGCTGTTAGTTGAGAGTCTTTAGCTGTCAATTTCCTACGAATTGCCTCAGCTTCCGTTTATTTGCTCGCTGCAAGACAGGTCCTTCTGGAGTGGCCAATAACTAATGATTGATTCATGCTGGGGTAAAAAAGCCTCCCAAAGACACTCCTTAATACACACCCTAAACAATAAATTCTGGATCAGAATTTACTTCTCAAAGAGTGTAACTTGTGCCCCCCCCCACACACAGCATTTACAAAGTTGCGATCCCTTTATATCTTCCTTAATTCTATATATGTCTCATCCAGAGGTAAATTCATTCCTCAAGGAAATCTGTGTTCATATATAATATTATATATATATATATATATATATATATATATATATATATATATATATATCTACAAGGTAAATTATACATTACAAATAATGTAAATTATAAATATATCATTTTTACAAAACATATCTATAAATAATGTAGAATATCATTTTGCACATTTAACATTTTCTAATGTATATCACCACTTAATTTTTTCACTTTTTTCAGATTCAACTATTTTGTTAGAAATGGTTTAGCTCATTCATTTTACCTGCTATAAGGTATTCCACCATATAAATATCCACTGTCCTGCTGATGGTCATTTAAGTTGTTTTCTGTTATTCACTATCAGGTATATTTTTCCTCATGCATATGTGCATGAGTTTCCCTGTAGTACACATAACTAGGAATGGAAATTCTTGTTCAAGCAGATGAAAATCTTTAACATTACTAGAGAATGCCAAATGTATCATAAATGAAATTTCACAAATGTTCTAATTCTAAAACATGTTCTCCAAATAATTTCTTGCTTATCCATGAGATAGGTAGGTGGAGGGAAAAATCATCTCCCATTAAACTAGGTGCCAGTTGCACAGTGGGTGAAAAATGAATTCGTGACATTAGCCCTATTTAAGTCAATACCTTCCTCCCACTCCCTGAGGTAGGACCTTTGGAAGGCTTTGTTTTGTAATCAATTTTCTGATATTCACTGCTTATCATTGAACACTTTTTTCTCTATTAACCTCATAACTCTCATGCTGTAATAAGTTTGAGGTCCTGGCCTATTTTTTTATAAGCAGCATTAACTTTTGTGGTAGAAAAGGCCTTCAGGCCAGTTTGGCTCTCTTAGGAGCTCAGAATTCAAGGTATTTCTGCACTTGCTGTCTTTAATTAAAACAAGGGAGCAAACAAATCTTTCCAAAATGTACCTTTTTCATTGTTTAATTGTGAAAGCATGTGAAAACTGGATTTTGCATCTGCTCCCTGTTCCTCAGACACTAAGCTTTACCTGGTCTTCAGACTTTATCATTTCAGTGAGAGCTCTTACTTAGGAGTCAAATGTGCGAGGAAAAAAGTACTTATGGTGTCTCTGCAGGCTTTTTCCCGAACCATTTCTGCTTTCTCTGCGATGAACAGCTTTTATTGAACTCAATCTCCTCTAACATAGCAGCTCTTCCTCCCACTGTAATAACTATGAAAAATCTAATATCTCTGCCTCATGGCTGCTCCAACTGAAATAGTTTTAGACTGTTTCTTAATGCAGGTTCAGATCCTTCCTACATGCAAGCACATATATTTCTATACAACTGGATGTCAGTGGAATGCCTCTGGAAAGAATTTGAAATGGTAGAATAAGAAAGAGATGAGTTTGAATCCTCTGCTCAGTTTTTGTGAGCATTCAGTTATGTTAATCAAACTTTTCAAATTTTCAAATGCTTTATCTGCAAAATGACAGTATTTTTACCTGTCAGGCTATTTGTGAGGATTAACTAGAAAAATTCATGTAAAAATTTCTAAAGGAGTATCTGGCACACAGTAGGCATTTAACAGCTTTATTTCTTGTTTTGTTTCTCTTGCAGAAACCATTTCTCATATACTTTTAATTAAATGGTAAACCCTTATTTGATTCAAAAATATTTAAAATAGCAAAATATGTGAGACTATTTCAAGCACCCAAATATTTCATTGTAAACTAAAATAACCGTATTTAAATTGTTCGCTTCTGCATCAAATTATTTCATTTATGTTTTTTACTTATATTCATTGTAGACTTGTAGACTTGATATCTATATGTTAATATTCTTGGCTTTGTCATATACAGTAATCACTTCTAATTCTATTCTGCTTGATAATCACATTTTCAATATGCTGTATTTCCAATATACTAACATCCTTACACTTCAGTTTGTCTCATACTGGGTCAAAAAGTTATCTCATTAACTCTAGTTAGAGTTCCAGTTTCCAACATTTTGAAGATTCACCAGGTAACTTTATTATGCTTTCCATGATTCATCTTGAAAAATAGCCTCTTTTTTTTTAAAGCTTTTCTAAGGAAACTCCATACTGTTCTCCATAATGGCTGTACCAATTTACATTCCCACCAACACTGTAGGAGGATTCCCTTCTCTCCACAATCTCTCCAGCGTTTTTTGTCTGTAGACTTTTTGTGAGGTGATACCTCATTGTAGATTTGATTTGCATTTCTCTAATAAGTAGCAATGTTGAGCATTTTTTCATGTGCCTTTTGGCCATCTGTATGTCTTCTTTGGAGAAATATCTATGTAGATATTCTGCCCATTTTTTGATTGGGTTGTTTGTTTTTTTGATATTGAGCTGTATTAGCTGTTTGTATATTTTGGAAATTAATCCCTGTCAGTCACATTGTTTGCAAATATTTTCTGTAGGTTATCTTTTCATTCTGTTTATGGTTTCCTTTGCTTTAAGTTTAATTAGGTCCCATTTGTTTATTTTTGTTTTTATTTCCATTACTTTAGGTGATGGGTCCAAAAAGATATTGCTACAATTTATGTTAGTGTTCTGCCTATGTTTTCCTCTAGGAGTTTTATAGTATCCAGACTTACACTTAGGTTTTTAATCCATTTTGAGATTATTTTTGTGTATGGTGTTGGAGAATGTGCTAATTTCATTCTTTTACATGTATAGGATCTAGCAAACTCACTCCTGGGCATATATCTGGAGATAACCATAGTTTGAAAAGATACATGCATCCCAGTGTTCATTGCAGCACTATTTACAATAGTCACAACATGGAAGCAACCTAAATGTCCATAGACAGACGAATGGATAAAGAAGATGTGGTATATATATACAATGGAATATTACTCAGAATAAAAAAAAAGAATGAAATAATGTCATTTGCAGCAACATGGATGGACCTAGAGATTATTATGCTAAGTGAACTAAGCCAAAGAAAAATATCATATGACATAGCTTATATGTGGAATCAAAAAAAAGATACAAATTAATTTATTTACAAAACAGAAATAGACCCTCAGACATAGAAAAAAAACTTATACTTACCAAAGGAGAAGCGGGGGGGAGGGATAAATTAGGAGTATGGGGTTAACATGCACACATTACTATATATAAAATAAATAACCAACAAGGACCTACTGTATAGCATAGGGAACTATACTCAATATTTTGTAATAATCTATAAGGGAAAGGAATCTGAATAAGAATATATATATATATATATATATACATATGTATTTTATATATATATATATATATATATATATATATATATATATATATACACACTTTGCTGTACACCTGAAATCACTTTGCTGTATAACTGAAACACAACAACATTGTAACTCCACTACACTTCAATTTAAAAAAAAAAAGAAAGAAAAATAGCCTCCTTTAAAACCTTTTTCTCTTTATCCACATACTCTTAGTCCCAAAATGAGCTTGGATATCAGTGCAGTGCAAAATGGCAGACTTTGTAAAAACCTCAGCTGATTCAACAACGAAGGATGATGAGCCAGACCATTTGCCCGTAGAAATAAATGATATAGACAATATGACCACCAGTAATAAAGTATCAGTAAATTCTAATGGAAATGGAAGGAATGACTAAAGGAGCTCTGACACAGACCTTGGAGATGAGAGACAACTTTCCAAAGCAGCTGCTGGAGATAATGTCTGCAACTTCAGTAGTGAAACCCCAAAGGCAGAGGACTTCCCTCTCAAGAAATGGTTGTAACAGTGCCTCTTCAACCCCTGACCACACTCGCTCTGCCCACAGCCGACAAAGTGGAGTCCTGAAGGCACTGAGGCAGTCTCGCCAAACAGTACCTGTTGTCAACACAGAGCCCTCCCAGAATGAACAGATCATCTGGGATGACGCCACAGCCAGGGAGGAGAGAGCGAGACTTGCCAGCAATCTGCAGTGGCCTAGTTGTCCCACACAGTACTATGAGTTTCAGGTTGATGTTAAAAAATTGGAGGATTCTCCTTTCCAGGAGACTTTACATGATTCAGAAATCACTGAACAGGCTGTGATCCTGGGAATATATGTGTGACTGAAGCCCCCAAACACCCGATCTCTGAAGAATTGGAAATCCCAATAAAAGACAGCCCCCTGATCCCTACGCCTCAAGCCCCGAGTATTGCCTTCCCCCTAGCCAACCCACCTGTGGCTCCACACCCTAGAGAAAAGATGATAACGGTAAAGGAGACTCACGAAGACTTAAAAAAAAGTACATATTTCAGTTGTCATCTCTGAATCCTCAAAAACGTATTGATTATTGTCATCTGATTGAAAAGCTAGGTGGATTAGTGATTGAGAAGCAGTGCTTTGATCCTAACTGTACACACACGGTTTTAGGGCATCCACGTCAAAACGAGAAGTATTTAGCCTCAGTGGCAGCTGGGAAGTGGGTGCTTTATCGCTCCTACCTTGAAGCTTGCAGGACTGCTGGGCGCTTCATGCCAGAAGGCTAAGAACGGGGAAGCAGTTCCATACTTGATGTTTTGACTGGAATCAATGTACAGAAACGAAAAGTAGCACTTGCAGCAATGAGACGGAGGAAAAAAATCCAGCAAAGACAAGAATCGCGCATTGTTGAGGGAGCATTTAGCAGGTGGAAGATTACTTCACATGTTGATGGGTCCCGAGAAGCAGGATTCAAATGCCTTCTTCAGTCAGGAGGAGCAAAAGTGCTACCTGGTCATCCTGTATCTTTATTTAAAGAAGCTGCACATCTCTTTTGTGACTTTAATAAACTGAAACCAGATGACTCGGGAGTTAATACAGAAGAAGCTGCTGCCCAGAATGTGTACTACTTGAAAACGTAATACATTACTGATTTTCTTATGCAGGAATCCCCTCCTCAAATAGAAAATTACTGTCTACCAGAAGCTGTTTCATTTCTTCAGAATAATGAGGAACCTGGGACTGGATTCTCACAAAAGAGGTCAGCTCCTACACAGAAAAATAAAATCGAATGACATAGAGTATAGTAATTGTATTTACTTAGGTACCAAACATTAAATGTTTTTTAAATTAATAGCTTGAATGTGACTGTGATGGATTTGTATAGTAAGTTAAAGACAAGAACCTGAAGAATTCAGCTTCAGTGTAACGATGAGCCTGCTTGAAGTTAGTTTCAAACATCTGAAATTTTAATCATTGAAATATTAACTATTCCTGAATGGGAAGTTACCTGAAATAACAAAACGCAACTCCTTAGCTAGCTTGTCATTAAACCATATTGACGTGTGTACGGGGCTTTTTGTTATTTTCTTGTAAATATCCGAGTCTGTAGCTTAGTGGAAGATTTAGCAAGGTGATGGATTTTGCCTTAAAATATCTGCTTTAATTCATAACAAGGAAGTTGTCAATTGAGATTTATTAATGTTTTCCCTGATTTTTAGCTTCTCACCATTTTACCTGTTTTTAACAGGAGCCTGGGCACAAGGTTTAATGAGGAATTGAGGCTTTTAACTTAAATGAGTGTGTATACACCTATATTCATATACATGAATATGATGTTTGCCAAGTTTAGGTGACAAAACTTGGAAAACAAAGACAAAGAATAAAAGTAGTGACTCAAAGTAGTTGTTCAAATTGATGTTTTTAAAAAGAAAAGCATTCTGGGGCATATACCCAGAGAAAAGCATAATTCAAATATAAACATGCACTGCAACGTTCATTGCAGCACTATTTACAATAGCCAGGTCATGGAAGCAACCTAAATGCCCATCGACAGACGAATGGATAAAGAAGATGTGGTACATATATACAATGGATTACTCAGCCAATTAAAAGGAACGAAAATGGGTCATTTGTAGAGATGTGGATGGATCTAGAGACTGTCATACAGAGTGAAGTAAGTCAGAAAGAGAAAAACAAATATCATAAATTAACGCATATATGTGGAAACTAGAAAAACGGTACAGATGAACCGGTTTGCAGGGCAGAAATAGAGACACAGATGTAGAGAACAAACGTATGGGCACCAATGGGGGAAAGTGGCGGGGGGTCTGGTGGTGGTAGAATGAATTGGGAGATTGGAATTGACATATATACACTAATATGTATAAAATAGATAACAAATAAGAACCTCCTGTATAGATAATAAATAAAATGAAATTCAAAAAAAACAAAAAAAAGAAAAGCATTCTGGCATCCATTCTCTTGTTGAAGCAATAAAAGATTTGTAAAACGGCTTAAAAAATTTGTATCATTGTATTTATAAAAAGACTAGTGGGGCTTCCCTGGTGGCACAGTGGTTGAGAGTCCGCCTGCTGATGCAGGGGACACGGGTTCGTGCCCCGGTCTGGGAAGATCCCACATGCCGCAGAGCAGCTAGGCCCGTGAGCCATGGCCACTGAGCCTGCGCGTCCGGAGCCTGTGCTCCGCAAGGGGAGAGGCCACAACAGTGAGAGGCCCGCCTACCGCAAAAAAAAAAAAAAAAAGACTAGTGCCTACTGCTGGTCATTTCAAAGTGCAACAATGTATTTATGAATATATGATTTACTTCCATTTTGATAAAGCTTTTATGACTAATTATACTTTGTTTTTTGATTACTCCCTCCCTTGTAGAAAACAAAGCAAAAGATTCAAATAGGTAGCAATACATCTATCCATGTGGTTGGAAATAAATGCTCTTGAGACTGCAGCACAAGAAATGCATACAAACTTTTATAAAAGTGCATGGGGGAAAAAGTAAAAGCATTGAGAAGAAATCCACACTTTGTCATCTAAATGAACTTGGAAAATGAAGAGGGGAGCTAAGAATATATCGCACTTGTAGGCAAATGCTTCAAGAGTAAGAATGTTTATATACTACTGAATATGACATGGATATTACCATTGTAGAGCATATGTTCTTTGGAAGCAAGAGAACATCAACCCACTATATAGATAAAAATAGCAAAAACTGGAATCACATGAGAGAAATGCTCAACTTCTAAACTTTAATAGATCTATAATGAACCTGCAAATTGAGAATTAACACCTGTTCTGGATCATTATCACAGTAAAGTGCCAAGTGGAGACTTGTCTATATGTGGGAACTGCTTTATTCTTCAAGGTCAGCTGCTAATATGTATCATTTACATAAATGTTTATATTAGCAATCTCATATCAATTTGGAAAAAAGAAAAAGTAGAATATATTTGCCAAATTTTTCTACTAGGATAAATTGGGAGAGTTATTTATCCAGAGTCACTTACCAAAAAATTTCCTCAGCTGTAACAAAGATAATACTACCTGGAACAAAATGATGACAGATGGACAAATGATGCCTAATTCTTCAGTCATGTTCAGGAGGAGTATATAGGGTGCGGGCCATGAGACCAGCAAGGATGTTGAAAGAGTTATCTCAGTACTTTTCAGGAGGGATCAAAGCAAATAAATGAGACTCACTGATCATTCTTCTCCTCTGTGGGTCAGAAATAAACTCTGAAGTACAGTCTCAAATTATAACACTCAGAATAAAGGTCCATGATCAATTTATTCCTAAATAGCAATGTGTCCCCCATACACGCCAATGACAAGTTTGAGATACATGAAGGGATTAGAGATAAGAAGCAAGAAGTGTGTCAAAAAGGAAGCAAGGAGGAAAGGAAAGAGGTAGGTATGTTGGAGTCAGGGATACATTTCTGTCTTTTTGTATAGTAATTGCCCAGAGGACCACTGTGTAGACAGGTACATATCAATTATTTCAGATACCAGCTAAGTAGAGAAAACCTGAGAAGTAATTCCCAGTTAGAAATAGTTTAATTCTATCAGTTAAAGAATCTCATGCATTTTCAGAGTTCTTTTAGTGAAGGAATCCTTTGTTTCAATTAAATTTTAACCTTGTTAAAAATTGTATTCACTTATAGCCATATCTGACATCTTAAAATTTCTTTAGTCCAAAGTGGAGCCACAATCTAAACAGAGCACCTTTTTTAAAGTATAACGATTTTTGATATAGAAAACAATCTAATTGCTGATGTAGACATATTGTCTTTTACTGATGATCAGAAAGTAAAGAACCATGGATAAACATTTATTGTATTAACTTTATTCTTTCAAACCCTTTTTAATATCTATCTTGCACAAGGCAACACAACAGACACCTTGAGGGATGTAGACATATAAACTATGATCACCGATCTCAAAGAGATAAAGTCTCATAAAGAAATGATACATATACCTGAGCAATGACAGCTGAAGGTTGAAAGTTCTAAGAAACAGAAAAATAAATGAACATGTGAATTTAGAGAGGATACAGAGTTTATGGGAAGGCCCAAACAAAAGGAAAATTTTAGCTGCAGGAAATGATGGGTAAGCAAACTTTCAAAAGATTGTTTTCTTAGGACCACCACACAAACACCAAGCTAAAATGAGCAAAAGGAGGGTGGGGTAGCACTTAGCAGGACACAATTGAAGACTGAAATAAGGGGCTGGTTATTCTGCGTGATCTCACTGTCCCCAACTTTCCCTCTAGCAGACCCCAAATGTCCTTTTCTGGCCAGTACCTGCTGTTCTCCTGCATTCTGCTCCTCCTCTACTTTAAGAGACAATTCTGGTGTCATTATCAGCCTGAATCTTAAGGTCAAATCTCTTTCTTCAAAACAGCCTTTCAGAAGTAAGAAACTTCGATGAAGTAATTCAGCTCCCCAATCCACATCGCTTGGATATGGCAGGATATTTAAGAAGTTGTTGAAAAAGGCCTTTGTTAGTTATCAGTCCTTTTATTTACGGCTTGTGAAAGTAGTAAGGTTCAAACAGTATACATCATAGTTAAAACAGTCAGCCACATATTTGGACTGTTCTTTAGCAAAATTAACCAACTCAGAAGCAGCAGTGAGAAAACAGATGCTGGATCAAGTAGCTAAGTCAGAATGAGAGAGAGAGAGAGAGAGAAAGAAAGAGAGAGAGAGAGGGAGAGAAAGAGAGAGAGGGAAAACTACTACTGAGTCACTACTTTTATTCTATTATTCTAATGAGAGAGAGAGAGAAAACTCCTACTACTGAGTCACTACTTTTATTCTATTATTCTAATGCACCCTGTTTGCTTTCTTCAAATCCCTTGTTTAATACAATTCTGCTTTCATGTGTTTATTTACTCATTTTCTGCCAAGTTTTCTTATTAAATAGTAAGCTCAATGAAAGTCAGTAATTGCTTATTTACCAATTATCATCAGAACACAGCATAGTGCCAGAAACATAGGAGTTCATCAATTACTTGTTAAGGGAATCATTTCTAACGAAGGCTTGTAATGGTTGTAATGTTTGACCTTAAGACTCAGGCTGACAGTGACACCAGAAGGTCTAGAGAAAGAAAGGGAATTACCACGTATCAGTAATCTACTACACATTGCTACTGTTTTTTCCTTACATAATATTCACAGAGACATGTTAAGGATAAACATGTTTTATCCACGTTTCCTTTTTCCCAGTGAACAAACTGTGCTTAGAGAGCCATAAAAATATGTTACCAAATTATACCATTAATGAAAAGAAGAGTCATGATTCTAGGATTTTATACTCATCTTATACAGGCTAAAAATTCTAAATTACTTCCATCATTTTTGTTGATTTCCAGAGACTAGTGCAAGGCAAATTTCACGGTTGATAAAGGTGAGTTCAGTAGATCAGAAAAAAGTAGAAAGATATGAGGTTAATGATACTATAATACTTATATATTAGGCTGTACTACACGAAATTGCTATTTTTGTCTTCATCATAGCTGGTTGATACTTGTGCTTTCAGATAGTTTAACTTAATATGTTGTTCTAGTCCTTTTTATGACAACACACTACATATAGGTGCTGCGATGAAAGAGAAAAGAATGTCCTGATGAGATCCAAGGTATGACTTTAACAGTTAATTTGAGTCAGAAAAATTGTGCATGTCAAGGATTGGTAATCAGAGATTGTTGTGAGTCTCTAAAGTCTGCTTATTGATGCCCCTAAGAATGCTTGCAAGGTACTTACAGTGAGGCAGCTTTAAATGAGGGTTTGAGGGTTTGAAGTTAAGAAAATTAAGAAAGAAGTACACCTAAAATATATATATATAAGCCTATATATATATATTATATATATAAGCCCTCATTTAAAGCCACCTCACTTATAACATATCAATATTATACATATATAATATAATAACTGCATGAAGCTGTGTTGATTTTGTTGTAACCTATTTTGGGTAATATATATATATATATATATAAACAATAAAAAATAATTATAAATTATTACTTTTTTCTAAGACAAGATAGCACTTTTAAGAGAGAAATATGGTGTAATTGTATAGTTTTATTTTTTTTTTAATTTGTTGGATTGACAGCATTTGAAGGGTGTTAGAAAGATTTCTGTAATACATTTAAATGACTTTTGTAGATTGCCATCCCCTATCTCTATCACATTACTAATTGTAGCTAAAAAATAACAGGAGAAAGAAATGGAAAAAAAAAATACCCAAACTCTGAAGGCACATTTCAATTCAATGAGGTGCTTTTATCTGTTCATTTGTGGGTATTAAAAAATTTCTGTCACTTATTATCATGGGTTCTTTTTCACCCACAGTTACAAAGTCTCGATGAAACATTCTCAATAAATTACAACACATTTTGGTAATTTCTTAGATTGGTTTGAAGTGAAACTAAAAAAAAATAATATATTAGAAATCAAGCATTAGCACTGTCACATTAGATATCACTCTATAAGGAAATTTTTTTATTTGGGGGGAATTTTTAGATTTACAGGAAAATTGCAAAGATAGTACAAAGTTCACATATACACCTCATTCAACTTGGCCTATTATTTGCCCCTTACATTACTGTGGTACAAACTAAGTTTTGTCAAAACTAATAAATCCACATTGGTAACTATTAACTAAACTCCAGATTTTATTTAGATTTCACGGGTCTTTCCGTGGATGCCCTCTTTCTGTTACAGAGTCCAGTCTTGGGTACCACATTGCATTTATTAATCTTGTTTCCTCCATCTCCTCTGGTCTGTGACAGTTTCTCAGCTTTTGCTTGTTTTTCAAGACCTTAACATTCTTGAGAATTGCTCTCCAGATACCCTGTAGAATGTCCTCCATTCTAGATTTGTGTAATATTTACCTCATGATTAAATTGAGGCTATTATTTTTTGGAAAGAGTCTCAAAGAAATGAATGCCTTTCTCATCATATCATATCAGGGTGTACCTGATATACACATGATATCACTGGTTAAAGTGTTTGCCAAGTTTCTCCCTGTAAAGTTATTATTTTTCCATTTATAAACTTGATTATTTAGAGCACATTTTATGTTTAATCCACCTCTAATGAGGGGGATCGAAACCTGTCACCATTGAACACTTATTTCTAGCAAGCCTACCTTTTATCTGGCTTGGAAAAAAATATTCAGATCCACCTTAATTTCAATATTCCATGTGTATACATATACATAAATATATTTAATTATATACACATATGTGTATATATATATGTGGGTGGTGTGTATATATATATATATATATATATATATATATATATATACATACACATTCACACACCTCTGTGTGTGCTGAAATTTGGGGAAATTAGTGTATGAGCTAATTGACATAATCCAGTTAGAGTCATTTTTATTAATCCTTAAGACTGTCACTGAGAAAGAAACTATAAACCCTTTGTGGAGTATGTGCTTCTCTTAAAAAATATTTTGAGTTTACCACAGAATCCAAGAATATTACACTTAAGTAAAAATGCAGAAACTAAGTTAAAACTGTAAGTTCCCCCTCATATTTTGGCTGTGCAATTAAAAAAAAAAAAGGGCGTTACCCACTGTGAGAAACATTGAGGCCAAGGATCATTCCATGAAACATTCTTTCTGGAAATCCCTTTCCCAGTCTGAGTCCAATGAGGTCATCTCCTCTGTACGTCAACACTCTGTACATGCTCGACTCCAGTACTCTCCATATTCTTCTGGAATCACTGGTGTTTTATTTCACTAAGTAAACTGAGCTCCTAGAGGCTAGGAACAGGGTTTTGTTCATCTCTCTTTGCTTAGAGCCTGATATATGGCAAATATTTAATTGTATTTATGTTCATTGAATAAAGGAACAAATATCCTATAAAATTTCCATTAGAAAAAATTTGACTCTACACCAAAGTAGTGTTTATGCGTATATTCAATGTCTTTATATAACTTCATTATACAATTTTATCTTTCTAAAACACAGCTATTAAGCTTGTCATTGCAACCCATCTGATTCTAATAACATCTGCCCGGAGTATTTTTTAAAACTCTGGCAGTGAGGACTGTCTCTTCCTTCAAGTTTCACTGACTTTCTCTTAACATGAAGCCTAGACTGCAGCTCTCAGCCTGCACCTATTTTAGTTATGCTCCATTATCTGAAAATTAATGCATAGCAGCCACGTTGGGCTCAATGAATCTACCTTTAGTCTGCTCTGTTCCTCTGCAGGAATTTCATTACCCCTCTGTCTCTGTGAAGTCAGTAACTGCAGGAAGCTTCTGCTGTAGATAAAAGTTCATTCAAGGCTGTTAGCTTGTCTAGGTTTGTTCCCATCTTGAAGAGACACTGTTTTTTTTCTTCATTTGTTTTCTACCCACTTAGAATGCTGATATTAAATACTGAGTCTTTTCCATAGAAGTTTATATTTTATCAATTTGTCCTATATTTGAACACAAATAACAATAAATATCTTTCCTGTGAAATAAAATTCAAAACTAAATTAATATGTAATAGCTCACTTAGATGCAGAGTGTTAGGGGGCATATAGATCTTAAATTTCATGTGTCCATCTCCCAACTAATGGCTGACTACCTTTATAACATTCCAGATAAAATAGCTTCCTACTACTTAGGTCGTCAAAAATGAAAACTGTCTCCAGACTCCAAACCAGTTGGACTTAAGTCTAAAAGGTGCTATTCTTATTTAATAGGAGGAAAATTCAATAAAAATTTAATATGTACTAAAATATTACATAGTTACATGAAGATCTAGCTAAAATATAACACACTGTACTAGACTGAGAAACTCACAATGTAAAAGAGAGGTAATGATATGGAAAAAAAACAAATGCCAATATAATAATATGATATGACATGATCCAAATGTTCCATGTTTCATCAAGTTGTTGTAACATTAACATTAATATAAAATTAGTTGTGACTATGTGCTTTCCCAAAACACATGAACCAAACAGATCTATTGTAACCCAAGATGATGAAGTCACCAAAAGACTGTAGGCTTCAAGAGCAGGGTTGTAGCTAACCTATAAAGGGGCCAGAACCAGGGCTGAAATTGCTGTCAGTATCCTAGGAATCCAAGCAGCCAAAATTCACAAAGTAAATGAAAAGCTGACATCCCACAGTTTCCTGGCATATATTATCTACATTCCAGTGATCTTCATGGTTTGTGTCATATGCTTACTCTGTTTTGTTGATCAGCAATGCCCAAGAGATTGGGGCTACTTGGCAAAAATATGGATAATTATGATAAACGATTGTGCATGCAAGAAGAAATTAAGGGCATTATTTTGAGCTGTGAAGATCCTCAAAGAAGTGATTTCTATAATAATGAAATTACAATGGCCCTTGATGCCTCTGGCTGGATGGAACTTTGGCCCCTTACAAACTTCCTCTGTCCAAAATGATTTTACACCCCACCCAACCCCCCACCCCCAGAAGTGCCTTATTCCTAGCCATGAAAAAAGTATGGTTCCTGTTGTCTGTTCAAGTTAGCCAAACCAGGAATTTGTGGTCACTGGCTCTCACAGCTCCATAAAAGTGCCAACCACAACAGTGGATTTTGCTTCGCAGTTCTCTGCTGCTAAGCCCCCATCCCTCACACAGCCTTATTTCTCATCAAGTTAGAGTTGTCTCACCATCACTGATGTTAGCACTAGCCGAGCAGAGATATGACAGCCCTTGGTCCTAGTACCATTGCAGGGGTTGTGCTCTGAATGAGACCAAGGCATTTCCACTGGTCCCTCTCTCCACAGATCTCTGCTTATTCATGTGACTATTAATATTCTTGTAAAATGAAAAGGAGAATTTCCCTCCCTCTTTGGTTTCTCTCTTAGGGAGAGGGTACAGCAGTTGGTTTAAAGACAGACATTGTCATGTTTACCACATTTAGTCATTTTTTTTTCTCTTCTCAGTGTGCTGTTATCTTCTAAAACCATTACTGTTTCACAACATGGGAGATGGAATGTTGCATAATTCCATAAGATAGATGGACCCACGCTCTTTTATATATTCTTTATCTATCTCTCTCTCTCTGCCTTCTGTAATTATTATAAATATTGAATGAGATAGTAAATATAAAAGTGCTTCAAATCTATCAAGCTGCATAATCATAAATATTTTCTATAAGAAATATAATGTGAAGATCATACTTTCCTTGTTCATATCTAATCACTCAAATTTTCTTTCTAATATTAGATTAAAATGTGTCTTCTCCCTACCTTGTTGAGAAACTATTGATGGTGCTTCCTTTGGAAAAGTGTGTGCTAATTCTCAGATAAGTAAAGTTCTAGGGAGTATGATCCTCAACATTCCTAGAAGCTCAAGAAAATATTTACATTTGGATTCTACTTCTTTCTCCCAGATCTTTCCATTAATATCCATGTCTCTCAATTAATTGCTAACCAGAATAAATTTCTCATTATCCATCTCTCTGAACTAGGCATGGGAAACCCCTTAGTCATTCAAGACCATCAAACATGGAGACCCCAATAAAGTTCTGGAAAAGGACACAAGACAGAATGTACAAAATCAGATAATTCATAAATATATTCAATTTCATTAGTAATAAATGAAATCTTTACTATAAGATTAGCAAAAACAAAACAATGCAACATTTAATTCTGGCAAGTATGTGTGAGGCTATCATCACCTATTTGTTGGAATCTAAATCTATTCAATCTTTCCATGAATCATTTTAAAAATGTGTGTCAAAGCCCTCTAAAATGTTTACTGTTTTTGAACCAGTAATTACAGTTGGATAACTTTCTCCTAGGGAAAACTATCCAAAACCCAGGCAAAAGTGTATGATAGTACATTATTTTCATGGCAAAAAAATTAGAAATCAAATGCAATCTTCAACAATAGAGGAATAATTAAATATTCATATTTAATCCATATAATGTTTAAAATATTGTCCAAACATTAGACAGGTATTTAAAAAGCATTTCAATGAGATATGCCTTTATCTCCAAACCTGTCAATAAATACAACACTCTGGGGGAAAAACATAAAGATATTTGGATCCCACGTGAATGCTTACAAAGAGGTGACCTCAGCTGAGGAGGATCTTAATAATTAAGTGGCTAGATAACACATACTGTGGATACCAGTCAGCCTCTTCACACAGCTACTCCAATCATCATCCAATGAGCTCCAGAACAAAGTGGCAGGGATGGAGGTTATGCCTGGGCTCAGCAACATGGACTTCCAATTACCTAGTCTGACTTGACTATGTCTACTGCTGAGTGTTAGTCTGTCAGCAGCAGAGACCAACATTGATTCCCCAATATGGCACCATTGTCTGAGTCATCAGCCAGCTCTCTGGTGGAAGACTGACTACATTGGACCACTGCTATCGTGGAAAGGAAACATTTTGTTCTCACTGAAATAGACACCTACTCTGTATTTGGATTTGTCTTTGCTGCATTAAATGCTTCTGTCAAAACTACCATTTGTGGACTTACAGAATACCTTATCCACACTCTTGTTATTCCACAAAGCATTATTTCTGATGAAGAAACTCTCTTCACACCAAAATAAGTGTGGCAATGGGCCCATAATCATGTAATTCATTGATCTTACTGTGTTTCCCAATATCCTGGCTCAAGAGAATGGGGGAATGGCCTTTTTAAGACTCAGTTAAAAAGTTGTTAATGGGTCCACCAATACTTGTTCCTCAGGCACAACCTTTAATCACAAGAATTTCTATCCTCTCACTAAGTGAGGACAAATCTGATGTGAATATTTGAGAGAATGTGCAACATAGAAAGGTATACCTTCTAAGAATTCCTAAATTTATTAATTCCCGTCATTAATTAGGCCACTTACACCACACATACTACTTCCTGAGCTGTACTACTCAGAAGAGCATATAGCAATAAATTAGCCTCTGGCAGAAATCCCCTGTGGGCTTTACTTGTTTGAGCTTTTAATTAAATTGCTAAAAGCAAACAATAATCCCCACCATATTATATGAGGCTGTTCATTCCACAAAACAATGAATCTAGCTCCTGCTTTTAACTGAAATCACCTCTCCACCCAAGAATGTTTTTGGCTCTTTTTTCCTCACAAAAATAATTGTAAAGGGATATTTTCCTGATGAAATTACATTATAAAAGTGAGGATATACGGCTTCCCTGGTGGCACAGTGGTTGAGAGTCCACCTGCAGATGCAGGGGACATGGGTTCATGCCCCGGTCCGGGAAGATCCCACGTGCTGCAGAGTGGCTGGGCCTGTGAGCCATGGCCGCTGTGCCTGCGTGTCTGGAGCCTGTGCTCCGCAATGGGAGAGGCCACAACAGTGAGAGGCCCACGTACCGCAAAAAAAAAAAAAAAAAAAAAAAAGTGAGGATATAAAAGATGAATCTTAACTTGGAAAATATTATATAATAAAGTTTTTCTTTCACCTGAAACCAGGTCTCCAGGCTCAAGTGTTATATCCCCAAATGACTTGAATTTTTTAGTTCTCATTATTTGTTCTTCCCATCTGAATAATAAACAAAATTTAATAATTCAAGGAATGATCTCTGAAAAAGTGATATAGAATTGAAATTCAAATACTCATGCAAAACACAACACTTGGTTGAGCTAATTTTTTTTTAAAAATGTGACTAAAAGTATCACACAGAATATCAAACATAATCAAAGTACCAGATCTTTAAGTCAACAAGTGAAAATCTTTCAGCATGCAAATAATGTATTGGGTTTAAATATATCAGCCCTTTATTATGTTGCACCTTCTCTCATATATTCATGTCAAGTTTGGCCTCAGTTAATGAAAGGATAGAAGTTCTTGTGATTAAATGTTGTGCTTGAGAAACAAGTGTAGATGGACCTATTAATAACAATAAGGCACACGAAAGAGAGCCTACATTTTCTCCCAGGCTTGTCCCCAAGGGGGTACTGAAAAGGTAAATAGCTCTTCCTGTTTAAGCCATTTCTCATTGGTAGTATTTCAGAGAACTGTTGGAAGTTTACTAAAAACAAACAAAAACCTAAAGCACTATTAATTTCAAATAAATATACCTACAGAATGGAATACTAAATTTAAGTAGTATTCCAGAAAGCTGTTGGAAGTTTATTAAAACAAACAAACAAAAACCTAAAGCACTATTAATTTCAAATAAATACACCTACAGAATGGAATATTTAAATTGTGTGTAGTTAGTAATTTATTCAACATTTATCTCTTCCAGGCCTATACCAGACAGTATCCTCAATACTATACAAGCATACCCCTATAAAAAAGTGGCAGATAAATAATAAAAATAAAAGCTTATGAAAGTACAAAAAATACAGAAACCCAAGTAAATAACAAAAGAATAAATTGTGTGACAAAAGACACACAAGACAAAAACATTTAATAAAACAAATAAAGTCATTTTAATGATATACATACTGCTGGTTGCTCAGGGGCTGGGTGCTGAAACTTGGGCTTTAGAGGATAGACCTAGGGAGAAGACTGTATGGAGACAGCCCAAAGGGCCTGGAGTGTGGTCTGTGCCACAAATGGGGGTACATGTAGGACAGAGCATTGGTCTGCCATAGGAGCCTCATTATCAGCACACAAAAGGTGGGGCATGGGTCTGCCATAGGAGCCTCACTGTCAGCACGCTCATGGCAGGGTGTGGCCCCTGCTGAGGTAGGCTTTGGGAGCATGCATGCACCAGAGGCAAGGCTGATATTCTAACTAATTATCAGGATTCCTGCAGCAGGGGCAGTTCCAGGGCTAGCACCAGCAGCAGTGGACTTTGTGGGTGCACACACTGGGTGATGGGTGGACTCACAGAGTCACATGTCCTGGGGGACAGCTCCTGTGGAGGAATATGCAGTGGGGGTTCTCTGGTCCCACCTACCTCACACCACAGGTTAGAATTGGATCTGAGGGCTTCTACTCCAACAACTGAAGAGCAGATAGTGTCCCTGACAGGTCTGTGACAGCCACTGAGCAAAGAGGAGGCCCCGCTGAACATCACATGCAGCATCTGGTCACCACAACACTAACCACATCCCCTATCTAAAGGACAACAGCCATCACGCTCTGAAGAAAGATCTGGTAGGCATTCATACCAAAAACAGCCCTTGCACCAAAAATACTGGACTCACACAGTCTATACAGGAACACTCCCACATAAAAATCGCCCTTCAAGAACCCAATAGATTACTGTTTCTCTTAAATTCATAGTCAGAGAAATAAAAGTAAAATGCAAAAGCAGAAGGACTACCCTCAATTAAAACAACAAGACAAATCCCCACAAAAAGACAATGAAACGGACCTGTCAAGTCTACCAAACCCTGAGTTCAAAAAGGAGGTAATAAAAATGCTGAAGGAATTAAGAAAAACTATCAATAGAAATGTAGATCACTGTAACAAGGAACTAGAAACTATAAAGAGAAGCCAATGAAAATTAGACAACTCAATTGCCAAGATAAAAACTGAGCTAAATGCAATGAATAGCAGACTAAATAATGCAGAAAAATGAGTGATCTGGAAGAAAGAATAATGGAAATCACACAATTAGAACATCAGACAGAAAGGTAAATGAAAAATAATGAAATCAATATATGCAACCTATGGGATAATATAAAGCATCCCAATCTACACATAATAGGGATCACAGAAGGAGAAGAAAGAGAAAAGGGAATTGAAAATGTATTTGAAGAAATTATGGCTGAAAACTTCCCAAATCTAAAGAAGCAAAGATATACAGGTACAGGAATCACAGAGGCTCCCACAAAAGATGAACGCAGACAGACCACACCAAAACATATCATAATTAAAATGGCAAAAGTTAAAGATAAAGAGAGGATTCTAAAGGCAGCAAGAGAAAAACAAAGAGTCAGTTACAAGGAATCCCCATAAGGCTATCAGCTGATTTCTCTACAGATAAACATTGCAAAGGAGAAGAGAGTGGCAAGATATATTAGAAGTCCTGAAAGGGAAAATCTATAACCCAGGATGCTCTACCAAGCAAGATTATCATTTAAAATAGAAAGAGAGATAAATAATTTCTCAGACAAGCAAAAACTAAAAGAATACAGCAATATTAAACCTATCCTGCAAGAAATATTGAATGGTATTTTCTAAATAGAAAAGAAACAAGACTCTGTAGGAAAGGAAAAATCACAGTAGAAAAGGCAAATTTATAAAAGGATTGAAGATCACTGAAATAAGCCAGTATATAGATTTAAAATAATCAAAAAAAATTTGTGAAAGTGATTATAACTACAATAAACAGCAAAAGTATAAACATGAAGATGTAAAAGAGGACATTAAAAGCACAAAATGTTGGGGAGGGGAGTAAGAAAACGTAGATCTTTTAGGATATGTTTTAACCTGTATGACTATCAGTTTAAAGCAAGTAGATACAGTAAGTCTCCTACATATGACCCTTCAAATTGAGAACTTTCAAAGATACAAATGTGCATTCCATCAACATCAGGTGTGAGTGAAATTGCAGCTTGCCCTCTGTCTCCTACTACTGACGATCCTTCAGCTCTACCATCTCCCACCTCTTCTCCCTCCTCCAGTTGGTAACTCTTCTTGCCTGTTCACTCTATGTCAGCCACTGTATGCCAGCTGTTGTACTGTACTACTGTACTTTTCAAGGTACTGACTGTACTGTAAGATTAAAAAAGTTTTTTTATGTATTATTTGTGTGAAAAGTATTATAAACCTATTACAGTACAGTACTATATAGCTGATTGTGTTAGTTGGGTACCTAGGCTAACTTTGTTGGACTTACAGACAAATTGGACTTACGAACATGCTCTTGGAATAGAACTCGTTCATATGTAGGGGACTCACTATATTGTTATGGGTTAACAGACTTGAAAACTGGGGCAACCACAAATCAACAGCATACAACAGACTCACAAAAGCCAAGAAGGTAGGAACTCAACCATAATATAAAGAAAATCATCAAACCACAAAAGAAAAAACAAAAAAAGAAAGAAAGAAAGGGAGCGAGGAATACAAAATCAACTGGAAAACAAGGTTTAAAATGGAAATAAATACATAATCAATAATTACTTTAAATGTCAATGGACTAAATGTTTCAATCAAAGAATTATAGTAGCACACTGAATAATAAAACAAGAACCTACAATACGCTGCCTACAAGAGACCCACTTTAGGGGAAAGACACACATAGATTGAAAGTGAGGAATAGAAAAATATATTGCAAATGGAAATGACAGGAAAGTGGGGGTAGCAATACTCATATCAGACAAAATAGACTCTAAAACAAAGACCATAAAGAAAGACAAAGAAGGATACTATATAATGATAAAAGAATCAATACAAGAAGAGGCTATTACACTCATTGATATATATGCACCCAATATAGGAGCACCTAAATGCATAAAACAAATACTAATAAACATAAAGGGAGAAACTGATGGGAATATAATAATAGTAGGAGACTTTAACATACCGCTGACATCAATGGACAGATTGTCCAGACAAACTATCGATAAGTCAAGAGATCCTAAATGCCATAATAAAATAGTTAGACTTAATTAATATCTATGGGACGCTATTTCCAAAAAACCAGAATACACATTATTTTCAAATGCGCACAGAACATTCTCTAGAATAGTGACACAAAACAAGCCTCAACAAATTTAAGAAGATAGAAATTATTTCAAGCATATTTTCTGCCCACAACAGCATGAACCTATAATCAACCACAGAAAGAAAAATGAGAAAAAAAAATTACATGGAGACTAAATAACATACTATGAAAATACCAATAAGTCAATGAGGAAACAAAAATACCTCGAGACAAATGACAATGAAAACACAACCATACAATGTTTATGGGATGCAACAAAAGCATAATCTTCCCTAAGAGGGAAGTTCATAGCAATACAGGTCTTCCTCAAAAAACAAGAAATATCTCAAATAAACAACCTAACCTACCACCAAAAGAATTAGAAAAAGAACAAACAAAACCTAAATTCAGCAGAAAGAAGGAAATAATAAAGATCAGAGAAAAATTAAATAAAATAGAGTTTAAAAAAGCAATAGAAAGAAATCTATAAAACCAATAACTGGTTTTTGGAAAGGATAAACAAAATCGACAAACCTGTAGCCAGGCCCAAGAGAGAAGACCCAAAGAAACAAAATAAGAAATGAAAAAGGAAAAAAATAACTAATACCATAGAAATACAAAAAAACATAAGAAAATACTATGAACAGTTATTTGCCCCCCAAATGGACAATCCAGAAGAAATGGAAAAGTTTCTAGAAACACACAGCCTATCAAAATGGAATCAAGAAGAAACAGATAATTTGAACAGACTGATCACTAGAAGTGAAATAGAATCTGTGATAAACAAACAAACAAACAAACAAACAAAAAACTCCCTGCAAACAAAAGTCCAAGACTGAATGGCTTCACTGGGGAATTCTACCAAACATACAAAGAAGAACATATAAAAATCCTTCTCAAACTCCTCCAAAAGACTGAAGAGGAGGGAATATTCCTGAAGTCATTTTATGAAGACACCATCATGCTGATATCAAAACCAGACAAAGACACTACAGAAAAAGAAAAATACAGGCCAATATCATTGGTGAAGATAGATGCAAAAATCCTCAACAAAATATTAGCTAACTGAATCCAGCAACACATAAAAGAGATCATACACCAGGATCAAGTTTGATTCACTCCAGGGTCACAAGGATGGTTCAGCATACACAAATCAATCAATGTGATATACCACATCAACAAAAGAAATGACAAAAACCAAATGATCATCTCAATAGATGCAGAAAAAGCATTTGAGAAAATTCAACATCCGTTCATGATAAAAACTCTCACCAAAATGGTAATAGAGAGAACATATTTCAACATAATAGAAACCATTTATGACAAACCCACAGTCACTATAATACTCATCGGTGAAAAGCTGAAAGACTTCCTGCGAAATTCTGAAACAAGACAAGGATGTCTACTCTCACCACTTCTCTTCAACATAGTATTGGAAGTCCTAGCCACAGCAATCAGACAAGAAAAAGAAATAAAAGGTATCCAAATTGGAAGGGAAGAGGTAAAATAGTCATTATGTGCAGATGACATGATACTCCATATAGAAAACCCTAAAACTCCACACAAAAATTATTAGAACTAATAAATGAATTCAGCAAGTTAGCAGGATACAAGATTAATATATAGAAATCTATTGTTTCTTTACCCTAACAATGAAATATCAGAAAGAGAAAGTAAAGAATAATGTCACTTAAAATCACATAAAAAAAAAAAAAAAAAACCTAGGAATAAACCTCACCAAGGAGGTGAAAGACCTATACACTGAGAACTATAAATCACTGATAAAGAAAACTGAAGATGATTCAAAGAAATGGAAAGATATCCCATGCTGTTGCACTGGAAGAATTAATATTGGGTTAAATACCATACTACCAAGAGCAACCTACAGATTTAATGCAATCCCTATCAAATTACCCATAACATTTTTCACAGAGTTAGAGAAAATCATCCTAAAATGTATATAGAACAACAAAAGACCCAGAATTGCCAAAGCTATCCTGAGGAAAAGTAACAAAGCTGGAGGACTATCCCTCCCAGACTCCAGACAATACTACAAAGCTACAGTAATCAAGACACCATAATATCTGCACAAAAATAGACCTACAGATCAATGGAACAGAATACAGAGCCCAGGAATAAACCCAGACATTTACAGTCAATTATTCTTCAACAAAGGAGGCAAGAATACACAATGAAGAAAAGACAGTCTCTTCAGTATGTGGTGTTGGGAAAGCTGGACAGCCTCATTTAAATCAATGAAGTTAGAACATCATACACAAAAATAAAATCAAAATGGCTTAGATATTAGACATGACACCATAAAACTCCTAGAAGAGAACATAGGCAAAACATTCTCTGACATAAATCATAGCAATATTTCCTTAGTCTCCCAAAGCAAAATAAATAAAAGAAAAATAAACAAATGGAACCCAATAAAACTTATAAGCTTTTGCACAGCAAAGGAAACCATAAACAAAATGAAAAGACAACCCACAGAGATGGAAGAAAATATCTGCAAATGATGCAACTGACAAGGGCTTAATTTCCAAAGTACACAAACAGCTTATACAACTCAATAACAAAAAAAAACCAAATAGCCCAATCAAAAATGGGCAGATGATTTAAGTAGACATTTCTTCAAAGAAGACATACATATGGCCAACAGGCACATGAAAAGATGCTCAACATTGCTAATCATAAGAGAAATGCAAATCAAATCTACAATGAGGTATTACCTCATGTCAGTCAAAACATCCATCATTAAAAAGTTTACAAATAATAAATGCTGGAGAGGGTGTGGAGAAAAGGGAACCCTCCTACACTGTTGGTGGGAATGTGAATTGGTATAGCCACTATGGAAAACTGTATGGAGGTTCCTTAAAAAACTAAAAAGAGAGTTATACAGCAAGGATAGAGAGTTATCCCAGTGGGATCCAGCAATCCCACACCTGGGCACACATCTGGAGAAGACAAAAACTCTAATTTGAAAAGATACATGCACCACAATATTCACAGCAGCACTATTTACAATAGCCAAGCCATGGTAGCAATCTAAATGTCCATCAACAGATGAACGGATAAAGAAGATGTGGTACTTATATACAATGGAATATTAGTCATTAAAAGAATGAAATAATGCTATTTGCAGCAACATGGATGGACCTGGAGATTATCATACTAAGTGAAGTAAGTCAGACAGAGAAAGACAAATATCTGATGTGCTCTTTAATTTTCACACAAGTACTTTGTAAACTATTTGTAGCAATGGCCAGTGTTCAATAAAAATCTTATCCTTATTGACAATTTCACAAGTCAGAAATTCATTGAATCTTCGCAGTTGCTGAAGGTATCAATTTCAACTCTATCATCAGTAACTGTGAAAATATTCCCAGGATGGGTTTCAAGTCCTATTGGCTCTTCCAAGATATAAATGAGGGTTAAAATCTCACTAATCATTTGACTTCCATAAGTTCCTCTATTGACTATGAGACCATAGTAACACTCTACCCTAAGGATATAAGTACAGATTCAAATCCAGCAGTTCTTGAAACACCTGGCTTTTCTCCTTGCTCAGGACTTGTAAATACATACAAGAATGGCCACAGGTGTTTGTGGGCAAGATTAGAATAATGGCAGTGGACATTTGCATTATTATAGGAGTATTCTTCCCTGGGTGTACTCAATCTCCTATTTATTTAGTGGTGTCTGAGTTAGTAGAACTGACTCAAAGGTAAAAATTGGTTAAAGGATTACAACTCCTTTTTGACAACTCAGTTAATTCCTGAATTCACACACACACACACACACACACACACACTACTACAGGTCATTAATGTGAGGTGTAGAATGCTCATAAATTTTGTTCCTAGGAATTTCCTGATTATTAACCATAGCCAGAACTTGCTTATTCCTATGGGTCTTTAGTCCTCAAATGCTACAAATTGATTCACTGACTGGCTAAATTAAGCCAGTTTTTAATTAGAATGATATTTGGTTAATCACAGAATTGACTGGAAAACTAGGAAAATAAAATTCAGAAATTAACTAACTGGAATATATGTTCTACATAGTTCTGTTTTCTTTTAAATATCTTTTTATTAACTTTGAATAATATTCAAAATATCTGAGGAGAGAGTACCAAATTGGCTTACCATGTGCTTTTGGGAAAAGGGTTGTAGGGCACATTGAATTATAGCACCACCAAGAGTGCAAGAGTGGGAAAGAAGCAGTTCCCCAGAAAAAAATCTCCACTGTAGTTAGGAAAATGAGGGCAAACTGATGTTTGGTAGCCAAACCCAGCAAACATCCCCTAACCTTGCTTTTATTTAGTGTAGACTACTGGGCACTAAACCAAATACTGAGCATAAATATACCACTGAAAATCTAAGTCTAGAAGTATCTTTTTTTTTCTTCCCCTGCTGCTCAACAGAAAGCTTTTGTATTATTTTGAAAGAAAAGGAAAACAATACTGTCCTGTACATGAACAGCTTGTTTTTTCCTTTCAAAGTTCTTTGAAATGCATTAGCCTTCACCAATACTCTGGGAAAGAAGAAAATACTGTTATCCTAATTTTTCAAATGAGAAAAACGAGACAGAAAGAGATTAAGTAGCTTGCCAGAGGCTAAAGCATCAGAATCAGGTCTGGTTAGAATTTGTGAATTCAAGCAACTCTCCGTGTTGCCCTTTCCCTTACTAAGAGCAGGGGTGGAGGTGGAGTGGAGGAGGAGGACTGGAAATTATGGAGCTTTGGGGGTACAAATCATTGCCAGCTTGTCATCAAAATTCTGATTTTGTCCTGTAAATGCAACGGCAGTAGATGTGGCAAAAAGTCTCCCTGCCAAATACACCTCAGAATTGTAACATTACCCTTTAGCCCAATTTTCACTGGCAACTTTATTGAAAAGCCCTGAGGTCATTTCTGTTGTGTTACAGACCTGCAGTGCCCTCTTCCGTACAGACTTCCCAGGAACACATACCCTCTGTGAAAAAAAGTCAGGTTCTCCTTCTGCATACAGCAATTCCTTTTTACTTCCTTTTTTGTATACTCCAGCTGTTCTCTGTGCAATACATCACTGGAATGCTCTTCATTTGAAAGCTCAGACTGTAGAAAATTATTTTCCTCATCCTAGTAGATAATTCTCTAATAATCTTTGACAGATTTTACTTTAACAATAGCTTGATCCGTGGGAGCTAATCATAAAAATTATTGATTGGACATGGTAGATCATCCTCTGCTCATCAAGAAAGAGTTACACATCATACAGAGGCACCGTGTCTGTACAAATTCTCAATTGAAATGAGAATATAAAAGAGAAACACTGATTCACTTGCTGACCTCCAATTCAGTTGTAATCTCCATGGTATGGTATTTTCTTTCAGTCTCTCTTCCTTGGTACCCAATTTTAATTTGACTGAGCAAAAATAAAGCTTCTGCCAATCACTTTTTTAGACATGGATAGTCAAATCCAACATACTGTACTGGTATGTTGTTACTGTAGGACAGTATTTCTTTAACAATTCATTTATAAGTTGTGTTATAATCTTCCAAATTCAGTTAAAGGGATTTCAAAATAATAAATAATATTGAAGATAACAAATAGAAAAAAATTGAGATTCATTTCTTATTTCATCCTTGTCTTTCAAAATAAATGAAAATTATTGAAAAAGACTGCACTTTGATGCATAAGAAGGTGATTAACTGATAACATGTTTCTCATTCCCCTTCTCCATTTTTCAGGACATTTACTGTGTTCGGAAATATACTAAGTACTTTATCTGCAGAGCATAGACTCTAGTATTTTTCCCTCTGTTCAAATTTCATTTCCATGATTTACCAGCTATGTGAAATTAGGCAAGCTACTCAGTCTCTCTAAGCTGCAGTTTCCTGCTCTGTAAACTGGGGACAATATTTATGACAATCTCATAGGATCTGTACGGAGATCAATCGAGAAAAGGCATTAAAGCTCTTGCTGAAATTCTGGGACATTGAAGTTACTCATTGCATGTTAACTAATGCTATTAATAAACCTCATGATAATTCTACTAGTATCGTATTAGTCATTTCTAAGGTGAAGACTTTAAAAGAGTTCAAATGCCCTTTTTAAATTGCATATATGTCCAGTCTGTGCCCAAAGCCGATAATCTTATCTGATTATAATACATAGATTACTTTCCCTTGGAATTTTTGGCCCTTTGATCTAATTTCCTTGTACCTGAATCAGGCCTCAGTTTCCTTATCTTTATTCTGATTGCCTTGATTTTAGACTTCCTTTTCCAGCTCTGATCTCAAAGCTCCTATACAATATGGGCCCATTTTCATCCTCGTGCTCTACCTATGATGACCTGGACTGTATTGGTACCTGCCCTTCCTCTACCAGGACTACTGAGAGCCCTGTGGGACTGACATCATCAGTTCCCTCTATTAGAGGAGGCTAAAGGATATTAACTATGGGTCTATCTATTCCAGTCTTTCTCATACTTTAGCCTGCATCAGAATCAGTTGGAGTACTTTGATAAAACACACATTTCCGGCTTCCACCCCCAGAAGATTTGTTATATGTAGGGTGGGGCACAAGATCTTGCATTTCTAAGTTCATAGATGATGCTGATGCAGCTGGTCTGGGGACCATATTTTGAAAACCACTGGACTATTTGTTTCCATCAAAGCTCCAATAGAACATGCTTGTCAGAAACATTGGTTTTCTTTCCAAATTAAGAAATAGCCTGCAAAGGAAACTGTAAACAAAACGAAAAGACAACCCACAGAATGGGAGAAAATATTTGCAAACGATGAGACTTACAAGGGTTAATTTATAAAATTTACAAACAGCTAATGTGGCTCAGTATCAAAGAAAACCAAACAACCCAATCAAAAAATGGGCAGAAGACCTAAACAGACATTTCTCCAAAGAAGATATGTAGATGAGCAAGAGGCACATGAAAAGATTCTCAACATTGTTAATTATTAGAGAAATGCAAATCAAAACCACAATGAGCTATCACCTCACACCAGTCAGGACGGCCATCATCAAAAAGTCTACAAACAATAAATGGTGGAGAGGGTGTGGAGAAAAGGGAATTCTCCTACACAATTTACATTGTGTAGCAATGTAGATTGGTACAGCCACTATGGAGAACAGTATGGAGGTTTATTAAGAAGCTAAAAATATAGCTACCATATGATTCAGCAATCTCACTCCTGAGTATATATCCAGAGAAAAACATGATTTGAAAGGATACATGCACCCCAATGTTCATTGCAGTGCTGTTTACAATAGCCAAGACATGGAAGCAACCTAAATGTCCATCAACGGATGGATGAAGAAGATGTGGTACATATATACAGTGGAATATTACTCAGCCATTAAATGAAATAATGCCCTTTGCAGCAACATGGATGGACGTGGAGATTATCATACTAAGTGAAGTAAGTCAGACTGAGAAAGACAAGTACCGTATGATATTGCTTATATGTGGAAACTAAAAAAATGATACAAATGAATTTATTTACAAAACAGAAACAGACTCACAGAGAATGAATTTATGGTTACCAGGGCAGAAGAGTGTGGAGAAGGGATAGATAGGGAGTTTTGAATCGACAAATACACACTGCTATATTTAAAATAGATAACCAATAAGAACCTACTGTATAGCACAGGGAACTCTGCTTAATATTCTGTAATAACCTAAATGGGAAAAGAATTTGAAAAAGAATAGATACATGTATATGTATAACTGAATCACTTTGCTGTATACCTGAAACTAACACAACATTGTTAATCAGCTATACTCCAATATTTAAAAATAATAATAAAGTGTAAACTGATGCCTGAGGAAAGGAAAAAAATAGCGTAATTATTCATTAGACATTCTAACTACAGTTTTCAGTGAATGCCAATTATGATCAGCATTTAGAAGTATACTTATTAATATTTACACTACATAGCAAGTTACATAGCTATTAATTTGAATATTGCTAGTATGGTTTTTAGAGTGAAGTTATTTAAAGTTGAAAATACAAATTGTCTTGTATTAAAAAGTGTCTTTTTACTGAGTTCAGGACATTCCACACATAGAATTTGCTTCCTCTGCTGTGAAGATAAGAAATTAGTTTTATTTATAATATAAATGTTTGAAAAGAAAAAAGTAAAAATTTGATTATATCATTAGTTGAAAAATACTGAAACGCAACCTGACATGATTATAATTTTTAAGACGTATTTCACAGGACTTCACTAGTGATTTTAGAATATTTAGTTTGAACCTCACCTCTTTTAATAGAGATTTCTAATAATTCTGTTAGGAATAGGCCTATGAAAGGGTTAGTTGGGTATAAGGTCAATTTAATTTTAAGCATATTTGGCAAATTATATGCTTTGGCAGTCAAGCTTTTATGTTTATCAGGATTTATTGTATGTACATAATTTGAATATCACCCATTTTCAAAGTAGTACAGTATAATACTTTATCAGTACCACAATGTATATAATACTAACATTTTTGTGTGCTTTTTCAGATCCTGTGCTTTAGTTTGAATAGCATGACAACTGTCATGGCAAAAAACCAAACCAAACCAAAACACAAGCATAAAAAAAAAAGAAAAAACAGTACAGATCCATAGATATTAAAATCTTAAATAAAATAGCTTTAATTATCCTTTTTTATTTTTTTCTGAATACTTAAATATCTCATTTCAGTATGAACCTAAACTCAGACCTATGGGATTTTAAAGGCCAAAAGTTTTGCAACAACCTACTGTAAACACCATATAAATATGCATTGTCCCATATACTGTATAATAGGTTTTCCATTCGAGCTCAGTTTCTACAAATATTTTTCTGCATAATTCTGTGAAAGATGTGCTTCCAACATTTCCCCACCATATTACATGTTTTGAAGTTCCTTTTTCCAGCTTTCTATATTTGATTCTTAAACACAAACTTATTTCTTCAATAATTTGTGTACAATATTCCACTGTTATATTAGGGAAATGATATGGGATTTAAATTTCAATTAAGGCAAACATCTAAGCCAAATGCTATACAGCTTATTAAAGTAACATTTATAAACTGATTGTGGGATACAGCAGTCAATTACTACAGATCATATTATAAAAGAGATCAAAGTCTAAGCTTTCTATGTATTATGAAAATGATTGTATCTACTCATACAATCATTCATTCTCTGGTTCACTTAGTTAAAAAAAAATTGGCTGTCTTCTATGAAACCGACATAGAATGGAAATTGTTCTCTTAAAATTAAAATGAGCTCTTCTAATCTGTTGAGTACTTCATACATGTTATAATACTTTTTAAGTCTTTATGTCATATATCTATTTCAAAATATCTGTTTTTTGCCAGACTCTAAGTTGTGCTTATTCATTCACGTATTCTTTTATTCATCCATGCAATGAACTTCTGCTCAACACCAACTATAAGTAAGGCACTCTTTTGGGTGAGATAAGTAAGAATAATGCATTTGTCAAGAAATGGCACGCCAGAGGGAAGGGATATGGGAACAGATGTATATGTATAACTGATTCACTTTGTTATAAAGCAGAAACTAATAATAAAAAAAAAAGAAATGGCATGCACACAGTGACCCTAAAACACGGTAAATTGTGAAGTTGTACAAGAAAAAGTGAGATCAAAAGCTCCTTGAATTCACAGGAAGCCACTGTCTTCTGCTGGAACGTTTAGCATTTAGATGTCACCTAAATCCTGTTGTTTTTATGGCAGAAACTCCGTGGTACTTTGGATCTTTAAGATATCATTACTCCATTTAAAAGTGCTCGGGCTTCCCTGGTGGCGCAGTGGTTGAGAGTCCGCCTGCCGATGCAGGGGACACGGGCTCATGCCCCGGTCCAGGAAGATCCCACATGCCGCGGAGCGGCTAGGGCAGTGGGCCATGGCCGCTGAGCCTGCGCGTCCGGAGCCTGTGCTCCGCAACGGGAGAGGCCACAACAGTGAGAGGTCCACGTACCGCAAAAAAAAAAAAAAAAAAAAAAAAAAGTGCTTAACTGATACAGAGACAGCGCTTTAGAGAAATTACCTCCAGCACTCCAGCACTGAAGCAGAATTGCCTCTGCAGACAAGGAAAGAAGGTCACGGACATAAAAACTTTCAGCCTCCCAGTTCTCATTCTGTTGATATTTCTGCTGGTACCTGCTGCTCTTTCCTTAAAAGTATTTTCTGTAGAGAAGATTTATGTGGGTTGCTCAAGGAAATTAAGATCAATTGGAGATCATTCTGCAACCCTGAGTCCCTAAGAACTACCTTTAAAATCTTCACAGTCATGGAGCACTCAGCTTACAACAATCTATAATACTATATTTATTAGTTTTGGTTTGAATTTGGTCATCGACATTTGAGCTTTCAGGTATTTCTAAGATGAATTTATGACAACTGGTTTTGTTCAGTGATATAACTTCTTTTTAATTTCAAAGGTAAATAGGACAGTGTTCTATATTGCATCATTTATTCCTGTATATTCACCAAGAGTATTTTTTCCAGCACTCTCCATATTTTTAAATATAAAAGTAAATGATAGGAAGCTCAGTAAATTTACCTTTGCACCAGTATTTCAAATATCCTTTATTTTGAAGAAAATAAGATATATTATCCTCTGTAGTATTAAAACTAATTGGACTTTCTTTTTCCTATGCCACTTCCCCCTAGGGATTACTCTTGAGATACTTCATATTAATATTAAACATGAGGGTTTAATTTAACATGCTGGTAAACATGATTTACCAGAAGAATTTAAACAACTACATATCTTAATATAGAGCTACATCTAATGATTCTTTTGTTGAATTGTCACATTTTTCAGTTTAAATCCCACATAGTAAAAGACATACATTTTAAAAAATATATTCACATTTTATATACAATGCAAGTAATAAAGCTAGTTCAACTTCATTTCTTAAGGAATCAAAATATTTATGCTTGTGATATATTTTGATCACTCAATGGAGGCATGACACACTTATCTTAAATTTCTTTTGAGTAAACATTTAATCACTGAAGGAACTTCAAAGCTGTGATACAACATTAACTGAAATAGTTTCTCTAATATTTTAATACATCAGTTTGTCAATGAGCTATATACACAGATTATACATTTTACATTGTTTTAATATGAACCAAATGCCAATTTCTTGAGTCCTTACTGAATGATGACTCGCTATAATTTGTTGCAATCATTTTCTTTGCTTATAAAAGTTTCCATTTACAAACTTTTTTTAAAGATTTATATAATGTATTAAAATCTTAGATTAATAAAATATTACTTTTCTCACCTTTTACAAATAAGAATGGGAGCTTATCAAAACTAGTGCATAATATCAAGTAAATAAAATAAGGTACCTTGAGTCCTTAAGTAAACTTAATTTGGTGAAATTTTTAAAATAGTATATAGAATAGTAAGATACCATTTTAATAAAATGTTACACAAAATAGGATGGAGTAAATAATGTTGTCCTTTACTCAAAGGTAATCATTTTCAAAAATTAAATAAAAGACACATTATTTGAGAAAATGCTGTGATTCTAGGAAGCAAAAATAAGTACCTCAAAATATGCAATATTTTATATGTACTGTATCAGACTACAAGTATTTTAAAACTTTCCTTTAAAAAAATTATATTTTTGGAGGTCTTTTCAATTTAACACCTACAAATATAATTCACAGATTTAGCCATTCCTCTCTTGATAGACATTTAGGTTAATTCTAACTTTTATAAATCACAAAAAATCTGCAGTGAAAAAACTCATATATGCCAAATGTACTAGTTTATGTTGTTGCTTTAGGGTAGATACATGAGTCACATTTTATATTTTAACAGGTACTGAAAAATTGACTTTTCATATTGGAAACTAAATTTTTGGTGGTGAGCATGTTATAGGGTACAAAGAAGTAGAAATATAAGGTTATACACATGTAACCTATAATGTTATAAATCAATGTTACCTCAATTTTAAAAAATAAATAAATAGACAATGTATTAGAGAGCACATTTCTTTAAAGGAATTTTTTGATAAATTTATTTATAAAACAAGAATGCCTGACATATTTTGAACTGTTTTGTGGTCACATATTACATTTCATTAAAATCAGACATAATTATATCACTGATTGGATGTATTAAGTCTCGTCATGTTTCTATGTATATGGTGGTATAAAGTATTTTGTCCCATTGTGACAAACGATGACGTTATGTTATTTCTGCTCCTCTCCATTAATGGAATTCAGCCATATGTGAAATTATCAATTGTTGTACCTCTATTAAATAAAATGCATATCTAATATTAAATAAATTCTCCACACAATCCCAACATGTGCTATTATCAACATTGCAATTTTTGCCAATCTAATGGGTGAAATATTAGGACCTCTGGACTTCTTCCAGGAATGATGAATCAGATAATTAGAACTAACCCTCCTAATGAAGACAACATAAATACTTGAACAATTTATGTACTTTCAATTTATATGTATAGTAAATAAATGTTAATTATATTTATTATTTTCTGTATTTTTATTTTAACATTTACATATTCTTAAACACGTGAAAAATCTAGCAACATTCTGTAGAGCAGAATCAAAAGACTGTAGTCAAAATTAGGGTAGCTTTCATAGGAGTTTGGGGAACAAATTTTATATGGAAATACAATTGTGTTTTGTTCTCGTAGCCCATAACCATGGTAAACCCACTTATTAATTCCATTAGTCTTTGAAATATATTATTTGGTATATTATACCTAAACAATCTCTGTCTCATTAATCCACCAGCTAGAATGTTTAGTAGAATGTTAAAAAGAAGAAGTGGTGAGAACAGAATCCTTGCCTTTTTCACAATCTTAGAGGGAAAAATTTCAGTTTCACCATTAAGTATGATGCTAGCTGTAGTTGTTTCTTAAAAATGCCTTTATCTCTACGTCTTTAGGGTGGGAGGGAGACGCAAGAGGGAGGGGATATGGGGATATATGTATATGTATATGTATAGCTGATTCACTTTGTTATAAAGCAGAAACTAACTCACCATTGTAAAGCAATTATACTCCAATAAAGATGTTAAAAAAACAATAATAATAAAATAAAATAAAGTTTCCAAAAGAAAAATAAATGCCTTTATCAGTTTGAGGAAACATACTTCTCTTCCTACTTTACTGAAACATATTACCATGAAATTTTGTCAAATTCTTTGTGTGCATCAATAAAAATTTCATAACATTTTTAGCTTGTTGATACGATGAATATATTTGGGCATGCTATATGATCCTTTTTACATACTGCAAAAACTCATTCCAAAGTATTTCATTGAGGATTTTAATGAATATACAAACAAAAACCTCTGGCTGTGTATATATGTGTGTGTGTGTGTATATATATATATATATATATATATATATATATATATATATGTTTAAAAACTAAACTTTAAGAACAAGTTTGTACATATATATATAACCATTTATTTTATTATTTCTTTAAATGATAGTTAAGAAAGTTATTTATAATACCATTTTAAAATGTATGCTTTTTAAATAAATTTGACCTAGATCTTGGTTTTTCATCTTTCTTTGTAAATCATATGCATTTTACATACTTTTTGTGGTCCACTATAAATAAGAAAAAGAAAGGAAGGAAAGAAGAAAGAAAGGGAGGAAGGAAGGAAGGAAGGAAGGGAGGGAGGGAGGGAGGAAGGGAGGGAGGGGGTAGGGAGGAAGGGAGGGAGGAAGTGGGGGAGGGAGGGAGGAAGGAAGGGAGGGAGGAAGGAAAGGAAGGAGGATGGAAGGAAGAAAGGAAGAAGGGAGGAAGAAAGGAAGAAGGGAGGAAGGGTGGGAGGGAAAAAGGGATGGAGGGAGTGAGGGAGGGAGGAAAGAAGGGAGGAAGGCAGGGAGGAGTGAGGGAGGGAGAAGGGAGGGAGGAAAGGAGGGAGGAAGGGAGGGAGGGAGGAAGGGAGGGAGGGAGGAAGCGAGAAAGGAAGGGAGAAAGGAAGGAAGGAAGGAAGGAAGGAAGGGAGAAAGGGAAGAAGGGAGGGAGTAAAGGAGGGAGGAAGGGAGGGAGGGAGGAAGGAAGGAAGGAAGGAAGGGAGGGAGGAAGGGAGGGAGGGAGGAAGGAAGGAAGGAAGGAAGGGAGGGAGGAAGGGAGGGAGGAGTGAGGGAGGGAGGGAGGAAGGGAGGGAGTAAAGGAGGGAGGAAGGGAGGGAGGGAGGGATGGAGGGAGGAAAGAAGGAAGGAAGGGAGGAAGGGAGGGAGGAAGGAAGGGAGGAAGGGAGGGAGTAAAGGAGGGAGGAAGGGAGTGAGGGAGGGAGTAAAGGAGGGAGGAAGGGAGGGAGGAAGGGAGGAAGGCAGGAAGGGAGGGAGGGAGGAAGGAAAGAAGGAAGGAAGGGAGGAAGCGAGTAAGGCTGGGAAGGAAGGAAGGAAGGAAGGAAGGGAGGAAGGGAGGAAGGGAGGAAGGGAGGGAGGAGTGAGGGAGGGAGGGAGGGATGGAGAAAGGGAGGAAGGAAAGAAGGAAGGGAGGGAGGAAGGAAAGAAGGAAAGAAGGGAGGGAGGAAGGGAGGGAGGGAGGAAGGGTGGGAAGGATGGAAGGAGGAGGGAGGGAGGAAAGGCATGAGGGAGTTAGGAAAAGAATAATTCCTGAGTTACTCACAGCCTAACGAAGTAACTGTTGTTTAGTCAGAAAGCAGATTCAGGACACATTTCCACTGTTCATTATCTTTGTTAATTTAAGATATAAACTTATATTTTTATACATTAAGGGTGAGATTAATCCCTAGATACTGTTGTGTGGCCTGGAGTAAGAGGGTGACAGCTAAGAAGGAAACCATAGAAGGTTAAGAATGTTAGGAGCAGTGATATTAATATTTAAACTTAAGATGTTTGCTATTTTGTGTTGTTTCTCTTGGTCCTCATCAAATTTTTAAAATTCTGTCACATGGAAAACATGTTTTTTTTTTTAATTTAACAAATTTACATTCACACATAATTTCAAATAATATTCTATTGTAGAATAGTTGAATTATTAAAGTCTATTTGCTACATACCTGTATTCTGGTTCTCATTACCATATGAATTTCTCATCATTTATGCTATTATTAGGATAATGGTACTGCACTGACATTTTCCTTAGTAAACTGGAAGTAAATTATCCCATGGAAATTTGGACACAGATTTATACCTAGTACATAATAAGACTGTAGCCTGAAGATACTAGCTCTCTTTAAAAATAGTGTCACTCCAAAAGTGTGTGTGTGTGGGGGGTTTTTCAGCCAACAAAACAAACAGAAAGCAGGACTATCATAGTGAGAATTAAACATTTTACATATAAGTTCAAGTTCTTGCCAAGCAAATTCATGATTCAGGGCATTTGGCAGGTGGCTTTATTTTGGAACGGATAAGTAATGACCTTAAACACTTGAATCATACAACTGCAGTCTCTCGTTCTAGACTTTTTGATGATGGCCATTCTGACCGGTGTGAGGTGACACCTCATTGTACCTTTGATTTGCATTTCTCTAATAATCAGTGATGCTGAGCATCTTTTCATGTGCCTTTTGGCCATCGGTATGTCATCTTTGGAGAAATCTGTTTAGATCTTCTACCCATTTTTCAATTGGGTTATTTGTTTTTTTTATATTGAGCTGTATATGCTATTTGTGTATTTGGGAGATTAATCCTTTGTCTATTGCATCATTTGCAAGTATTTTCTTACATTCTGTAGGTCTTTTGTTATGCAAAAGCTTTTAAGTTTAATTAGGTCCCATCTGTTTATTTTTGTTTTTTTATTTCCATTACTCTAAGAGACAGATCTAAAAAGATATTGCTGTGATTTTTGTCCAAGAGTGTTTTGTCTATGTTTTCCTCTAGGAGCTTTAGCATATCTGGTTGTACATTTAGGTCCTTGATCCATTTTGAGCTTATCTTTGTGTATGGTGCTAGAGAATGTTCTAATTTCATATTTTTAATATGTAGCTGTCCAGTTTTCCCAGCATCACATATGGAAAAGACTATCTTTTCTCCATTGTATATTCTTGCCTCCTTCATCATAGATCAATTGACCATAGGTTTGTGGGTTTATTTCTGAGCTTTCCAACCTGTTTGATTGATCTGTAAGTCTGTTTTTGTGCCAGTACATACTGTTTTGATGACTGTAGTTTTGTAGTATGGTCTGAAGTCAGGGAGTCTGATTCCTCCAGCTCCATTTTGCTTTCTCAAGATTGCTTTGACTATTCGGGGTCTTTTGTATTTCAATACAATTTTTTTTAACGTTTTATTCTAGTTCTGTAAAAAATGCCATTGGTATTTTGATAGGGATTGCATTGAAACTGTAGATTGCTTTGGGTAGTATAGTCATTTTAACAATCATTCTTCAATCCAAGAACACAGTATATCTTTCCATCTGTTTGTGTCACCTTCGATTTCTTTCATCAGCATCTTATAGTTATTGGAGGACAGGTCTTTTGTCCCTTGAGGTAGCTTTGTTCCCAGGTGTTTTATTCTTTTTTGATGTGATGGTAAAAGGGACGGTTTCCTTAATGTCTCTTTCTGATCTTTCATTGTTAGTGTATAGAAATGTAACAGATTTTTGTGTATTAATTTTGTATCCTGCAACTTTACTGAATTCATCAATGAGTGCTAGTAATTTTCTGGTATAGAGCATGTGGAGAAAAAGGAACCCTCCTACACTGTTGGTGGGAATGTAAATTGGTACAGCCACTATGGAGAGCAGTATGGTAGTTCCTTAAAAAACTAAAAATAGAGTACCATATGACCCTGAAATCCCACTCCTGGGCATATATCCGGAGAAAACCATAATTTGAAAAGATACATGCACTCCAATGTTCCTTGCAACACTGTTTACAATAGCCAAGATATGGAAGCAACCTAAATGTCCATTGACAAAGGAATGGATAAAGACGATGTGGTACATATATACAATGGAATACTACTCAGCCATAAAGAAGAATGAAATAATGGCCCTTGCAGCAACATGGATGGACCTAGGGATTATTATACTAAGTGAAGTAAGCCAGACAGAGAAAGACAAGTATCATATGATACCACTTACATGTGGAATCTAAAAAAAAAGAAAAAAAAGGAAAAAAAAAGCTACAAATGAACTTACATACAAAACAGAATAGACCCACAGACACAGAAAACAACTTATGGTTACCAGGAGAAAGGAGGTGGAGAGGGATAAATTAGGAGATTGGGATTAACATGTACACACTACTATGTATAAAATATGTAACCAACAAGAACCTATTGTATAGCACAGGGACCTATACTCAATATTTTGTAATAACCTATGAGAGAAAAATAATCTGAAAAAGAATATATATATATACACACACACATGTACATATGTGTATATCTGAATCACTTTGCTGTACACATGAAACTCACATTGTAAATCAGCTATACTTCAATAAAAATAAAGTCTCTTGTTCTAATCTCATGCTCATGAAACAACCTTCTGAAAAAATATGTGGTTTCCTGTGTTCATGTATCTACAAGGAGAGAATACACAGTCTCTGTGACAGAGAGACTCTGAGTCGTAAATTAATAAACTGGCATTCTAATGTTATTTGTTAGCCTCAGAAGCTCAGTCAATGTGAACCATCTTTAAGGAATGCAGAGACACCCCCCCACCACCCGGGATGCTGGCTGATCAGGTAAATATACCAACATGATGTCTGACTGTGGGTACCTATGAAGGAAACCAATGGGCCCATTCCAGGCTACATCTCCATGTATTCTTGGTAACTGTAAATGTTTCCTTCCTGAAATTACAATGTCTAGTTTGTCCTGTTATGATTCAACGTTTAATGAATGTTTTAGTTGAAATAATCAACATATATGACCTTAAGCTAGAAAAACATATAGTACCATTTAATTTACCCTCCCTTATTTTATCACTTGAATGATTACAATTGTATTCATTCTTCTTTCTTTCTCTAATATAAGATCATTATTTTAATTATTTAGTATAATTTTAACTATTGAACACATAGTGTTTTTAGGAATAAAATTCACAGTAGTCCATGAAACAAATATTTCTTGCATATACAGTTTATGAAAATTTATTTTATCGATTTTATTTATATGATTTTACTTATTAAAGACTGAATCATTTCTTTCATTATTTTCAATGAAATAAATACCTCTTGGAAATACGGCTTTTAATACCTAAGATATCCACTACATAGATGAGGAGAAAATGTCCTGCACCTGCTACATATTAAGAATTTTCTGGGGCTTCCCTGGTGGCACAGTGGTTGAGAGTCTGTCTGCTAATGCAGGGGACATGGGTTCCAGCCCTGGTCTGGGAAGATCCCACATGCCGCGGAGCAACTAGGCCCGTGAGCCACAACTACTAAGCCTGCGCATCTGGAGCCTGTGCTCCGCAACAAGAGAGGCCGCGATAGTGACAGGCCCGTGCACCGCGATGAAGAATGGCCTCCACTTGCCACAACCAGAGAAAGCCCTCACACAGAAACAAAGACCCAACACAGCCAAAAAAAAAAAAAAAAGCAGTAGATTAAAAAAAAAAAAAAAGAATTTTCTGGAAATAGATTTTTCTCATTGAAATAAAAAGTTACCTTAATATTAATTTTAAGGTATATTTTTAATACAAAAGTATATTTTCAAGTGTCCCACTAAAATTAAGAGGTATTACAGAAAAGTAAGAGTTTCATATATACTATACATTTAAAAGAAATGGAAAAATTTCACTAGACTTCAGAAATAATTATAACTTTCTCCTCATATAGGAATGAACAAGTTATGTTGGATGTCTCAACTACATTATTCTGGGGAAATATATTTAACATCTAATGAGATGTCAATGCTCTGTATGAAATGGGAACACCTTCTAATTTTCAATTTCACATTGCATCACATAAGTAGAATGTATTCTTTGGAAAAGGAGCTAAGGAGATCTCATGTTCTTTACATTTTAGATTCTCTTCTCTAAGTTTTAGCTGTTCAGGTTGTCTCTTGCCAACATGTTTACATAAAGCCTTCTAAGAAATCAGAATGTACTGGCTAGATTTGTGACTGGAATTCACATGGATAATTTCCATGTAATTCTTGCAGCAAAAATGTCTCCTAAACTTAGAAAAATCACAGGAGTACAATGGATTACACATCCCTTGACAACTGAAGGTTTTGGGGTCTTATGCATCTTGATATCAAGAAACTTCCAACAGCCGTCTTATAAAGTATATAATCTTCTGGTATAACTATATTCTTTGGGAAATGTTAATCAGCTAATCCAAGGAAAAAAGACCCACTGCCACTCCCCCAATGCAAATTTTCCTCTTTATAGATAAGTTTTGTGTGCATACTAATTGTGATGTTTAATACTGACTTGAAGTTAGACCAGCTTCTTCCCTTCCTCCCTTCCTTCTTTTCTTCTTTCCTTTCTTCCATTCTTCCTTCTTTCCTTCCTTCCTAGCTTCTTTCTGTGCAGTATATTTTACTAGAATTTAGATGGGTAACAAGACCCACCCTATTTCCTCTATTTCCAGTCGGACAGCTCTTGGATTGGAAAAAGATTGAGACTTAGAGAAACTGGCAGCATGAAGAACCAAGAGCTGATTATAAAGTTACCCTAAAACTGAGGTTTGAAGCTGCACTGGTGCATTCAAGGAACAAATACATCTTTTGAGATTATTATTGGTCACCTAGGACAGAAATCAATGGCATAACATTTTTTGTCTTCCCCTAATCTATCAAGAAAGTATATCATACTGTTAATATTCATGTAAAAACTATTATTCAGAGTAGACAAAGTTTCCATTGAAGAGTGACCTTCTTATTTCCCAACAAAGACTGAAGCACATATTGGGCCTGGATATACATACCATAGAAATCTCCGAGGACAGAGGCATGGGTTAGAGAAAACTGTGCTGTCTGGATATGATAAATCTAGAAAAATCTAAAACATGGCTGGTGTTATAATTTCTAACACCTGTAATATAAAAGAATTTTATGATATCTGGCTGTTTAGCCAGTTTTAAATTTAAAGTTTTGGCATCAGACATAGTCATAAATTTTTCACACGTCTGAGTACATAATAAAGGAACACATTTCTAATAAAAATACTAAAGCCTGATGTTTCTTTCAGAAAGTATCACATCTGTTCCTTTCAGTTCCCATTTCCAACACTTTAATCTATTCTCTTAACAACTGTAGCTTGAATAAATAATACTGATCTCTACACCTCAAGTTTAAGTTTTATCCAATTAATTCCTCACACTGCCTCCAGAATAGTCTATTCAAAATAATACCTTTGTTCAGTTTATTTTTAAAAAAATGTTTAAAATAAACTATTAATTACTCAAGGTAAACTTGGATTCAGAAACTTCTATAATCAGTCACTTATATACCATCTTAATCTCAATTTCTTATCTTCACATGAACACAATCTCCAACCTAGTTTAAATGGTTTCCCGCTGATGTAAATAACTTTTAAGGTCTTACCTCCACAGTGTTACTTATACTCTTCCCAACTGTATGTATCTCCCATTTTGGCCTACCTATTTAAATTTTATCTTTTTCAAAATCTACTTTACAGTCATCACTTAACTGAATTCTTTGTGAAAATACCTAATCCAAAGAAGTCTCTTTCTTTTCTGATCCCCAAGAACTTAGCTTTAAATTGCCTATGTCTGACCTTTGCTTGCCATTAGTCATATATTCAGCGTCTTATGTGTGACTTTATAATGTCAGTTAAAGTTTTCATGTGTACCTTTACCTCCTCTACATTAGTGATGTGTTACTGAAGTCTAGTGCTTTGCTTTTATTACATTCTCAGTACAGTTGGTTTATTGATTTATGTATTAATCAATATAATTGTGGACACCATCAAGTACCATGAGTTATTGATACAGTTTTATATTATACTCCATCAAACTTCTCTGTGCAAAAATGAAAAGGCAGGCTTGGATTTAGTTTAAGGTATTTTATATCATATTAGAAAAGTGCTGATTATCTGAAATTACTAAATTAATATGTGATTTAATTAATAAATTAATATAATGTGATTTAAACTGCCTCAGCAGTTCTTTTTTTCTCTTGTTCTGAATTTGTTAAAGCAATCTTTATGTTTTCAAGAATGAATAAGTGCCCAAGAAGAAGAAAAAATAATCAAATATAAGTGAACTGCCTTATCATATCCCAGAAAAACAAAACAAAGCAAAATATAAAGCTACTGTAATCACATCAAATAGATTGTTATGGGAATAAAAAATAGTTAAGTGGAACAAAATAGAGAATAATAAAAATATAAATCCCAGTTTATATATGAGATTTTAACAAAGAATGAAGATGATATTTTAATAAATGGAGAAAATTATTGACTGTTGAATAAATGATGCTGGTATCTATCTGGAAGAAACTGAATTTACACCCTTATCTTAAAATGAGGATGTAAAAATAAAGCTGGTTAAAACCTAAACATAAAAAAATAAAAGAAATTTTCATAAGAAATCTTAGAATGCTACTTATACTATTAGAAAAAGAGAAAAGTTATTAACTAAAACTAAAAGCTCAGAAGTTTTAAATCACAAATAAATACACTTAAGTATACACATATGTTTTTAATAAAATACATGGTAATTGATATCACAAGTTAAATTAAAATGATATGGCAATGTCTATTAAAATACAAAAAGTATTCAGCAATTCCATTTCTAATAATCTGTTTCACAGAAAGTATAGCACATAAGTATATGGATATTTATTACAGTATTATTTATGTTGGCCCCAAATACTCAAAACACAGTTAATACCTACTAGTAGCTAAATGGTTCGATGGATTTTACTATATTCATATTTAGAAATATCAGAAAGTCTTTAAGAAGAATTAATTAGAGCATATCAGGTGATTTAAAGTGATCCTCATGTTGTATATTTGAGTAGAAAGACCAGGACACTAAACTTGTATAATTTGATATTGTTTGTATAAAAGCAAAAGCAAACTGTATATATTTATTTGCACACAAGCATATATCATATATCATGTAGTATATAATTACATGAGTATACAGGAAACTATGGAAAACATTGCTTTGGTAATATGAGATACTTGGGTGCTTAATAGTAATTTATTAGAGAGAAAGAAGCATTGAAAAAAATAAGCAAAAGGGAAATGAAGGGGAATGAAAATAGCTTGTAAAAATACAACTATGTATGATATAATCATATTCATGCTTTTTTGTTTACATATACATTCTACAATATATAAATTATATATTTGGAATATAATTGGAACATATATATGTCACACATACGATTATATATGTGGAATATATATGAATATATGTTAGTATATAGGAGGATATGTGTGTGTGCATATCTATATACATCTATATATATATATTTCTTCATATATATATATATATATATATATATATATATATATATATATATATATAAAGGGAGAGAGAGAGAATTTTCATAAAATTAAATGCACTGGGGAGAGCATAAGGTGATACCAAACTTGAGAGGCCTTCTATCCATGATATGTGTCTGCCATGTTTATCAACATTCAACCTTTAAAATGCACAATCCAGTTCTAGAAATGTAACCCTTGGGAATTCTTGCTAACACTCTTATAAGTACTTCTTATAAACACTTTATATACATAAATATATAAAATGAAATAAAATAATAAAAATAAAATTAAAGTAATTAAAAATAGAAATGTATGGCAGCATTGTAATAGCAAAAAAAAAAGCACAAGCAAAAGAAAAATATAATAAAATGAAGGTAACTAGGTTAAGACTCTGTGCTTCCACTGCAGGGGGTATGGGTTTGATCTCTGGTGGGAGAACTAAGATCCCCCACGCCATGTGGTGTGGCCAAAACCAAAACAAAACAAAAAACAAAATGAGGGTAAGTATATAAAAATAATTTCAAAGTATATTTAAAAAATACTTTTGAGCAATTGGAAAGAATATAGCCATTAAAATGTATTACTTATAAAAATTAAATGAAAATATAAGCAAAGAGATTAGACAAATAAGAAATAAACCAACAAGAGTTGTATTATTACATTAACTACAGAAAGATGAGGTAAAATTTAAGCAGTTAATAATAAAAATAGAAGTATTTTTAAAAACCCAATTTGTATGTATTTTGAGAAGAAGAAAACAATATTCAACTTTGAGGTTTAGGTAAATAGGCATTATTCCTGAAATTAAATTTTACTGAGTCTTTCTCACAATGCTGATAACTATCTGATTCCTTGAAAACCGAACTGCACAGTATTTTATATTCTTCACTGCTCTTTTATATTCGTGTGTGTATGTATGTGATGGAAAACCTTTGGTTGGAAAACAAGTCCTATTTAGCAATGCCACTTATTCTTTGAGTATAAAATACAAATGTACATGTTTAATAAGAAATAAATTTTCTTATAAATGAAGTTATTTCTTAATATTGTTGTAAAACACTTTCCTAGAAATGTGTCAATTATTTTATCTACTAAAGCTGAACAGCTTCAACTCAATGGTAGAATAAACACCTCAAATACCTGCAGCTGTTCAGGGGGTTCTAAGACACAATCTGGGAGAACAATCATGTTTGTTCAAGACATGCCTTTTTTCAATTTGTTGACTCCACCTTCAAAAATTTCAAGATTCCTCTTATATGAACATGAATTTTTCTTCATCATTTTTAACAATTTTCATTACTTTAGTTATGTATAAATCAAATATTATACTGCTTTTAATTAGGTTTTTAAAAAAAAAAACTTCTGAATAAAAGAAAGAATTGTAAAATATTACAATTAGCAAAATGCTTTTGAACTTTAACTGCCAGCTTCATCTGGACTCTGACTTCATTTTCCTTGCATTCAACTACCCAAATACCCCAGATTATCAAATTTGTGATGAAATGCCATTTCTCCTAGAAGGCTGTCCTGATAAGTTGCACTGAACTCTTATCCCCTGTGTCTTCCTACAATATTATGGCTACTAAATAACTAAGAACTTACCATTATCATATAAATACTATCTTGAACGTAGGGTTTACATTTTGGGGGATTGCGTTTTTAGAGACCAAAGTCGCTGTTTGAAAATTGTGTATTTCAGCTCCCTAACAGAATTTTGGGCATTACCTTTATAAATACTTATTTAATGAGTATGTGATTAAAAATCAAATGGTTAGAATTATATTTAATAGGAAAAGACTAGATGAATCCTTACTGAATTCAGAAATGAAATAAAGAGGCACACTTTCTGCTATGGACTGAATTGTGTCTTCCTAAAATTCATATATTAAAGTCTTAACCCCCAATGTGAGGATAGTTGGAGATGAGGCCTTTAGGAGTTAATTAGATTTAGATGAGATTATGAAGGTGGGGTCTTCATGATGGGATATGTGCCACAAATTTTACTCAGCATTGTCTTAAATCACACTAAGCTAGTATGGTAAAGCTAGTCCCTAAATAAACAGCACAAATATATTAATTTATTCCATATTGGTATAGTTATTTAGAATATGGAATTGTCCATGTTTACCAGACAATAAACCATGAAGTGACAATTAGATCAATTGAATGATCACATCTGAATAAAAATATAAATACGTTACATATCTATATGTCACTTCCTATATACCAACCAAAATATCTTGGACCAAATAATTATTAAAATTAAAACTTTAAAAGAGCTAGAAAAAAATAGTAAATTGTTTTAAGAATATTGTGGTTGAAAGTCTTTTTAAGCATGACATAACATCCAGCAGTCATATAGGAAAAGGTTACTGCTTGACAACATAAAAATTATAACAAATAAGATGAGAAAAAGGACTAGATTTGAATCAACTCTGACTGACCACCAGAACACTGTCTAAATTATGGTATATATTGATACACATTGCTGAATGAATATTCTTTCATGAGAAAGATTCTTATTAATCAATAATACAAAGGTGTACAACTTTATAGAAAAATAGTCAAAGGACATCACAGGAAAGCAATAGAAATATCCATCAAGTACATAAACAAATCAACCTTTCCCCTAATTATAGAAATGCATATTTGATGAGCAATAATATACATAATTTTCTGTGGTAGAATAGAAAATATTTTTAAAACTGATATTATTCAGTGTTGCTGAGGATGTGGAGAATAAGGTATTCTAACACCATGGATATACATTTGGGAAAAAGTTTGGAAACCAGTTTTCCAACACGTTTCAAAATGTAAAATATATGTTCTTTAATGACATGGCAAAATCACTTCTATTAATTTATCCTAGTGATATATTAGCACATCTAAGCAAAATATGTGATTAATAATGTTCACAGTATCATTAGTTTATAGCCAAAAATTTGAATAAAATGTAAATATCTACCAATGGGAGAATTTAAAATATAATTATAGTATGTCCACATGTAATGAAGAAGTTGATGTATTGATGTTTTTAAAGATAACATCAAATGAAAAGGCAAAATGGCAATCTTTTTTAATAGCACAGCGATTCTGAAAGATGCATAAGAATCACTGGGGGAAAAAAGGATATACTTTTTGTATGGTTGCAACATTTGCTGTGCCAAGTAATATTTTAAAAGAAAAAAATAAAATCAATAAAACCAAAAGTTGGTACTTTCAAAAGATCAACAAGATTGACAGCTCATTACCTAGATTAATAAACAAATAAAAAAAGATTCAAGTCATTAAAAACAAGCATGAAAAAGAGATATTACTACGTGACTAGAGAAATAAAAATGATTGTAAAGGAACACTATGAACAACTATATGCCAACAAATTAGATAACATTGATGAAATGGACAAAGCTCAGAAAGATACAAATTACAGAACTGACTCAAGAATAAACAGAAAACCTATTACAAATCAAGAGACTGAATTAGTATTTAAAAAGCAATAAACAACAACAAAAAAAAAACCCTAAGGGAATCTTAGGCCAAGATGTCTTCACTGGTGATTTCTACTAAACATTTAAAGAAGAATTAACATCTATACTTCATAAAGCCTCCCAAAAGTAGAAGAGGAGGAACATGTCCAAAGTTATTCTATGAAGGACAGTATTAATCTTATACCAAAACCAGACAAAGACATCAAAAGCAAAGAAAACTATAGCCCAATATCTCCTATGAATTATAGACACAAAATCCTCAGCAAAATACTAGCAAACTGAATTAAACAAAATATAAAAACAATTACACTAAATGAAATTTATCCCAAGAGTGTAGCTTTTTACTTGGGTTGAAAATTACCACTTTTCAAAAGGACTAAGAGAAGACAAATCTCACCATTTAGAACAAGTTGGGTCTATGTCTGACACTGCAAGAGAGAATTGGTCTTTACAAAATGCAACAGAATATGTGCAGTTTCAAGTAGCTGTCACCAAAACATCTTTCTTAACCCATTAGAAGAATGAAAAACAGCTTCAGGAATCTGAAAAAAAATGTTTTGGATACTTTTTTTTTAGCATTAAAGAAGCCTAAAAGTGCTTTTAAAAGAGACTAAAGAATGGAAAGGGAAGTAAACTTATACAGGAAAAAAAATATAAGAAAGCTCTAAAGAAAGTTTTATGAAGCCTCTGGGTAGACAGTTATAGAAGATTAGGCTGCACATGTTGGAGAAATATTAATAGGTGCTGGGATCTTGGGTTTGGGTGTAACAAAATGTATTAGTAAATGGAGACCATTTAGGAGATGAATAAATGTATTGAAGAAATTGATAGAGTTGAGTTAAATATTTACGTGAAAACTCTCGAGGAAGAAAGAAACAAATGCACACTAAAATAACTGAAGAAGATGAAATAATAGATGCACTTAAAGGTTGTATGACAAGTCACCAAGCTGAGAAAGCTTCAATCTAGTTGGGCGAGGAAGAACCAAAAACCCCACACACATGAGAAAAGGAGAAGCAACAGCTCTGGTAGAAACTTCAAGTCCTTCCTATGATAAATCAAGAAAAATAAATGAAATTTTTGCCAAACATCCAATTTAGAGAGAATTTATTCTGCAGTGAGAGAGGAAAATCTTTCCAAAGCACATGACACAATCAACCATTCAAGTGAAGAGCTGATCTTATATAAAATACAACCAAAAATTCTCTCTGAAATACTAAAAAAAATTGAGTTTTTCATAGTAAAACAGTGTGGCATTTTTGTTATTGCTACTTAACAATATAATGTATTGATCCAGAAACAACAACTTGTTTCTCACCTCTAAAATAAATCTGAATTTTTTGCATCCAGCTTGATTGCTGTAGTTGTGATTACACAATTGCCAAAATGGAGGCTCAATAGAATTGTAGTTCTTAGTGTAGTGTTTATAAATATTGTTTATTTATAACTGAATTTCATGGGTAAATTGCCCCCTTTTCCTCTATTTGTAGAAAATGTAAGGATAATAATTTTGTCATTGCTATTTAACAATGTCCCATAACAACAACTGTGATGAGAGTTTTACATTAGTAGTCTCACAATTGGAGACATTTAAAACTCAAAGTTTACTTCTGGTAACAAATTTACTCTAGTTTTAAGTACGTTAACTTAAATGAATTGTAGGTTAAACAAAGATAATGTATCGCCAAATGAATATGCCAAACTAGGTTACTAAAGAGAGGTTCAAAATAAATATGCTGGTTGACTAAATAAATATTCAAGCTAATCTAGCTAGCTAGCTATAATTCTCATAGGTACATAATGTGTACTACTTGTAAACAAGGTTATATAGACTTTTTTCTTTTTAACATCTTTATTGGAGTATAATTGCTTTACAATGGTGTGTTAGCTTCTTCTTTATAACGAAGTGAATCAGTTATACATGTACATATGTCCCCCTATCTCTTCCCTCTTGCATCTCCCTCCCTCCCACCCTCCCTATCCCACCCTTCTAGGTGGTCACAGAGCACCGAGCTGATCTCCCTGTGCTATGCGGCTGCTTCCCACTAGCTATCTATTTTATGTTTGGTAGTGTATACGTAGACTTTTTGAGTTGAGTTCTCAAACAGAAAAACAAAAGTGTATTGAGATAGGAGATAGAATTATATACACATTTTCAAAATTTAAAAATATCTTGGTTCTTTTTCTGCAACCAACACCCATTTGATCTGATACATTTTGACATCAATGCGGGAAGAGCAGCCATTTTGATATATGTCCAGAGCACTCTGTTTCTACTAACAAGGCATCTTCTAATGGGAAACTTTTTACCAGAGTCTAACTAACAGGGATTTTACCATAGCCTAAATGATGTGGGGGAAGGGAATACCCATCTTCAGTCCCTCTAGCCTTCCTGTTTCATCTAAGGGGGAAAAACACTGCAAATCATTTGATAAGGTCACAGTTTAGAGGCATAAAATTACTAAAACACTGAAACCTAATCATAGGACTATACAATGATTATATTACATAATAACGAGAATATAACTGAGAAAAAACCTGCACATCTCAGATCTCATTTAAGACGTTTCTAGAGAAACCCAAATAGAATGGGAGGAGAAAAAAAAACACAGACATCAAGAACATGTTTATCTTGACACCTACAGCTACAGCAAATGGTTAACACAGCCTGACACCAAGCTAAGTAAACAAAACCTCACACTAAAAACCTACTTATCTGAGTTTTTTCTACCTTATATCATGTCTGGGTTTCAACAAAAGATTACAAAGCATACTAAATGTCACAAACTCAGTTTGAATAGAGAGCAAGAATCAGAAACAGATTCAGATATGGCAGTAATGTTCTAATTATTAAACTGGGAATTTAAACATCTATAATTAATATGCTAAAGGCTCTAATGGAACAAAAGGACAACATGCAAGAACAGATGGATAATGTAAGCAAAGAGATGAATATTTTTTTAAAAAACTAAAAAGAAATGTTAGAAATAAACACTAACATAAATGAAGAATGTCTTTGATAAGCTAATCATAGACTGGATAGGGAAGAAGAATCACTGAGCCCGAAGAAATGTCAATAGAAACTTCCAAAACAAATCCAAATAGACAGGAAAAAAAAAAATACACCTAATGGGCATACCAGAAGGAGAACAAAGAGAGAAAAGAAAAGAAGAAATATCTGAAACAATAATGGCTGCAAATTTCACAAAATTAATAATACCAAACCACAGATTCAGGAAGTTCAAAGAACACTGAGGAAGATAAACACAGAAGAAAAAAAAATCTACATTTAGACATATCATATCCAAACTGCAGAAAATCAAAGACAAATAGAAAATCTTCAAAGAAGCCAGAAGGAAAAACAAAAACACTTTACCTAGAGAGAAGCAAGGATAAGAATTACATGGGACTTCTCTTTAGAAATCATGTAAGCAAGAAGACAGTGGCGTGAAATATATAATAAAAGAAAAGAACTACTATGTTATTTTTCTAGGACTACTGTAACAAAGTACCACAAACTTAGTGGTTAAAGGATCAGAAATTCATTCTTTCACTGTTCTCTAAAATTCTAAAATCAAGCTGTCAGCAGGGCCATTCTTCCTCTTAAACTCTGGATAAAATCTTTTCTTGCCTCTTTTTGTCTTCCTGTATGGCCAGCGATCTTTGACATACCTTGGCTTGAGGACGAATCATTTCAATTTCTGCTTATTCATCACGTGGCCATTTTCATATTGTCTTCCCTTAGTGTATGTCTGTCCAAAATTTCCCCTTTTTTGTAAGAACACTGTCATATTGATCTTGTTGTGATTTGGTTACTATAATTTAGTTTAGCAAAGCATTTTTAACATGACTACAGAAATAAATGTCCCAAATCCAACCATCCTAACATCAATATATTTACATTTTTATGCAAATCTTTATATTAGAGTTTCAGAGATGGAATTTTGTTCTTGTTTATATTCTATGCTCATTACACATTCTCTCACAAATATTACTGTATTTCTACCTAGTCTTACTGATGACGATGTTTTGAAATTTAAAAATACACATGGTTAAAAGAAACCTACACTATATAAATTATAAAATGGAAAGCAAGACTTCATCTCAGAGCCCCTTCTTCATAGGAAAATACTCTTAATTTTGGAGTATTGTTCCAGACTTTTATGTATGAATAAGTATAGAGTATATATGTAATATATGTATATTATGTATAAGTATTACATATATATAACAATATATTTTATGTAGATGTGAACATACATTTTTCTTTTCCTTACCTAATATATCTCAAAAAGCTTTCCACATCAGAACTGATTTGAGCTCCTACTATTCTACCTCACATCCATAAGAGCTTCATATTATTATAAATATTCAGTTTTTTTTTTCTTTTGCAGGTATGTCTTTTTTGGGCAATGATACAAAAAGACATATTTACACAAAGAGTAGCAAATGTGTATTTTAGTATATATTGCTCTAGTAAACATCTATTATCCTACCTTAATGTCAGCTTATTACAACACTTCTTTTTAACCACTGATTTTTAATTTCAAAAAGTTGATAAGTATAATCATATGTAGGAAGGAAAAGAATCATGAAGTTTTGAGCCCAGCTTCTTCACTATACTTCACTCTAAATGCTTACATAGCATGGATATGCCATACAAGCGAAGCGACCTTTTGCTCTGTTGTTTCTGTTTGTTGTTTCTCACTTTTGGTAAGCCCCTATTACCCAGTGATAAAGAAGGAAAAAATGTTGGCATTTGTGAAATATCTGCTTTGCATAAGCACAGCCATGTTGTATGGGGCTAGAGAGCTTTACTTCTCTGTAGCAATTTACTTGAAAAATCACTCTTTTTGATAAAATACTGATTGTAATGTAGTGTAGTAAAATAGTTTTGTATTTAATATCATGTTACAGTTTACATTTGCTAGAAGAGAAATTGTCAGATGAAGAAGTTCCCTGAGAACTCTGGTTTAAATCATTTTGTCTTTAAACAGAATTTTAAGACTTTGAAGAAATGGCTGGATCTGCAGTTTCATGATGAGAATACCTCCCTGCATGGCAACCAACTGTTAGGGCCTAACTGAAGGGAGGTGATATCCAAATATCCAAATTTATGAAATAATAAAAATTATCTGCTTCCATAGGCATCCTGTCCTGCAGGCTTCCTCTTCATCCTATACTGCAATCAACTCCTTTCCTTTAGTCCATCCCAAACCCTCTTACCTTCATAATCTACTTTCCTTCCCTTCACTCCAGATGACCCTCCTTGAGCCAGAACAGTAAAGGATCTCATGAATTATCAATTGCACCCCTTTTAGATGGGTGGTTGACTTTATGTGCTTTTTAAATATTCACATTACAATGTTTACTTCAGTCAGACATTAGCTTCAAGGCTTCTCTATTATAATTGCTTTCCTCTCACTATTGTAGGCCCAGTGGGATTTCAGACGACGTCAGCTAGGGAGATAAGAGTTGCCAAAGAGGAGAACCCTACAGTATTCACTGTCTACTATGGTACTTGTCCAACAGAAACATGACACAAGACTTGTAGGTAGTTTTAAATATTCTAGTAGCCACAGTAAAAAAATAGACAGTAAAACTAATTTTAATAATGTATTTTACTTAACTACATATATTCAAAACATTATCATTATCAAAACTATTAAGGAGATACTGTGCATTTTTTATTGTACTAAGTCTTTGAAATCCAGTGTATGTTTCATACATATGATGCATCTCAACTCAGATTAGCCACATTTTAAGTGTTCGGTGCCTACAGAGGCTACCATACTGTCTAGTGGCTATCACAGTGGACAGCACACGTCGAGAGGGTGACTCAAGGAAAGACAGAGCTGGTCAGGAAATCTAAAATCTGTTCTCTACAAACAGCCTCCAGATCTCCAGAGGAACTGGGGAAGCAGCTGTGGTGTCACAGGAGCTGCATAAAATAAAATCTCAGGAGCTTTTGACTGCGCAAGAGGACTTCATCACGAGGACTTTCATGATGAGATCTGGATCCATGTCTCTGTTTGGCAGTTCTGTTGCCAGATTTTTCACCAGAACTTTTTTTCTTAGCAGAGCCTAATTTCTATTATTCCCTAAATATCTCTAATGTGACCCCCCCGATATGATTTTCTCTGTAGTTAAACGGGGACATATCTTATTAATTCTAAGATATTTATTGACACTTCTACTGGGATTTTTAAAATTATAGCCTTCTCTTTATGAAATTCTATAATGTGCCTCTGGAAATCTAGTTTTATTCTTCCTCTAAATAGGAAGTTTCTGAGAAATATATGTTTCAAGGAAAGGGCCTCTTCATTAAGAAGTATTACCGCATAGCAAATAAAAACGTTGAATGAATGAATGAAGTCCCCAAAGTATGATGAAACCTAACAACCACAGTGCTTTCATAGCAAAGGCAATTTCAATCCTCTGTAAGCACCAAGAGTTACCAGTAATCACAACAGGTAATGCAAGGTAAGTTTTAATACTTCAAGCACAATCTCTACACTTCATTTATTTTACAAATTAGTTGACTATAAATCCATCATGAGTAACAAATTTTATATACTGTTTCATTAAAAAAAAGTGATTTCTTTTATTGCTTTTTACATTTGGAACACTTTTTTCCTCTGCTTTTTCATACTCAAGTAAACATATAGATCTTATCCTGCCATTAAAATGGTGTAAATTGTACCAAACCTGTCATCATCACGAGGGGCAGTTTGACACATTCTATTATGTGAAACACCATGGGAGTGACTTATGTCCTTAAAACTTACAGATTTTTTTTTTATTACAATCAGCATAAGAAAAACAGAAGTCTATTCCACCAAGTAGAAGCAAATCACCATGTTCAATGGTTTTACAGTGACTTAGCTGGAAATTAATTTAACTGAAATCATCAGTCTGTTGAGAAATAAGAATGACAGTTTATAAGCTTCTTCTTCCTGAATATAAATATCATTTTAAATACAAACATAAATCAGTTGAATAAAAACATTCTGGGATGGAGATTCAAAGGTTTCTTCTGTACTCAGTAACCAACCTTACTTGAATGACACATATAATTCCATGAATAAATATCTTTCTAAATTTTATATTGTTCAGGATAAAAAGACTCCTAAAAACCTTTTAAAGAAACTATTATGGAAGGTTTAAATATACTGGTGAAATCCATTCATATAGTATAGTTTATCTTTTAAAAAAGTTTCTTTAGATGATATTTTTCATTTTAAACCAAACTATGATCCAGTCTATGATTCTTAACCATTGCTATCTTAAACCACACCAGTTACTCATCAATGTATATGATGGAAGTGAATTCATATTTTTCCTGAAGAAGGTATTATTAATCAATATTAACATCATTTTCTTATTTAGATAAAATAACAATATAAATAGATGTTTTGATATTTTCTTCCTGTACTCTTCTGAATTATTTTGCACATTCAACCTTGGAAAAAATATAATTTAGAATAGCACAAGGTCACAAAAAATATTATAATAAAAATCAAATAGTGATAATAGTGCTTAGGGAAGATATTATGATGATCAACATAGCATTTCATTATTTCTATAGCTAAAACACTCTCCCCACTTTCTACAATCTCTTATTTTTTGTTACCCAAATATGTGAAGACCTGAAAATTAGCCAACTACACTGGTATGAATTGTCTAAAGTGTAACAAATTCATACAGTTTAAGATGCTATATCAATGAAGTTTTTTCATTTATTTGCTTGCTTGGCTTATTTTTCATTCGTTTTATGTTTTAGACAAGTTTACTTGATGTAGCATTATCCAAACTGTCTAGCAGAACCAGAACAGAAATTCTTGCCCATCTTCTAATTCTGTACTGATATTATTAAACTGCATGGTGAAAACATTTTGACAAGTTCAAGCACACACCCAGACACACACACACAAAGCACACACACATGTATGCACACAGTAAAAGACATTTTATAGACTTATTTGTTAAAAGCAACAAAAACATTCTAGAGAGTAAGAAAAAAATGGGAATAAATTTCCTGATTCATTCTTGAGTTTCCTTAATCTTACTGTAGTTCTAGTTTATCAGTACACAACTGTGTTTTCATTCTGGTCAGTTTACATTAGTGATTTTCAAAAATATTTAGTCCATTAACCACTTTAGTGGGTCTAAAAGTATCTTGAAATATATTTTTTCTTCCTTTTCAAATTGCTACCACCAAACAAAATAAACACACATCTACTTAGAATTAATTGGAAGGAATCCTATTTCTCTGAGATTCTGCCAACATAATATTATCATATTAACATTAAGTTTGATGAGTAGATTATGAATTCACTTCAGAAACAAAAATATAAGATATGAATACAGTTGAGTGGATTTGATAAGTACAAGTGCTCTCAGGTCAGACTGCTTAGGTTCAAATCCTGACTTTGCCATTAAATAGCTGTGATTTTGGGCAAATTATTCAAATTTCTACATCTTAGTCTCTGAGAATCATTGGAAGGAAAAAGTAAGTTAATATATGGAAAAACATTAATTTCTGGTTAATAAATGTTAAATGCTATTACAATAGGACAAACTTTCTTAAAGGAGCTTAAATTTTTCTTTCTTGAGAAGTAGGTCCTCTATATGAGAAAAGAAAAAACGCTGAGGAGTGTTTATATAAAGAACTCTAGCCACAATAAAACTATTTCTTCTTTTCAAACTCTTGAACTAGTGCCCCAGTGGCACCTGGAAGACAGATTTCTATGGTGTTCTGGTTTTAGAGAAAACTAATAGTAGAATATTTTGAAGTAATATTAGGGAGACAATAAAAAGAAATAGTTTATCCAGACACACCGTGTGGGGATAAAAGCAATTAAAAAGGAGATTCAAACAGAGAATACACCATTTCCCTTCTACACTAAAGTTGCAATATGCTGACGTAGCTACCTTCTTAAATAGGTAGCACAAAGACCATTTCCACACTAGATCACTGTTAGGTATTCAAATATGCACTGGACATAAGAGTGAAATAATGCCATACTTTCTGTTGAAATCAGATAATGTTTGAAACAGCAACCCACTGTTCAACAGGCTGAGTCGAGAAAGCATGTCTGAAATGCTTTCTTTCCCCTTATTTGTTTTGTGCTTCACTTCTTACAGAAATCAGAGAGAGGGAAGAATTCTGATTCAATTTACTTAATGGATGAAGAAACAGGATATTATATGTGAAAAGATATATTTAAGGTTTGGTAGCTAGAGACTGGTAACAAAAGAAGTGAAATCCACGTTACCTCACAGGTTGTTCTTTGGTACATTAATGCTGCCCACACAACATCCATAGTCTATGCTTCCTCAACAAATTAGATACTCAGTAAACATTATTACTGATTTCATCAAGCCAAAGGCCAAACTCTTCATGAAAATAAAAGGTAACAGCATTTTGAAGAAAGGGAACATAAAGTTATAATATCAAGAAGTAAATAAGATAATTGCTAACATTGGAAAACTTTATGACTAATTCCATGTCCTCATACAAGATAAAGGTACAATAACTGTACCTCATTTACAAGGTACAAGATGACCTAGCACTTAAGAACGTGAATAAAAATACTTTCCAACTTTTCTTTAAAACCATCTAATATGGTCAGACACAGAGAATTAATGGATTGGCATTTCTTTAAGTAAATAAAAAGCTGAGAATTCAGAGTACTTATAGACACAATCTTTCTGTGTATGAAACAACCTAAAATTTGTACACATTTCAGGCTTTATGGTATGAATACAATTACACTAATTCTTTTGAAAAACTAGCATTGCTAAGATAGGTTCTATAAAGATACATTTAAGAACTGAAAAACATATGAAGACACTTTTTTTTGTTATTCTATAAAAATTTTTGTTATTTTATGTTCCTCTATTTGTTATTAGTTCCTAACAATACCAATGTCAACATATAAGAAAATAATTATTGTACACAGAAAATATCAAAACGTATTTTAAATACATTTCTGTATTTTGTATTTTGTTTACAAAGAGCTACAAACCCACTGTAGACAATTTAACATTATAAAAAAACTATAGAAAAGGCAAAATTTTTTCTAATTATCTCAAGTGAAATAATTATCATCAAACATTGGACAATTGTTTCCATAACATTCTTCTTGTGTTTATACAAATAGGAATACATATGTATGTACATACTTGAATGCATTTAATAATGCTAAATTAATAATAATAAAGTATTTTGATGGATATTATCAAATTGCTGTGTGAAAAGATAGTATATTTCAACAAGTAGTTTCATCAGCTTGCCAATTCAATAGTCAAGAAAAAGCCCTCTATGTCATTTTAATGCATTTATCAGTAAGGTGAATGTTATATCTCACATTTTCTTGTCCTTATTTGGGGAGAAAAGAGGGCCAAAATGCTTGAGTTTAATGTATTTAATATTTTTAAGTCAAAGTTTAAGAAAAGCCAAACATGTTTCTATCCCCTAGTTATAAATTAATTCTTGTCCATTACTTTTCCCTCAAATTGTATTATTCTGTTGATAACAAGTTGTATTGATCTAATTTTTAAGCCATTAATTATTGGCTGGGGCTTCCCTGGTGGCGCAGTGGTTGAGAGTCTGCCTGCCGATGCAGGGGACACGGGTTCGTGCCCCGGTCTGGGAAGATCCCACATGCCGCGGAGCGGCTGGGCCCGTGAGCCATGGCCATTGAGCCTACGTGTCCGGAGCCTGTGTTCCTCAACGGGAGAGGCCACAACAGTGAGAGGCCCACATACCACAAAAAAAAAAAAAAAAAAAAAAAAATATTGGCTGTTTTTAAGAGTTGAGGTTCTAGAGCATAGCTCCCCTTGGTGTTACTCTGATTTTATCAGTTACTGGTACGTTCATTTTACAGTTTAAACAATTTGCCTCACTTTTCTATGACAGTTTTCTCATTTTGTAAATCAGGCTGTTAATAATTACAACCTCCTAGCTTTGCTGCTATGATTATATAACACAAGTAAAGCATTTAGCAATATGCTTAAACATAATAGGGTTTAACAAAATGTAGTTAAAGCATTAAATATAATAATATATTGATACAATGATAATGGTAATATAGAATATCTAGTTGTGTTCATAATACCTATGTGATATCTGTTCTTTATTTCTAGTAAGACACCCTAACATGAATAGTTCTAAAGAAACAGCTAAAGGAAGGGTTTGAGTTCTATATTCACCTTCCTTAATACTCCTGATTTTATATCTAAACACATTATATGGGTATGGTTTTGACATCAAGGGTGGGCCACAAATCAAATTTGAGAAAATATTTTCTTGAGCTTAAACTTTATAGTTTTCTCATTTAGCTGAGTAATCATGGTGATCTGGGTTAAATCCAAGCTTGTCAATTTGCTAGCTATGTGAGGTTACTAACTAAACTTCAATTTCTTCATCTGAAAAAATAGAGATTAAATTGTATAAGACAAAACAAAAATTAATTTGGAAATGATGTCAACAGCACAGCAGCAAAAGCCATCACTTATTTTTGTCCCTCCCTTCAATAACAAAAATTAGGTATCCATCCATGAACCGAAGTGCTTTTGTGGAAGTTGTGGGATCCAGCACCATATTCCAAGGGACCAATTAGAAGTCACCCACCTGTGCATTGGGTAATAAGCAGACAGACTTCAGTATTAGTTGTAGAAACTACAGGAGACTATGAACCACCTCTAGCTCCTCTTGGCTGTGATATGGGAGTGCCTGCAAAACACTAACTTGGGGAATCACTTAAGAACAAGAGAGCCTTCATGAAAGTTCAGGTTTCCACTGGAGAAAAAAAACATTCCACTGGAGTAAAAAAGGTTTGAATGCATTGGAGTGGGTAAGAGGAACAACTTGACTTTGCCAGCATCATACCACCCCTGAGATGGCACAGCCCATGGCTTCTCCTGGAGGGGAAAGAGAAAGCCAGTGAGTGAATGTCTGGCTTCCCCAACTGTGTGGGATGCTGCTGAAGAGACTCCTTTCTCTGTCACAGCATTCAGAACCTTGTTGTGAGGGCTCCATAACTGAGGGGAGGGAGCAGATCAGGAGAGGAGTATATGCCCACAGAGTGCCATATGCCAAAGAACACCTCCCTTTACTCTGTGGCTGGCTTCCTGTGAGAACTCCGTAAGGCAGGAGCCAGAGCTCTGGTAGACAGGGAGCAAGCACAGAAGACATGCCAGCCAGGGTCCGTTGGCAAGGGGGAAACCACAAACTTGAGCTGTAGTGCCACCTTCAGGAAAACAAAAGAGAGGCTATCACCAGCCAGCCTGGGGTGTTGTAGAGTCTAGAGAAGACATATAAGCTTAAGAATTCTGCCACAAGAGGGAACAAGAGTCATAGAGCAGGTATATCCTTATAAGGTCTGAGAAAGCCTCATAATGTACAGCAGGAAAGAACAGAGCTGGAAGCATCAATCTTCCTGCTTTCAAACTATACTACAAAGCTATGGTAATCAAAGCAATGTGGTATTGGCATAAAAATAGACACAGAGACCAATGAAACAGAATTGAGAATCCAGAAATAAACTGCTGCATATACAGTCAACTAATATTTGACAAGGGAGCAAGGATACTCAACATGGAAAGGATAGTCTCTTCAATAAATGTTGGGAAAACTGGATAACCACATGCAAAAAAGTGAACTGGACTCCTATCTTACATCACTAACAAAAAATGAGCTGAAACAGATTAAAGACTTAAATATAAGACCTGAAACTGTAAAATCCTAGAAGAAAACGTAGGGAAAAACTCCTTGACATTGGTCTTGGTATTTTTTTTTTTTTGGTGATACCAAAAGCACAAACAAAAAAGGCAAAAATAAATAAGATGGGCTACATTGAACTATAAACTTTCTGCACAGCAAAAGAAACAATCAACAAAATGAAAAGGAAATCTATAGAATGGGAGACAATATTTGCAAATATTGCATCTGATAAAGGGTTGTCAAAAATCCAGACACAGCAAAACTAAAACCACTAAATCAATAAATAGCATTTAGTAAGAGTTTGTGCATATAAGAACAGTTTGCAAACTGGGAGTTTCCAAATTCAAAGACTGATATGTAGCTCAAGGGTATGAACTTACAGGATGGCTTATGAAGTGAAAACAAGGAAATTCTTAACCTTTACGATGATTAGTTATTACAGTGGGAATTTCCAGACAGCAGGGCATTGGCTAAAAGTGTTTATCTCACACCATTTTAAGAAAGATGACTTAAGTTTTATTTTTTGGTTTGTTTGTTTTTTTATGATTGTCAGAGGCATTTATAAGAAATAACCTAAGTTTTGCTTATGTTCATAAAATATGCTAGATTTAGTTTTGCTTACATGGCTTAAATGGTGTTGTCTGCTCAGGGAATTCTCAAGTCCAGTCTCCACTTTGTATTTAATTTTAATGGGTTAATATCCAAAGTATATTTTTTAAAAACTCATACAAAATAACAACAAACAAAAAAAAACCACAAGCACTCTGATTAAAAATAGGTAGAAGTAAATAAACATTGTTAGACATTTTTCAAAAAAAGACATACAAACTGCCAGAAGATACATAAAAGGATGCTTAACTGATCATCAAGGAAATGTAAATCAAAACTTCAATGAGATATCACCTCACACCTGTTAGAATGGCTATCTTCAAAAAATCACTAGATAATAAGTGTTGGCAAAGACGTGGAGCAAAGGGAACTCTTGTGCACTGTTGGTGGGAATGTAAGTTGGTGCAGCCACTATGGAAAACAGTATGGAGGATTCTCAAAAAGTTAAAAGTAGAACTACCATATGATCCAGTAATCCCACTTCTGGGTATGTATCCAAAGGAATTGAAATCAGTATCTCAGAGCAATATCTGCACTCTGTGTTTACTGCATTATTCACCATAGCCCAGATGTGGAAAGAGCCTAAGAGTCCATCAACTGAAAAATGGGTAAAAAAATTGTGGTCTATATATACAATGGGAGATTTTACAGCCATGAGAAAGAACAGAATTCTTCCATTTGCAACAACACAGATGGTCCTGAGGACATTACACTAAATAAAATAAGTCAGACAGAGAAAGCAAATACTGTATGACATCACTTGTATGTGGAATCGAAAAAAGCTAACCTCATAGAAACAGAGAGTAGAATAATGGGTAACAGAGCCGGGGGGTGGAGAAAATGGAGAGATCTTGGTCAAAGAGCTCAAACTTCCAGTGAGAAAATGAATAAGTTTTGGAGATCCAATGCACAGCACTGTGACTACAGATAACAATTCTGTATTATATAATTAAAAGTTGCTAATAGAATACATATTAAATGTTCTCATCACAAAAAAAAGAAATGGTCATTATGTTATGTAACAGAGGTGTTAACTAACACTAAGGTGGTAATCATATTGCAATATTTAAGTGTATCAAACCAACACGATGCACACATTAAAGTTACACAATGTTCTATGTCAATTACACCTCAATAAATTGGGGGGCAAATAATTTGAATATCAATTTTTAATGATAGTATTTAATGATACTATCATTTGATGATAGTATTAAAATGTGGTAGTTATTTTCTCTGCTTTTAAAATTAGACTCAGTTTACACATACAAAAATAGCATTTATCCACTTATAAAGTCAATATTTTATAACTTTTAAGAAGTTTTGTCTAAATATACTGCCTATAACTTATCCCAGGGAAACATTTAAGTATCTATAGGAAAAAATATACAAATGAAGCAAAATGTCATACTTTTCTTAAGCCTTTTAATAACTTGAGAAGGATCATAAACATATTATTTCTTTCCTTCTCTCTTATGCTGGCATTTGAAAACCTGTATTCATTCAAAATTTTATTAACTCATTCGGCTGAAAAAGAACCATAATTGTCTTGTTATTGGCAGAAAAAAAACAGAGTCTATTTCAATGTTCAATTAAGATTACATACAGAGATGCAGCTTTATCAGTGTTGACATCTGCACAAGCTCTGCATATTTAAAAAGTGATAATACTCTGCTGAAATGAGTACTGTTCCTGTAGACACAATATATTTTAATTATCACATTAATATTGACGTATCATCATCCCAGGTCAAGATAAAACAGTAAAATAGCCGTTTAAATTAAATTACTCACAGTATTGATTTTATTGCTATTGCTACAGATATGAGAGAATGCTTTAATTTTAGGTCCATATTTGACAGGACACTTTAGTTTTATCTGATTTAAAGAGTCTGAGGGTGCTCTGTGTGGGTGTTTAAAGTCTAAAAATATTTAAAAATTGAATTTCTTCCTGAATTTCATCAACCTGATTTTTTAAACCAGAAAAGAATGTTCCCAAAATAAGTTTCTAAAATCTCTTTTGCTTTCTTTTCCCACTGACTTCTCTGCTCATTCTGACTTACAAAAACATGTTATATATATATTGTATCCACTTAGAAGTGAATACCTAAATGGATAAGAACTTCATAATTTTTTTTCATTTGACTTTTGTTTAAAAAAATTATCTACTACCAGAGATGGTTGATGCTGTATATAACCTTAAATATTTCAGGAATTTTAAAAGGTCACTTATTAAGGGAGTCTAAACATGCCAACTTAAAATACATATAATTCCTTATAAGTTATTTTAAAATTTAAAAAAATTATTCAGAACTCATCTCCTGACCAACCTGCTATGAATCAAACTAAGAATTCAAGTTTAAACAAAATAGGATTTGTTTCCTTGAGAAACACTATTTTTCATACTCTCTTCTTGGCAGCATTAAATTATTATAAGAACTTTTGGATTTAGGAGAGTTTTATTGTCTTACTGTCCATGAAATCTCTCTGAAAACATTAATAACTATTTTTATAACTAAAAATATAATTTTCTTATTTTTTAATAATTGTACTGATGTTAAGATTTGGGAAATGTCAAGAAAAAATTAAAGTTGTTCCTAGCCTTAAAATTATAATCTATTTAGAGACATAGTTACATACACATTTAATTATGAAAAAAAGCTAAAGTAAATTAATATTTATTTTGGAGAATTTTTTGTCTCACTCTTTCTCAGTTTCATAGGTATATTGAAAAGTCTTCAAAGATTAAGGAAAAGTGAGAGGCGACGTGGTATTTCAATTGCCTAAAAATTAATTTTGATTCTAACTAATATCAGTCAATCTGGGGGTAAAATTATGTAAGATCAAAGTGAATGCCAACTCTATTAAGGGCATGTTTATTTCTTTTTAGGAGGACTTCTTGTTTGGTTTTGGTTTAGTTTTTAACTACAAATTCAGTGTAAATAAACTTCTCAGATTCTAATTTGGACATCTGTGCATAAAAAAAGAGATCTCTCGCTTCTTTCAACCTAGAATGGACTATCCTCAGAATAGTTTCTATGAGGTACGGGAATTCCATATAATTGGAAGCAGGACAAGCTGAAAGGGTACAGAACTTATACATTTCCAATTCAAGTTTTTACTGAGATGATCTGAAATCACAATATGTTTCCTAGGCACCCAGTACTGACCAGATGCAAAATGGTGGCAGCCAAGTCAAAATTGGCTATGGTTATGATCCCAGGAGGAGAAAGGAGAGAATAAGAGAACCGAACGCTAGGGAACCAGACATCTATGTAATAATCTTGTCATTAATTCAGAAAAGTGTCAATCTTTTCAAGTCTGGAGCTCAGGGAAAGTTAAGTTAAATGGATTTTCCAAATACATATAATAAGGCAGCTAAGTTGTGATTAGTTTTCTGAGGTTTACCTTCCAGGAAAGGGCCAGTAGATACTAGTTACTACTCATTTTTCTACTGTGTCTGTGAAGACAATCCAAAATCTTATAAAAGTTTCATAAGAAATTTATTAGGAAATTAGAGGGCTATGTCCCTCTTTCTTCTCATGTGGCCCTACATTCATTCACTGGTTCGTTCATTTATAACACTTACTACTTTGAAAAATATAAAACAGTATTTCTGCTTTTATAGAGTTTCTATTTTTGTAGGGAGTAACAAACAGACAAGATAATTTCATATGGGAGCAAATGCCATGGAAAGAATGAAGCAAGGATTTTTTTTTTTTTTTTAGGGATTTGATGGTGGAAAGAATGCCTTCTGCCCGTGCAGTGAAGTGTGCAGCAAAAATTGGCAGAGCAAGCGCAAATTTTTGATTATACTTTATAAAAATACATTACTCCCAGAAAAGTATCTCTAAGATTCAGCATTTTTTAATAGTGGTACTTACATGTATTTTAATGACCTGTTAAAAGTCATAAATGCATGCTTTTTATGGCTTTAATTATAGAGTAAATTTTCTAATGTTAAAAAATCTGAATAGCTGTTGGGTAGAAATTCTCAAAATAGCATGATGGTCTTCAGACAATACACAAAATGGTTATTAATGAGTTCTGTGTGAAATGCATTGCCTGATTACTTGGTTGCTTGAGGCAACTTGACATGGAAATGAAATTATTGACTGAACTGAGCTTTAATATTGGCCTTGACCCCAGCTAGATGAATGTGAAGTAAGTACTCTGGACCTTAAGTTAATTATCTGTAAAAAGAGGATTGCATAAGAGGGAACCCTCACTACTCAATCTTGCATTAGAAGCTGGTTAAATGGGAAAAGAAGAGATACAGTGGTACTTTCCAGCTTCTGTTCAGGGTGAGGATGCAAAGGAGTATCAGAGTGTGATGTAATAGGAATACTGGCATTTCCCAATCTTTCACCCTAATTTGCTGATAAGATTATGGAAATAAAGAGTAGTGTCATTCAGGAAGAGCCTGAGGATTTCTAAGCAATAGAGCCACTAATGTGCTTCCCAGTGCTACATATTCTAAAATATTATTCCATTCTATTTATAGTCTTTACTAAAGGTCTTCTGTGGTTTTAGGGAAAAGAAGATTAATTAGTAATTATTTTCTGAGCTGATTCTGAAGTCCTGCTTAATTTTGGTTTAAGTATCTTTACAATCCAATATCTATCTAAATATTATAGCATACAATTGAAATCTTACAGATAGTATTGTCTAACCAGTAAAAACATGCATGACTCTGTAGGAATGTGGTTTTACAGAATGGTTTCTTTCATGCATTGCTTAATGTAAACTAAGAGTGACTGAGAAGACACGGCTGTTCTGCTCAGATATGAATAAACTTTGTGCTACAAAGAAGGTAGGATGCATGGGGACTGATGTTGGTCACCACACTCAACTCTTTCATTGTCCCTTCTCTTACTCATTTTATTTTTAATGCATCTTTATAAATTCCCTATCTTCCATGTACAGAATTTCTTTTCTCTTCATTTCCCTTGATATCTAAAGAAATATCTTACTGCTAATAATTTTGATTCTTATCATTTTTGTTATTTAATTAAAACCCACTTGTACTTATTACAAAGGTAGAATTGTGTAGTTTTATGTCTTAGAAACTGTTCTTTTAACTTTAACATATGTATGATATAGTTAAAACATATCAAGGCATTAATTAAACAGTGTGTTTCATAAAACATGGCATATATGTTATATGAAATTATATTTTTAAATGCATAAGGTAGTTATATACCAGATATTGATTTTCTCTTCACTTTTAATAAGTGACACTCTGCTGGAGTTATTTGATGCATATATCAGAATGTCCTGGGTAAGAGGTACTGTAATTTGAATATTAAATATATAGTTTACTATTTCATTTTCTGATTAAGGCTTAGATATCCTATTTGATGTTTTTTGAAATTTCAAATTAAATGAGGTCACAAAATGGCAAGGTTTATCAAAAATAGGCAGGTATTAAAATGATTAAAACAAGACTAATTGATCACTCATTTTTTTATATGGCATAATGAATGATTCCAGCTTAATGATATTGGTCCATGATCTGCAACTGAGAAATCATTATTATTTTTTCCTTATTGCCCTAAAATTCAAAACCTTTACAATTCTTAGAGAAGCCCTATTCCTCACCTAGGTCTAGGAATATTGTTTTCCACAGGACCACTTTGTATCCTAGATTTTAGTAAAACCAGTAAGCTAAGGCAGATGCTGGAAGGAAGTGAGGCTATTGCAGCCACAACTTCTGCAACATCAAGAATTCATTCAAGACACAGCACTCCAATGCATGAGCATACCCCTACTCAAAATATATACTATGTCACCCAGAAAAGCAACACATTTCCTAATCTTGAGTAGTTATAATTTTCTTATACAGATGATACCACATTTACAAAGATATATTTGAAGATTATTTAATGGAATAGATATTCCAGATAAGGTTGTTCAGAAATAGAGGCAGAAAAAAGAGTTTCAACTGGTTTGTGATGATTCCTGTTTTGTTTTTTAAACCCTAAATAGACCTCAACTTAAGCAAAACAAACAATTCTACTTTTCAGTGTAACAAAAATTGTAGGAAGACTATTTTAGTGCCTCTCAAATAACTTTTTTCCTTTTGAAACATAAACGTCTATTTTAAAATAAAGCTAACTGTAATTGTCAGGATTCACAATGGGGTATCTATTGCATGCCTGTTTTGTACTCAGTTGCATTTAAGTGCATTATATAACATAGTAACGATTATACTAAATTCAGTGAACACTTTCCAAAGGCACTTTTTGCATTATATGTTTACACTATTTCCCTTTCTATTAGAGTTGCAACCACAACTAGCATTCAACAATAACTAGTCTGCCTCTTAAGGAAATTGGGACCTCTCAATTATTTTTACATCTTAAAAGCCAGAAATTGCCTCTTTTCTTAGAAGCGAATTTTATTTTGCAGTGTATAAACTGTGTAGAAGCTATTTTTACTTCCTACTTTAGATTTGATAAATAGCTGTCATTTTCTCGAATTATTTTGAACTTGCAGTCACAAAACTACCTAATTAGCAACCTGCCTAAGTAGAGTACATGATAAGACAGAAAAAGCAGCAGTCTCTAGATGAGAAATTTGCTCCAGTTAGCTGCTTGCTGCTCAGCTTACTGAAAGTTTAGAATGGAAAAAGTTGCTTTATTGATGACAATAGGTTTGGACAGTGACTTTTGAAATCAATGAAATCTACCCTTTACCTGCGGTGGGGGGTTTAGATCCAACATGGATTCCTCCCTAGCTCCTCCTTTACACTCACGGAAAAAATTACTCTCAGCTCTTTAATTTTAGTGATAAGGGTAATAAAAATCAGAGTAATCTTGAGTTGAGTTGAGTTGAGAGGTGGCTGAGTTGAGAGATGTATTTTTATCTTGATCATATCTTGCAACAATGGGATCATACATATTTTCTACCTCTGCTTCCTTGTATAATTAAAGAGTCTTTCAGGCCATGATCAGGGAGATTTCTGGCTTTTTTGCAAACATATAATCAAAGAAAGAAAAAAAAAACCTCTCTTGAACTGGACAATAACAGAAAATATCCCCCAGGGAAAAAAGATATAAGAGGATACATGGAAATATACAGGTAAATGGCAACTATACCAGAGAAGTGTTTCATATTTGTGGCTTATATGTGAACATGCATTTCTGGATAATTAAGTATAGAAATAATAAATGACTCCAATTAATTATGAAGGGAAATTATAAGTTTATCTTTAACTGATTTTTAAATACTTGGCAAACTTCCCCTAAATAAGAATAAAAAAATAATCAGTCAGGGATGGCTTAGTCATATTGTCTAAATGCAAAACACTGAAATACACCAAAATATGAGAAAAAAAATCAATTCAAAATGTTTTATGGAAGAAAGATGGTTTGAATATGAAGATCCAAAAAACATCCCTATCTCCCTCTTCTCTTTCTATCTCAAATCGCAAACTCAGACTTCCTGTTTTTCTTTTCTTTATAACTGAAAAAGGAGGATAAGCTATTATCTGTCAGGTGTCCATTATGTTTTGGATGGGCACTTGTCACCTTATTGCATTCTAAAAACAAACTTGCAAGGTATTAATTCTAACAAGCAATGTAAACATACCATAGCAAGCACTTTACAAGCATTATCTAATGGAATCTGCACAAAGATACTTATGAAATAAACATTAGCATCTCCATTTTTTTTTTTTTTTTTTTTTTTTGTGGTACGCAGGCCTCTCACTGCTGTGGCCCCTCCCGTTGCAGAGCACAGGCTCCAGACGCACAGGCTCAACGGCCATGGCTCACGGGCCCAGCTGCTCCGTGGCATGTGGGATCCTCCTGGACCGGGGCACGAACCCGCGTCCCCTGCATCGGCAGGCGGACTCTCAACCCCTGCGCCACCAGGGAAGCCCTCCATTTTGCATTTTTGATATTCATTACAGATTACAGATTAAGTATGTTTCCCAAGGACATCCAACTAAAAGCATCTGTTAAAAAACCCATTGATCATTCTGCAATCTACATACTGATTCTATAAAGGAATTTGTGTTTTTAAGACTACTTTTCATTTTATATTATCTTCACTTTAGGTTTCAAGCTCAGAGAACTAACCAGCATATTTAACAAGATACAGATGATACATGCTCCCAAATGTTGCCAATTTGACATGGTTTGGCAGAAATCAGTGTTATAAAATCAAGGAAAATAGAGGAGGCTTACTATTGGGAAGACAGGCAATCATGTCCACAAGTTACAGACAACCATTTTCACATGAGTGAATTGGAAAGCATACTCCAGTCAGTTTCGGTCAAAGGAAAAAGCTCCAAATTGACTCAAAGTCTCTTCTAACCCTATAATTATACAAATAAGATTTATTTATCCAAGAAGTCCCTTATTATGTTGTGCATCACATAAGTAATTAAACAAAGCTAGTGCATCGATAAATTGGGCCCTGGAAATCTCTGTAGATTTGAAATATAGACATAACAAATAAGGAATTCCACATCAATTGCACAGTCTCTGTCTCAAATTCATTACCATTTTATTCCCTATATATTAATTCATCTGATTACAAACATATACCCAATTACTGAACAGTGACCTTTGCATTATTTTTAGTTTTTGTTTTCTCTCTAGTAACTCGTACTCATGTTTACCTTAATGCCTAGTATATTAGTTTGCTAGGGCAGTCATAACAAGATACCATGAACTGGGTAGCTTAAGCAACAAAAATTTATTTCCTCACAGTTTTGGAGGCTAGAATTCCAATATCAAGGGGTCAGCAGGGTTGGTTTCTTCTGTGGGTCTCTCTCGTTGGCTTGTGTCTTCATATGGTCTTCCTTTCTTTCTGTGTCCTAATCTCCTCTTACTATCAGGACACCAGTCATATTGGATTAGGCCTCATCCATATCACCTGATTTTACCTTAATTAACTCTATAAGACCCTATCTCCAAATACAGACACATTCTGAGGTACCAGGGGTTAAGAACTTCAACATAAGAATTTGGGGAGGAAAACAATTCAGCCCATAACACCTAACATATTTATTTATTTTCTTACTGTTGCTGAAGAATATTTTACATCAAATTTCAAATGGCACTCCGGAACAAAGCTATCTACATTGCTTTCCTCAGTGTACTGGCAGAGCACATAGAGTTTCTGTTAAGGTTCTAAATGAAATTAGAGAGGTAATGTAATTTGCACCATCCTCCTTGAAATACTTGGTTCTAGTATAGAAGGGTCAGGTGTACTGTTTTCTTATTTACAAACATGCATTATATCTGTAAAATTTAACGTGCTTAACTGTAGAGAAAAGATAAGGTTTCTTAGCGTTTTTTGGAATAAAATTTTATTTAAAAAATTACTCAGGTAAGTCCTTGCAATTTTAAGACTAAGAGAAAAGTTATCATAAATAGGAGTTTACATGAGCAGGAATGTTTTCTAATGCAGGTGCTAAAACAGGACACTTAAATAAGTTTGTGAAGTGGAAATATGCATTTAGTAATGTCTGAGTTGTGGAGAAAACACAACCCTGAGTGCAGAATGGGTAATTATATTCTTAAGCAGCCTCCAGGACAGGCAAGCACCAATTTTCATGTGCAATCATCTATCCGAATGTGCAATACTTAATCATGTGTAAGTGTTTGGTAGGGACAATTTCTGTTCTTTCTCACTCATGTTACTATAGCTCTGTCTAATCCATAGGAAATATTATATATTTTCTGTCAGTCTTCTGTATAATTAAAGGGGAAAATAGCAACAGCAAAGTTAAAGCAGCAAATGAACAAAGGAACTACAGCTAATAGTAGAGATTCTACCTAAGAAAAATTTGCTAATGCATCCTCTTGAATATTCCTTACTCACTAGGGGAAGTTTAGTTTCAGTCAACAGATGTGAACATAAAAAATTACTTTTGGGGATGAAGGGCACTTCAGCAGAGACTGTGAACAGCACCAAGTTGAATTATCAAGATGCACATCTGGACCACTGTAGTTAATAACAGGTTGCTTCTTTAATGTGATTCTGTGGGGTGGCAGCATCTCCAGGGAGGAGGGTAGAAATGAAGACACTGATGTGACCTTTGAGTTCTGTCCTGTATATCTGTGTCTTAATATAATTTTTATATTAAAAATGTTTTCATAGATGACTTATCTAATAACAAACACAAATAATGAAAGCAATATTACTACCTATATACCGTGTTGCTATGGGGATTGGGGTCAATATATGTTAAAATGCAAAGCAGAGTACTTGGCACCCAGGAGACAAATAGTTGCTAAAATTACTACTACTGGTTGCTATTTCCAATTTTATGTGATAATTCCTTTATTGCAATTAAAGTTCAATGAATAAGTTATAGCCTATCATTTTTTAAAATGTGTGCTGACTTGTGTAAACGAGGCAAACTGAATGTATGAATTTATCTCTCTGTCCTGTCAAAATCACATTAAATACCAGAGAATAAACTCCCAAGGTCAAGGGCTATCTTTACACTCTTTACCACCATTTTTATTAAATGTTAGGAGGAAGTGGTGATCAATGCCAGTGTCTGGTTTCTAATATTTAACCAGAAATACAGAAGGATTTAAGGTGATTTTCAAAGGTACATCAAACCCCACCAACTAGCATATATTAAAGGTAGAGAAAGGAAAAGGGAAACATAAATATACATACCATGATCTTCTAAACATCTGCCTTGTGACTACAAATTTAGCAATAAATTTTCCAAGGGCCAAAGTGTAAAAATTTTCCAAGGGCCAAAGTGTAAAATGACCAAAAAGTTGGTCATTCAGGAAATATACAAAGCCTAACAAGATAAAGGCTAATTAATTGTCAAGGAGAAATATAAATATTATTGATACCTATTCTCCCATGAAAGCTCATGAAGAAGCTATTGAATAGCATAAATAAATAATATCCTGAAAAGTACCCTTAAAATAAATGTTAATTCATTTCATAGAAAGAAATTTCAATATAGAACTTGAGGTATCCTAGAGTTCAATAGAAATAGTTCTGCCGATGGTAGTAGGATATGATCTTTTAAAGCCAAAGCCAAAGTGGCTTTAAAATGTTATAAACCTTGTCTTTTGAGCAATTTTCCAAGGTTTCAGTTCTTTTAATTCACAGATAACTTCTCATACATTTTCCCCAGAACACAAGACCATATCAGGTATCTTAATCCACAGCAACTTTCAGATTCAGTGTGACATAATCCTGGAGCTAACCATCTTCCCACAAACCCCTGAGATCCTGTAGTTGTGTCTGGATTACTAGACCAGGGTCCATCTTCTCATAGTGAGCAGCCCTTGGTGACTTCTTGCCAATGGACCTCAATCAGAACTTTTCTAATCAACCTGAGGATTTCTTATTATAGTGAACCACCAAAGGGAAGGTACCAGGGTTTTAACTATTTACTCTCTTGGAGTTTGTCACCATATGCAAATTTATTCATTTTCTTCCTAATGACCAGACCTATATGACTAGGAATTTGGGTAGAAGCATTCTTTGTCAAGAGTGAGTCCTCAAAAAATTTTTTGAATTAGTATAATTTCCCCAATAGCCAGAGTATCTTGCAGTCATGAGTCTTGTTTTGGCCTGGAAATTTGCTCTCTTTACCTTAAAGGAGCTTCTAAGACTGTACTCTCCAGTGGGGAAGACCCTTTCCTGGAAGTACAAAATTGAGACATTCTACATCCACAAACACGCCACAGGGACTTCAGCAGGTAAATAAATAAATAATATCACAGACACACCAGTTTAAGTGGAAAGAAAATCCTGTGGCCCTCAAAATATTCTTCATGTATCTGTGAGTAGACATGTAAACAATAGTGAGTCTTTCCAGAAATATATCACTACATAATTGTATTTCATCTAGATACCTCGTTTCCAGTCAAATTTTCTAATGTCTAATGCAAGAACTTCATATTACATTTTAAGGTTTATTTTTATGTATTTTATGTTTTTGTTGCTAGCACTAGTATAATTTTTATTACATTTTGTTTGTTATTTAATAAAATAATATTACTCTCTTTTTTTCTACAAAGAGATATTTATTTACCTTTTCTGAATTTTCCCTTTTCTTCTAAAAATTTCGGTTATTTTTCTTAGATATTCAGGGTACATAATCATATAATCACAGTCATTTAATTCTCAATATTTACTGCTCAAGAATCCATCTTTAGGTGAAAGTTTTTTATAACTATAACCAAATGAATAACCAGAAATGCATTTTACTTGGAAATGGATCTTTCAAAATTGGAAGGCCCAACAGACAGCTGATAAGGATGTTAAGAATATATTCCCACATGTTTCTTGGCTTTAGATCTTAGATATTTTGACGAGTTTGTCTTCTTATCACTTATGTTTCTACATCTAAGAGTTACTGTCATAACATATTATTTGAAGTTAGTCCTTTAAATACAAAGATGAGTCATAGTGCGATTTCAAAAAAAAAGTCTTTGGGAAACTTGGGAACATTTTCAGGACTCAGAGAAACTAGCATTTATAATATGTTATTGAGCTACTCCTTCCAAAGTATAATAATGATATTTTATCTTCTATTTCAGCAGCCTCCAATCCTGTGACATTTGTAAACACTTTATATGAGATTTTAAATGAACTAAACCTATCCCACAAAACCATTTTGATTTCTCTTTTATACACTGATAAGTTGCATGTGACAGTTTCTTTCCTGATGCCCTTAATGCAATACATAATAAATAGCTGAAAAATCACCACATACTAAATGACAAACATAAAGCTATTTCTTTTCTAAAGTGATTTCTCTATATAAGTTATGCTTCTGTCTATTAAAATTCATAATGTGACTACAGTAGTCCACCCTTCTCTGAGGGGGATACTTTCCAAGATGCCCAGTGGATGCCTGAAACCATGGATAGTAAAAAACCCTATATATACTGTTTTTTTCCTATATATACACACCTCTGATAAAGTTTAATTTATAAATTAGGCACAGTGAGAGATTAACAACAATAACTAATCATAAAATAGAACAGTTATAATAATATATTATAATAAAAGTTACGTGAGTGTGGTGCCTCCCCCTCTCTCCCTCTCTGGCCTTCTCTCTCAATGTATCTTGTACAAATATCCTGCCTTTTCTATCTTAAGTACTTATGCACTGTGGCTGTAACTTTTGCAGTTTGAAAGACCGCAAAACTAGCACACATTTCTTTTTCCTTCCTCACAATTTCATGGATAGAAGATTTGTTCTTACCGTAGATTTTAGCAACTGCAGCATAAGGTTTTTGTTCCTTTCCTTGTTAAGTCACGAACTTACACCTTCTCACTTAAGGGAAGCACTCAACGGCCTCTCTTGGGCGTATCTGAATTGCCAGCATCTCTACTCGTGTGCTTTGGGCCCTTCTGAAGTAGTTACTCGAACACATGCACAGTGTTACCGCAACAGTCAATCTCATGACCTACACAACCCCCAGTGACTAAGCTGAAAGCGGGAAGTGCCGGACAAAAGGACGGTTCACTCCCGTAGCAGGACGGAGTCCTAGGAGACGCCGCGAGATTTCATCATGGCGCTCAGAGCAGGTGCAGTTTAAAACGTGTGAATTGCTTATTTCTGGAGTTTTCCATTTAATATTTGCAGACCACGGTTGACCGCAGGTAACTAAAACCAAGGGTAGCGTAAACCACGGATAAGAGGGAACTATTGTATGATCCTTTCCCTATATTTTTTATTTCCCCTGCCTTACCTCAGGTTTAATTATAGTATATTCGAACAACGCGTTGGTGTCTGCAGTGTATTATGCCTCCTCTAACTTTAGAGCCCTCTCATTGCTATGCTTAATTTGAATCTCTTTTGTGTCTTTAGAAAACCATCTGTCACTAAATTATAGTTTGGTGGCCCTAGCTGACTCATGAAACTAGAAGTTACATATGTGGTTTGTTAGAAACTGTAGTTAGTTAACAAGGTTTTAAAAAGGAAACGAAAGGGCTTACCTGGTAACGCAGTGGTTGAGAGTCCGCCTGCCGATGCAGGGGACACGGGCTCGTGCCCCGGTCCGCGAAGATCACACGTGCCGCCGAGCGGCTGGGCCCGTGAGCCATGGCCGCTGCGCCTGCGCGTCTGGAGCCTGCCCGTGAACCATGGCCGCTGAGCCTGCGCGTCCGGAACCTGTGCTCCACAACGCGAGAGACCACAACAGTGAGAGGCCCGCGTATCGCAAAAAAAAAGGAAACGAAGATTTTTTGGGGCTTCCCTGGTGGCGCAGTGGTTGGGAGCCCGCCTGCCAATGCAGGGGACACGAGTCCGTGCCCCGGTCGGGGAAGATCCCACATGCCGCGGAGCCTGCGCGTCCGGAGCCTGTGCTCCGCAGCAGGAGAGGCCACAACAGTGAGACGCCTGCGTACCGCAAAAAAAAAAAAAAAAAAGGAAATGAAGATTTTTAATGCTAAAAGTAAGTATTCCTTAAAAATAACTAATGGAAGAGTTTCACTAATTTCAATATTTTTGCTTCTGTGAACTTGGTTGGAAAATCAAGGACAGGTGTAGACAAATTGTTCTACGAATTTTTGCCCTTGGTGAATAAGAAATTGCTGTGATGACGTTTACTATTTTATTTACTCATTAAAGAGGGACGTTTGAGGAATAGCTAAAATGCTCTTTAAGAGTCTAATGATTTGATACTTTCCTCCACGTTTAGCTGAATTTATATGCACACTTTATACTAGATAAACAATTATGCATGTATAAATATATGTTAGTCTCTGAACCTCAATTTAAATTTGTATCTACCTAGAATCTGTCAAAAATAGGAAAATACTTTTTCTACATTTGTAGCTATTGGATGTAAAAAATTTACTAGTGTAAAAATTTATTCAGGATACTCAGTTTCAAATAAATCTTCCTGCTCAGGAGTAAGACTGTCAGAATTCTCACCAGCAAGCAATGACTGCATAGTATTAGAATTCCTTGACAAAATGACAAGCAGGGTCCAGATCCCTTTACAAGAACCCAGATCCTTTCTAAGCAGCAACCATTATAGGAGGTGAGATTAGTGAAGTTTTAGCCGTGATGGGTGGGGAAGAATTAAGCATATGATTATGGGGTGTACTGTAACAGATACTGGGCTGAGAGTCTGAAATCCTGAGTTCTGGGCCCACTTCTGTCACTAGCTATGAATCTTAAGTCAAAATATAACCGACATCTCTCTTTCTCTTTAAACATGTAAAATGAGAATATAATTTTTAAAAAATTAAAATGTTTTGTAAACTGTAATGTACTACACAAATGTAAGGCATTATAAATAATTACAGACTCTCTTAACCTGGGCCACTAATTGTGAACTAGGGTCAGAATTCAAAGCCAATATAATAATCTGGTTTAACAGCTTGCTCCATCTATGCGATCTAGACTCTCACATAATTTTTGAATGGCTATTTTACCTCATAACCAATTCACTTATAATTTAATTATCATTAGATTGATTTTGCTCCATTTTATCATTTTGTATCTGGTTCACTGAGGAGCCAAGCTTCCCACTCTTTCTTCTCATTATTATTATTTATATCATCATTATTATGATTTTAATAATTATTTATGCATGTGCAGTATTTTGTGCAAGATAGAATTGGTTTGTATTACTGTGGTTGTCTTTTTCTTTCCTTACTTGTTTTAATCTTCATTGAAGACCACAGACCTTTTAGCCCATTTGTCATACATTATAGAGATGACAGTTTCACACTGAAGACCATACTGTTGCCCTGGCCTTTGATCTAACGATGTAAGTTGCATACAGTTGTGAAACTCTTAGTGACAATCACAGTGAAAAGGAAAAATGCAGAATGAGGTGTGAATGGAGAAATCAGAGAGAGAGTAGTGGCATCTTCTGATGCAGAAAAAATAGCAAAACCTTGAGGAAAATATGGAGATGATCTGTGGCTGGGACACCAAATGATAATGTTTGCTATTGATTATCTTTTGCCTCTGTGGCATCTGCTAATAGCATTAGTTTGATCATCTTGTATCTATAAATTCACTATTATCTAATCAGTTACAGGTTTTGAAAACTAAATGCAGCAGGTTTAAGTAGAGTTCTGACTGATTCATCTCACCTTTCATTTCACCAAAATACCAATTCTTCAGCTGTGGTATGTACAAATTTGATTAACAGTCAGATAAAGGGATTCTAACCACTAGGAAAAAAAGTAACAGTGGTAAAATAGTTGTTTAAATTTATAAGGAGTGTTATAAATTTGATTAAATTAATTGCTTGTAACACATAATTTGGTAGAAGTACTTTGAAAGAAGTATTTTTTTTAGAAATGACCTCAAAAATGAATTTAAAATGCTTGTAATGACTTCTGGTTCCCTATCTTGCATATAAAAAGCTTGGAAGTTGCCACTCTGTCTGTCCTAACAACAAGTAAAAAAGCTGAACAGATTGAAAAATCAACAACTTTTACTTGGATACATAAGAGAGAGGAGAACACAGGTGAAACTCCTGGCCCTAAGATTGCAAAGACAAGCAGGCAAATACAGGGAGTCATGGCTTATCAGAGCAGAGCTTCAGAACTGAATCCCCTATGGGAACAAGTATGGGGCTAGGAAAATCTAACTCTAATTGACTAATTGCTGGAGGCTCAGTGCTAACACTCTGTTAAAAACTCCAGGGGGATGCAATCATTAGGAGGTCCTTACAATATTGTGAGATTTACCTCCAGGAGCTGGACCAGATTCTCACAGTAAATATCCAAGAAAAATCCCTTCCTGCTTCTCTCAGGAGGAAGAGGGAAAATTAATTTCTGAAATACCTCAGAGCACTGTGTTCTTCTTAACAAGGCGGGATAATAATAACAATTACTAACATTTATCATTGTTTATTACATGCCAGGCACTGCTAAGTGCTTTTCATGCATTATATTATTTTAGAGATAAGGAAGATGAGGCTTGAAAAAAGAGTTTGAACATAAATCAATGAAATTGAAAAAAGAAAATTAATACAGAAAATCAATGAAACCAAAGCCTGATTCTTTGAAAAGATCAGTGAACTTGATAAGCCTCTAGCTAACCTAAGAAAAAAAAGGAGAGAACACAAATTAATAATATCAGAAATAAAAGGAGGGACATTATTATAGCTCTATGGAAATTAAAAGGATAAATAAAGGGATACTGTAACAAACTCTATGACCACAAATTTGATAACCTAGGTGAAATGGCCCAATTTCTTGAGATACACAAACTACCAAAACTCACATAGGGAGAAGTAGAAAGTCTGAATAAGCCTATATCTATTAAAGAAATTGAATAAATAAATAATAGCCTTCCAAACAGAAAGCACCAAGCCCAGGTGGGTTCACTGATGAATTCTACCAAATATTTAGGAAATAAATAATACCAATTCTCTACAATAATTTTTAGAGGATAGAAACAAAAGAAATACTTCCTGACACATCTGTGAGGCTAGCGTTACACTAACACAAAATCAGACAACAACCTTGCCGGAAAAGAAAACTATAGATCAGTATCTCTCATAAACAGAGCTGCAAAAATCTTCAAAAAAATATTAGCAAATTGAACCCCAAAAGATAAAAATGATTATGTGCAACAACCAAGAGGGATTGATCCTGGGTATGCATGGCTAGTTCAGCATTTGAAAATCAATTAATGTAATCCATCACATCAGCTGACCAAAAAAGAAAAAAAAATCACATGATCATTATCAGTAGATGCAGAAAAAGTATTTGACAAAATCCAACACCCATTCATGATAAAAACTCAGTAAACTAGGAATAAAGGAGAACTTCCTCAACTTTACAAAGACTATCTATGAAAAACCTATACCTAACATCTTAGTTAATGGTTAGAAATTTGAAACTTTCCCTCTAAGATCAGGTACTAAACAAGGATGACCTCTCTCACCACTACTTTTCAATATCCTACTGGAAGTCTTTTCTAATGCATTATAAGGCAAGAAAAAGAAACAAAAGGTATATAGATTAGGAAGAAAGAAATAAAACTGTCTAAGTTGATATGATCAGCTACAGAAAAATATCTGAAAGAATCGACAAAAAATTCCTGAGACTAATAAGCAGTTATAGCAAGGGTGCAGGATACAAGGTTAATATGCAAAAATCAGTTACTTTGCTATATGGCAACAATGAACAAGTGGAATTTAAAATTAAAAACACAATACCATTTACATTAGCACCCCCCAAAATAAAATAAAAATCTAACAAAATATGTACAATGTTTAGTTGAGGAAAACTTCAAATCTCTGATGAATGAAATCAAAAGAGATCTAAGAAAATGGAGAGATATTCCATATTCATACATAAGAAGGAAGACTCAATACTGTCAATATGTCTGTCCTTCCTAACTTGATGTATAGATTCAGTGTAATCCCAATCAAAATCCCAGAAAATTATTTTATGGATATCAACATATTGATTCTAAATTTATATGGAAAAGCAAAAGATTCAGAATAGGCAATACAGTACTGAAGAAGAAACAAAGTTGGAGGACGGATGCTCCCCAACTTCAGGACTTACTTTAAAGCTACAGTAATCAAAGCAGTGTGATGTTGGCAAAAGAATAGACAAATGGATCAATGAAACAGAATAGAGAACTCATAAATAGAATCAACAAACATAGTCAGCTGATCTTTAAAAAAAGGAACAAGAGCAATACAGATAAAAGGGTATCTGTTCAACAAATGATACCAGAACAACTAGATATCCACATGCAAAAAAAGTGAATCTAGACAGAGACCTCACACCCTTCACAAAACTGACTCAAAATGGATCACAGATCTAAATGTAAAATGAAAAACTCTTATAAAATAACATAGGAGAAAACCTAGATGACATTGGGTATGCTGTTGTCTTTTTAGATACAACACCACAGACATGCTACCTGAAAGAAGTGATTGATAAGTTGTACTTCATTAAAATTAAAAACCTCTGTGAAAGACAATATCAAGAGAAGGAGAAGACAAGCTTCAGATTAGGAGAAAATATTTGCAGAAGACACATCTGATAAAGAACTATTATTCAAAATATACAAATAACTCTTAAAACTCAACAATAATAAAACAAAGAAATCAATTAAAATATGGGCCAAAGACCTTAACAAACACCTTACCAAAAGAGTTATACAGATGGCAAATAAGCATATGAAAAGATGCTCCTCATCATGTCGTCTGCAAAATGCAAATTAAAACAAAAAATAGATAACACTACTCACCTATTATCATGGCCAGAATCTGGAACACTGACAACACCAAATGCTGGAGAGGATGTGGAGCAACAAGAACTCTCATACGTTGCTGGTGGAAATGCCAAATGGCACAGCCACTTTGGAAAACAACATACCCTTACCATAAGATCCAGAAATCACACTCCTTGGTATTTATCCAAAGAAGTTGAAATGTATGCTCACACAAAAACCTGCACATGGATGTTAATATCAGCTTTATTCATGATTGTCAAACCTTGGAAGCAACCAAGATGTCCTGAAGTAGGTGAATTGGTAAACTGGTATGTCTAGACAAATGGAATATTATTTAGAACTAAAAAGAAATAATCAATCCCATGGAAAGATTTGTAGGAACCATAGATATGTATTACTAAGTGAAAGAAACCAATCTGAGAAGGTTACATTCTGTATGCTTCCAACTGTATGACATTCTGGAAAAGGCAAAACTATGAAGACAATAGAAAGATCAGTGGTTGCTAAGGGTAATAAGTGGGAAAGATACAGACCAAGGCTTTTTAGTGGAGTGAATGTATGATACTATAATAATGGTATGAGTGATGGAATGTATTATATCATAATAATGGATACATGTCATTATACATTTGTCCAGATCTGTAGAATGTAGAACACCAAGAGTGTACAATAAGGTAAACTATGCACATTTGGTGATTATGATATGTCAATTCGGGTTTTTCCTTGGAAAAAAATGTACCATTCTGGTGACTGATATTGATAATGAGGGAGTCTGTGCATGTGTGGGAGCAGAAGTTATACGGAAAAATCTCTGTACCTTCCTCTTAATTTTATTGTAAACCTAAAACTGCTCTAAAAAGTAAAGTCTTAAAAAAGCAAGAGTCTTATACCATTAAGGTTGTAAGATTATTAGCATGCTAAAATATAGAAAAGCATTTAATAATGGTGGTCAAATTTCAGGTAAATGATAATTTAATTGAGCATCAAAATTTGTTTTAATTAAATTGGTATTAGAGTAGTGATCTTCAAACCATCAGAGGGTAGCCTGTTAAAGAGGTGGAATTCCAAGTCTTGACTCCAGAGATGCTGTATCAATACCTGTTATGGATTTTAGAAAGCTGTGTTTTATATAGATATCTCAGATGATTAGGTATCAAATACCTCTATAATATTCTCAGAAACACCAATTTCTTAGACAAATTTATCTAGAGCTATTAAATTCTAAGGTGAATTGGTAGATATTAGTCTTATGGATTATAACTTATTACTGGGGATCACCCAGAAAATCCACAAAGGGACGTTGAGAATTCGTAGCAATGCCATTTAGCAACAGGTCCTCATAAACTAAGATACTGACAACTACTATTGAATTTAACCAAGGTTGTGTCCTTTTTATGACTGCACTGAGAGAAATTGGATAATACCGACTAACTCCTTTAAAGTCTTTCTTGTTTATGAAAACTCTTTTCTATTTTTGTATGTATGTCTTATACATATATATAGTCTGTCCCATTGTTTTCCATAAAAGTCAAAATGTCATTGAAGGAGAATTTCTCTATAAATCCATTTTATAGGGAAATCCATTTATGGTAGGGGACCAACTTTCTTGGATGAAAGAGCTTCCTGGTGGAGCCTAAAGAGAGTTAAAGAATACATTTTGAGTCTCTTCCATCATCCACACACAATTAACTGAGGAAACAAAGCCAGTTTGCAAGAACAAGACTCTTCATCTGACAGTTGATGATGATCATCTTCAGTCACAAGAATGAGAACAGTACAAGTAATCTATGTGCATTTTTTGGCCATTGCATTTGATAAGAAGTAAATATGAAGAGCCTTTGGGTCTGTCTCTTGGTGTTCATAATGTTCCATTTCATTCTGACAAAAATAGTGAAATTTTATGAGGAGTCAGTCCCAGGTTTGTCAAACACAAGGACATCATATTTATCCATAAATAAATGAAAAGAATAAATACATATAAATGTATATATATTCATGTATATATTTAGAACATATTAAGCACAGCAGACATCATGCTACATCCTGGGTAGGATACAATATATTGTGAAGAAAGAGAGAAGTGTCATAAAGAAAAATTCATAATATGCTACATATCAAAAAGGAGAGTAATAAAAGTCAAATGAGAGACAAAATTTCCCTGATATTTCAGAGTGCAAGAAAGATCATTATCTACTTGGTGAGAATTGGAGAAGAGTACATCTGAAGAAGATAAATGTGGGGTTTATTCACGGAGGTGATAAGCAACTACTTTTAACCCAGAGGAAGAATAAACAAAGACAATAAAACTGGGAAATATCTAAGGAATTTATGGAGGTGAGCAAATCACATACTATGAAGAGTGATGGAGAAAATCTGGTTGGTGCTTAAGGTAAATATAATGCCAAACAATGGACACAACCACCAATTTCCTAGAAGTCCAGTAAATGTTTAGCTTGTTAATCATAAGGAAGACATATTATAACCCTTACCAAGTTACCTGGAGCAGAGTCAGGATTTCCTATCAAAGTGCTGGAAAGCACAAATAAAAAAACAAATGAATGGGGACTTATAGGAAACTAGCCTGAATATCAAGAATTTGACTGTGTTTGTATTCTGTACCTCTCAATTCTGACATATATGATATCATATAGATATATCATTTCTAAGGTTGATAAGCTATATTAGGCTCAGATGAGGTGGTCTCTGGATATATTTAGGATGATTAATGTCTGGAACGTAACAGAAACTGGCATGATTAGAGAAGTGTATATATTATATATATTCCTCACTTACCTCAACATTATCACCCACCACTATGACTTCTGATGAAACTCAGGATGCTTCACTCAGGATGGATAATCTGGCTAATCCCTCTGACTGAATCATCTGAACTGACCAGTTTCTATAAATCAATATTTTAAATAATAAATCCTATTTCATATCACCATGAAATTTGTGTCTGGTATTTCCTTAAATTTGTAATTTCAGTTAATATTTGTCAACAGTATGGTTGAGCAGTAGATCTATTTTCTGAATAAATTTATTTGAAATGGCAGTTTCTCTAAAAATGGCATATCATGCACATGTAAGTAGTTCCCTAGCAATCAATTACTGGATATCCTCACATAGTACAGACCGGCACTTGAAGATGGCAGAGGCAAGAGGAAACAGGGAGACTTTCTATCTGCAGGAGTGTCAGTCTAGCACTTAATCAGCAAAGCTTCCTGACCCTGATAAAAAGAACAGGACAATATGTAACTCAATGAGAGATTAACATTGAACTAAGGATTAAACTTTGAAAAACTAAAGTTTCTGATCACTCTAGCAACCTTGCTTACTGCCAATAGAAATTTCAAAATTTCCTTCATTCTAGTTCCCTAGAGATAATCAAACTCATGGAAGGAGTAATTACTGCGCCTTGGTTGTTTCTGAGAAGTAATACTGTCACAATCTGTGATGAGACCATATGCTAAAGATTAGTTTTTCTACCCACAGCTCAAAAATAATCACTTTATTTTTAGGAACTGAAAAGTAGGATAGGAAATGAAAAGTATTCTGAGAGAAAGGAGCCTCTTGATGAAGCCTGAATAAAGAGGAACATCATGGACAAAGTACCTTTTTCCACTTATAGTCTCTCTTCAAGTATGCTTTAGGTTAGCATAGCTACTAGAAAAATGTAAGTGTTGTAATAAAAAAGATCTGACTCCTAGGAAATGGCATTGTGTTGTAGAAAGGACACTAATAGTTAGAATTCCCTGGATCTAGATACAGAAAAATAGTTGTCAATTTTGACTCTGAGGGAGGAACAGAAAATGATGAATGTGAAATATCTGATATATGAGAGACAAGATGTTCTAGTTTGCGATGCTATATTGTGAAGAAAGAGAAAAGAGAATGGGAACATAAGATGAATAGGCGTCTATTAGCCCATTGTACTCAATAGATACTCTACTGTGTTGGCAGAAGACATATTGTATAATCAACACGATCAGTCTTAAGTGGCGATGTCTGTATCCTAAAGTGACGTCTATACCATTAAAAGCCATTTGAATGGGCTGGTAAGCACTTACTAAATATGTATTGAATGAATCTATCAATGAATGGAGCCATTAGCCACATTTGGAGTATCTTTTGTTTGCAGAAAAAAATGATTTCTGCTGACACAAAAGGGGAAAAATTTATGATGCTAAATTTACTCATGTTTCTATAGTTTATATTCTCCATGTATTCTCTACAATAACTGAGACTTGGGTCAATCATTTGTAAGGCCTTTGTGACATCATTGATCTTAGGAAAGTCTCCAAACACATTTAGGTTCAATTTCCTTCATCTGCTATTTAACAAAGGAGTATATATGAATATCTCTAAGCAATTTTCCCACTCCAACATTCTGTAATTCTTCTCAAATGGTAGCAAATGGGTCAGGTCATGCATGGCTCTGCTTGGCTTTGACTTCTTTTGGGAAATTGATAAGACCTAACCGACCTTTGCATGTCACCTGTGTGTCACAGGAATTGGTCTTTATCAATTGAAGTCACAGATGGATACCCATTTGCTGCTACTGCATTCACTTTTGAATTTATACTTTTAAAAAAACAACTTTTGATATTGGGGACAGTGTAACAGCCTGCTTTTTAATATTGATTAGGGCTGTCAAATGTGGTTGTACAGTACTCACCCTGCACAAAAGTGGTTGGCTTAGTGGACTTAGGGAATAAAATGTCAACCACCATCTGTTTGCCAATCCATATACTATGTTGTGAAGTCATTTTACCAAAAGAGCACCTTTTTCTAATTTGTACAAAGTTGAGATTGGTTTTATTTATTCATACACATGATTGACAGGACTTAAGAGACTAATAAACTATACTCTCTACATTAAGTGGAACTTTTGAGTCATATGTTTCCAACTCCACCTCAGTTAAAACCACTCTTAATTGGTAGTTGGTCTGTCCCTGTAAACACTCCTAAGGTGGTGCCATCTGAAAAAAAAATGTTGATATAATACCCTTAACTATAGATATCTTCCATAAATTGATTTAATTTGTGTGCCTTTTTTAGAGTTTTCTATGTTTATGTTCGTATGCATGTGTGTTTTCACTATGTGTGTATACACATGTATTGCAAAATATGATGAGGGTTTCTCCAATCATAGTTGATAGAATGATGGAGAGGATAGTATTGAGGGGGAGTCAGATCTGTTTTCTTATTCCACCAGATCAACTACATAATTTCATCATTGGATAAGTGAGGATCATCAAGATTTCTGTGTACTTGCCCTATATTTCATCCCCCTGGTTCTGAGAAAAGAAATATTTACTAAGTGCTTAACAACTCATTTGCAAGATAAAGTGGATAAGGTATATGTATCATGACCTGCTCATAAGAAACTTTCAATACACAGTAAACTGAATCATAGAAGTAAAAGGAATAGCTAAAAAAGCCATCAATTTTGCTGCGGTTCAATTTCACATTTTATAGAAAATGAAACTTGGCTGAGAGTGGTCACTTAATTTGTCTGAGATCACACTGATGTTAGGGGCAGAACAAATGCATTTTAGCTACACTGGACTTCACCTCAGGACTTGTCTTAAGTCAATCTGGTGTAGTAGATAAGATGATGAACTCTGGATTCCAAATGCAGTTCTGAATCTTGGCTTCATTCACCATGTACTTACCTGGGTTACACTGAGCAACTAAATTAACTTCTCTATGTCTGTGTTTTGTCTTCTGTAAATTGGGGAAAATAATAAAACTTACTTCCTTTTGTATGAATTCAGTGAGTTAAAATTTCTGAAGTGCTTAGATCAAGGCCTATAACATAATAATAATACACAATCACATTTTATGATGATGATGATAGTTTCTCTTGATAACCTTAAAACAATGGGAAATTCCTTTATAGGGCAGTTGCACACTCCAGTATTCTCACACACACTGTAGTCAATTGCTTTAAAATAAATAACAGGAACCAAAAATGGTTATGAACTGTGTTAATCTGAGGAATCCCAAAGTTAATAAATGAATTAAAACAGTATCCATTGTGTATATGAATTATAAAACCCTCAACAGAATATTTCTAATGGTATCTCTCTGAATCTGGCCAAAAAGGCAAGGTTTCTCTAAGTTTTTAGCCGTTGGCACTACCACTGCTGCTTAACTCTGTGACTGGGCCCACCCTTGGGGGAAAATTTGCAAGAGAAAAAAGAGAAAATGGAAAACTCACCCATGTATAAGTTGCTTTTTCATAGTTTTCCCCTTCCAAAATTCATCTTTTTTTTTTTTTTTTTGTACTTTTCAGAGTCTTCAGGTAGTTGCTTTGTATATCTTGTCTAGAGAATTTTAGTTGTAATCAACAGGAGAATCAGGTTGAAGTGTGCTTACTCCATCTAGTCTAAAGCCAAGATATCTTATGGGGGAAATTTCTGACATTTGAACAGCAGCTGTTTTTAATAGCTCAATGATATGGGTTGGGGAAAGGAGTATGAAATAATAATAACAATAATAATGATAACTAGCATATTGAGGTCCTACTACATACCAGGTACCTTTTCATTTTTGTGTGTATTTCATTTTCATTGCAATCTATTTAAAAAATTATATTGTGCCTACCCCACAGCAAAAGAATCTGACTCAACACTTAAGCAATGTATCCAAGAACACTTTACGAAGTATTGATAGAGATGCAATTGAAACACAGGCCTATAACCTGTAGGACCTATTTAGCCTCCATGCTGTCTAGTCACCTTTTTGTTCTGCTCTTCAAACTCTTCTAAGGCAGCATAAGAGGCTGTGGATTGAGGAAAACCTGTATTTTAATTATGGCTGTGTGTCTTGGACAAATTGTTAAGTTTTCTAAGCTCTACTCCTGTATCTATAAAGTGGAGATAAACATATATATATATATATATATATATATATATATATATATATATTTTTTTTTTTTTTTTTTTTTTTTTTTTTTTTTGCGGTACGTGGGCCTCTCACTGTTGTGGCCTCTCCCGTTGCGGAGCACAAGCTCCAGACATGCAGGCTCAGTGGTCATGGCTCACAGGCCCAGCCGCTCCGCGGCATGTGGGATCTTACCGGACCGGGGTACGAACCCGTGTTCCCTGCATCCACAGGCGGACTCTCAACCACTGTGCCACCAGGGAAGCCCTCCTATATATTTTTTAATGAAAAACAGAGAGTAAAAATGTAAAGTACCTGTCTCAATTCATGGAAAATGACCAACATACAATAAGCCCTAGATATTGTTATTTTTATTTAAAAAATGTGAATATAAGTTCTAGTATATAGAGATTACTCGTATGTAACTATTGTTGCTGATATTGATGGTGTGTAAGTTAATTTTTTAAATTTTGTTGTTTAGTCAATATTTAGTCTGAGGAAAGATAAAAATTGGTATTAGTAATCATAGTTACTATCTTAAAAACATATCATTTTAATGTTAATATATAACTATTGAAAGGCTATAATATCATCTCATTATTTTTGGTATAAAATTGATTTAGGAATGGTGTTTTGGAAACTGAAGAGGAAATAAAATACAATATAAGGACTGTGATTTTGAATATGCTAATAAGTAATGTAATACGTAAGCATCTACAACATGTTGATATTACTAAGAATTTCCTATGTTTGCTGTGACTGTAAATACCTATTCAGAAATTTACTGAATTTTTAAATTTTAGCAAAGTGAGCGGTCAAGACAAAAACAGGTTCCTCTTGTTAGAATAATGAAAGAGAAAGGAAGAAAGCATTCTAGCTAAATTCAAAATCAGAGATAAAACTTTTGGTAGAGCTAAGCTAAGCGTGAATTGCAAGGGAATTGCATCCTGACCTTTACAAGGATCTGGAAAAGTCAAGTGATCTGGAAGCCAGATCAGTCTCCTGTGGCAGAAATTTCTTGAGGCTTGTCAAGACTTGCCCTTAGCCATTTTAAGTAATGATGCTTGTATATTGACAAATATTTTGATCAGCAAAACTACCACACTCAAATGAGTACAGTTATCATGTTAAAGATTTCTTTGCTCGCCTAAACCTATTTTTTCCCTCAAAATAATTTTATTTTATTTTGAGAAATATCTTGTACTGAAACATAATCAAAGGGAAGTAAGCAAATGGCCCAAGTTAACTAATTCAAAAAGAAGGAATAATGCCTGGGGAGTTGCTGATATGAGAGAAAACAGTACAGTACGTGTTAACTTGAATCACAATAGCAATTTATTTGCTTATTCGGTTATCTTTCAACTTATATATTGAGTACCCACAATATGCCAGGAGGCATGGCTAGGCCCTGCAAATAGAAAGATGAGCAAGGCAGACCTGGACCCAGCTCTCATAGAGAACAGAGTTAAATGAGGTAGACAGTAACATAATTATGGAAAGGAATATAATACTTTATAAGAAAAGCTACTGTGTTTCATGGGAGCATTAGTAGTGAAGATATTTAGTCTGAGAGGTGGGACAAAACTTTCCTGAGAAAGTAATGATTGGGCTAAAATTAAACTCAAAAGAAGATTTAATTATATGAAGGGGTGCAAGGTAGGCAGAGGAACACTTCAGATAATTCAATGTGGGTTCTATTTAGATACAGATTGCACATTCAAAAGAATTTAACTGAAAATAACTTAAGGCAAGGGTTAAAAGAATCAACAGGGTAATGATGAAGCACAAAGGAAGTAGAATAAGCATGAAGTCCTTGCAATTTTTTGTCCTGACACGGAGTGGTGAAGGTATCGTCCAAACCAGTGTATCTGGAGCCATGGGAAAAGCCCTAGAGAGAAGTTATAATTGATTGAACAGGATCAGAAAAACTGTGGCATGGCAGAGAGGAAAGGGTGAGGATCTCCTTACATCCCTACAATATCCTGCTAGTGAGTCAGGGTGGGAGCAACTGAAGGATAACCAGAACATCAGTCACATGGAATGACATATACAGAGAGAACCAAGAATGAAAGAATAAAAGAATAAATTCCATTTGATCTTGGGGTGCATAAAACATGCTAAATGCCTACTCTTTCTTGCTGTCCAGCGTTCTAAAAAGTTTAGGCGGAGAAATATGAAGTGTATCGCTTAAAAATGTGTAAGCCTCAAAAATTTTTTTTTTTCACACGCTATTTCTATTTGTACAGTCAATATAGATATTGAATAAGCTTTAGAAAGGAATTGAGAGAAAAGACTATGTAAAAATTTGGGGAAGCTGGGATTTTAGATTCAATGATTTTATAATGATTTTTCAATGTTTATTGGTTCTGTTAAGGCAAAAATATTATTCTAACTGTTAAAGTTATTTATGATGTGTTAAAGATGGTAAGACAAACTTTATTCAGGGAGACTATTAGAATAAGTTTAGGGAAGCACTGCAGTGGAGTTTTGCAGTGAGGGAGAGAGATTGGGTTCAACTTCAAATACAACAAGAAAAAGTGGGAATTTATATTCAAGGAGCAGAATGGAGATTAGTAGTTAGAAAACTTCGTAGAAGAAGCATCAGTGATAAGGATGGGGGTGGGGTTTCTGGCTGATAAGATTTTTGCTGAAGGCCGGCCAGGATGTTCATCCTAGGGGATGCTGAAAGATGATACCCAATCAGATACGGAGGGTGATTCGTTATTAATGATGGGGGATTCTGGCTTACTTGACTTAGCCAGAATTGGACAACGTAGAGAGAAACACAGAAGCTGAAAATTAGGGCCTAACTGAGAAGATAACTTAGAGGACTCTGAGTAGAATTTGGTCAAGAAGAGAATCTTTGTCAGTGATAACCACTGGCTATTTCTTATATTACATCAGTATAAGACTTAAAAGAGGATTAAATAGATCATGGGCTATGCTTGCTTCTGAGAGTGGTCAAAGGGGTGAAGTTGACTAGGAAACCCATTATGAATCAAGGGAGTATAAAAATCCAGACAAAGCTTTATTTATAGAGTAACTAATCCAAATCTTAGGGGGTTAGACGAAATCATGAAGAGGATGTGTGAGGAACAAACTCAAAATATAGTAGAATCAGATTACTACCCAAAGGCTGTGATGCCTTGATTCTCTCTTCTTGAAACAGTAATTCATTCTCCAGTCAGAAGATTCACTGCACACAAGTATGTCTCATGTCCATGCTTTATGACTAGTAGCAATTTTACTGACTTCAGTGTATAGGAATGCAGACCGGAAATAACGTTGTCTGCAGGTATTGCACTGTCATATTTATGATATAAATGGCAAAAGCTTGTACAAGATTCATTATTTGTGACTGCATCACTACTTTTCTCACTGACATTGAACAGAAAGAAAACAGTGATTGATGAGCAAGAAAGAACATTGAAGGAGAAAGATAAAATGTCAAAAGTTCAGAAGTAACTGAGGAGCTAGCAAAGAAATTTTAAACAATCTTTATCATGATAAGGGACTGTATTTATTACGAGTGATTTCTCTTAAAATTGTGGATATGGGATACACTAAAAGTAATTATATATATATGAACAAAGTGATATTTTTTATAAGCACACATATCTTAATATCTCTTATGAGGCTAGGTTCCCACTGAAAAGATTTTCATTTTATAAATAGAGTAATAATATACTCATCCACTGCTCTTACTTAAAAAGCTACATTGAATGGAGACATAGAAAAGCATTGACCTCTGGGTATGATGGATCAGGAAACATATATAAGGAATGAAGTAGATGTATGAAATGCAGATAAAAGTTATCCTTTAAAGAGAAATTCAAGTACCATTGCTTTCTAACTTGGATGGGCTATATATAGTGGCAAAAACACAATCTAACCTATGAAATATGAACATTTCAAAAAGTCCTTTAGTTTAAAATTATAGAAGAACATACTAGAATTTATAGAGAGAAAAACAAAGGAATATCTGAGAAATCACAACTGATTTGCTTTCAGGATTCTTAGAAGATTATGATTTTTATGTGTATAAAACTGCTAAGATTTAATATAAATAGGATAAAACTTGTGTTCTAGAATAATAGCAATCATATAATTAATTTCAGGGGTTTTTTTTTCATTTAGGTTAACAACAAAGTTTAAATTCGCTTTTTAAAAAAATAAGAAACTGACCCAGATAATCTGCATAGTAGAAATGAAATTCTTTGTAAGTAAGTGAATAATCCAGGAGCCACGCTGATGATATCCTCTGATTAGAGAATGCTGAAACAAAATTATTATTGTGTTTTACAAAGAGACAAACAAAGCTAGTTTCAAGGTTCAAATTGAAACTGGTCCAAATTTAATTTGAGCATTGGAGTAGAGAGGAAGGATTTTTATTGGCCTTGGTTATTTATAGAGTGTGATCATGCTGTATGTACCTTGAGATTTTTGTTTGTTTATTTTAGTAAATACATGGAGATCAGTCTGGGAAGTTTGATGGCTTGATTCTATTAACTGCTGTTACTAGCTTGAGGAATTAGCCCATCTCCACCACCTCAGATGCTTCATGTACTTTGCAGAATGCTTCCAAACATGAAGAAGAGGGTTATTGGTTTTGGCATCCTTATGAAATATAAAGGCTCTTGGCCAACTGCAGAGCATCTTCCTCCAGAAATTGCATTATGCTCTTTACCATTCCAACTGTAATGTTGCAGAAATCATATATCCTGTAAGCCCCAGTTAGCCAGGTGTCCTCCCAACTACTGCTAATAAAGGAATCTTGCCAACATAGTAATGAAATCTCATGATGCTGCAGCACTGCTCGCCTTTATCCAGCAGCTCCAGGCCTGCAGAGAAATGGGCTTTCTCAGGCTTAATTAGGCCAACATTTGGCAAGAAGTTTCTCAATATGTAGAAACCTCTTTTCCAGAAATGGGCAATCAAATTCTTGCTCCTTATACTTTCTGGAACAATACATCAGAATAAAGTTCCAGTGAGGCTTCTTATCCTGTAACCTTCCATTTTTATCCACAGTTTTCAAAAATCACATTGAGAATTTGAAGAGACTAAACAGATTTCTTGTATTTCAGAACAAAAACATGTATTCTTGGGCTTTGGTGAGTGAAGCAGTGATATTGTAAATAGATTCATCATAGAGTTGGCAAGAATTATAACCCAACATATAGTTATGGTCCAAGCCTGGCACTTCCTCCAGCATTTCTTCTTTGTCTTATTTGATGAATAAACTAAAAAATAAAAGCGTATGCTTTTGTGTTACTTAGGGTTCTCTAGGTAAATAGAACCAATAGGATGTGTATATATAGAAAGATATATACTATAAGGAATTGGCTCACATAATCATGGAGGCTGACTACTTCAAAATCTGCAGTACACACTGATAAGCTAGAGACCCAAAAGAGCATGAAGTGTGGCTCCAAGCCAAAGCCCAGAACCCTGAAGACCCAGGTTGCTGACAGTACAGATGAAGTCTGAAGACGGTCAGCTGGAGAATTCTCTCCTGCTCAGGAAAGTTAGGCTTTTTTTTTTTTTCCTGTTCAAATCTTTGACTGATTAGGTGAGCTCACCCACATATGGAGAACAATATACTTTACCCAAAGTTTATTGGCTTAGTACATATTAAACCAATAAACATCAAAAAACACCCTCCAAGTTGATACATAAAATTAGCTATCATGAGTCCATTGCTTATAAATGGCACCCATACACATCTCCTTAAATCATACTTAATTACCAGATAAAGACAATAACAAGGTCATACTTCCACCTAACATAATACAACTATTATGTGTACCACTGAAAACGCACTAACCCTTTCCCCAGAAAAGAATGCAAAATCCTGGGTTGTTGTAAATTCTTCCTGATATCCTGTAACTTAAATACTATGATGTAAAGATAAAATACTTAAATACTGTGTTATAAAGTCAGTACATCTATCCTATATGATAAAGGGGTAAGAGAGGGAAGAAAACAAATGTATATATTCTCCACATACAGCATACTCATAACAAAATAACAAGGGAATACTCATGACAATTACAGTCCTCATTTGTATAACTAGTCAAATAGTCATAGCTGGTATGCATAACTACTTCCTTCCACTAACCATTCTATATTCCCTTTGCCTTCAGGAACTGCCTAAGCTGGTTGTGGTTCTTTACATGGTGGAGTGACCCAAACCTTTATTCCTGAAGGGTCTGAGCCAGAGTAGTTCTGCCTGAATTCAGTTGTTATAATTTTCCATTAACTTTAATCACAGGGCATGGTAACAGTAAGACATGACCTACGAGATCTCCTGTATTCCTACATTTCTTACCTCTAATGTAGAGCACCAGTGCAATTTTCCTTTGGTAGTCAGGATCAATCACTCCAGCTAGCACAATAACTCCCTTCCTGTATGTTGATTCGGAGGCATGAGGAGTCCAAAGTGACCAGGTGACAGTCTTAACTTCCAGTTCAATAAATTATTAATATGAAGTATTCCTCACTTTGGAACTAAGATCTCTAGGGCAACAGAGCATAGCTTGTGAGAATAGGAAGGAAATTTTTTTCTAGTGGGTCACTAGGGATATTAACGAGTGGTGCTACTCTCATTTCTACCCCTTTATTCCTAGATCCATAAATTCTGGCTATGGGAGAAACAACACCATATATCGGATGCTGATTCAAAGCATACACATCCTTCTGGGAATGTTGCTCCAACCTTGCAAGATATTGCCACCTCGCTGGCTGAGTCTTCAAAAGGCCATTCTACTCTTCTACCAAGCTACTTGCTTCAGGATGGTGGTGAACACGGTAAGACCAGTGAATCCTATTAGCATAAACCCAATTGCTGCACTTCCTTTGGTGTGAAGAGAGGCCCTTGCTCAGAAGCAATACTGTGTGGAATATCTTGATGGTATTAAAACATTATGTCTGTGGACAGTAGTTTTGTCAGAGGCAATGAATACATGAGAGGCAAATCCTTATCCAGCATGAATATTTATTCCAATAAGAACAAACCTCTGCCTCTTCCATGATTAAGGGGTCCAAAGTAACCAACCTGTCACCAGCTAGCTGGCTGATCACCCTGGAGAATGGTCCCTTATGGGGGACTCAGTGTTGGTCTCTGCTGCAGGCAGATTGAGCATGAGCAGTGGCTGGAGTTGGCATGGAGTTGGACTTCCATGTAGCTGAGCTAAGGCACAACCTTCATCCCTGCCACCGTAGTCACTTTGTTCATGGAGCCCATTGGGTGATGACAGGGGTGTCTGGGGAAAGAATCTGACTGTTACTGCAGAATGAGCCATCCTATCTCCTTGATTATTAAAATCCTAATCTGCTGAGGTCATCCTTTGGTGAGCATTCATGTGGGAAACAAATATCTTCATGTTCTTTGTCCACTCAGAGAGGTCTACCCACAAACCTCTTCCCCAAATTTCTTTCTCACTAATTTTCCAAGAATGGTCCTTCCAAGTCTCTGACCTTCTAGCCAAACCATTGCAGATAGTCCATGAATCAGTATATAATTACATGCCTGGCCATTTATCCTTTCAGGCAAAATGAACAACCAGGTGCACTGCTTGATATTCTGCCCATTGAGAGAAATTCCCTTCACCACTGTCCTTCAGGGGTATCCCAGAGAGGGGCTGTAGTGCTGTGGCTGTCCACTTTCAGGTGCCTTCATATAATGCAGAATCATCTGTAAACCAGGCCTGAGTTTTCTCTTCCTTTATCAATTAATTGTAGAGAACTCCCCATGAGGCCATAGGTGCAGGCTGGGAAAGACAGAGAGTATGGCAGGAGGGAAGATCATGGACATTTGGGCCAAGTCTTCATGTAACTTACTTGTGCCTTCAGTGCCTATTTGGGACTGATCTTATAATTATTATTTACATTTGATGATGGAATTCTGCTTTGCACGCCAACTTTATAACTTGATGAGTCAGAAAACATGAGGGATGCTCAGGTGGCATGATAATTTGGTGGCCCATGGTTAAGCATTCAGTCTCTACTAAGGCCCATTAGCACCCCAAACACTGTTTTTCAGAAGACTGATTATTATCCACAGAGGATGGCAAGGCTTTGGTCCACAGTCCTAAGGGCATACACTGTGATTCATTTATAGGAGCCAACCACAGACTCCAAACAGTACCCCTGTCTGCCACTGCCACTTCAAACACCATTGGATCTGCTGGTTCATATGACCCAAGTGACAGAACATCTTGCATGGCAGTCAGACCTCTTCCAGAGCCTTCTCTTGTTCTGGGCTCCTTTCAAAATTAGCAGCTTTTTAGGTTACTTAGTAACTGGTTAGGAGTAATGAGAATTGTGTTGCCTCCAAAATCCAAAGAATCCCACTAGGTATTGTGCCTCTTTTTCTGAAGGGGCCAGATGCAACAACTTATTCTTCACCTTACAAGGGATATGTCAACATGCTCCACACACAATTGGACCCTTAGAAATTTTACTAAGGTAAAGACTCCTGAATTTGTTGAGTTTATTTCTTACCCTCTGACGCCTAAATATCTTACCAGTAATTCTAGAATATTTTCTACTTCTTCCTCATTGGTTCTAATCAGCATGATGTCATCAATGTAATGGACCAGTATGATACCTTGTAGAGGGAAAGGTGAATAAGATCCCTGTGAACTAAATTATGACATAGATCTGGAACGTTGATACACCCCTAAGGTAGGGCAATGAAGGTATACTGATAGCCTTGCTATCTGAAAGCAAACTGCTTGTTGTGGTCTTTACTAACAAGCATTAAGAAAAAGAGCATTTGTCAAATCAAAAACTGCATGCTAGGTACCAGGAGATGTATTAATTGATCAAGCAATGAAACCACATCTGATATAGCAGCTGCATTTGGAGTCACCACCTGGTTAAGCTTAGTATAATCCATTATCCTTCTCCAAGATTCATCTATCTTCTGCAAAGGCCAAATAGGAGAGTTGAATAGGGATGTGGTGGGAATCACCATCCTTGCATCCTTCAAGTTCTTGATGGGGACGCTAATTTCTGCAATGCCTCCAGGAATATGGTATCGATATATTGCAGTTCTAGTAGCTTCCACTTGGCCTTTCTCACCATAATAACCCTCACTCCACAGGTCAGGGAATCAGTGTGAGGATTATGCCAGTTGCTAAGTATATCTATTCCAATTATGCATTCTGGAACTGGAGAAATAACCATAGGAAGGATTCAGGGACCCACTGAGACTGGGACCCACTGGGGCTGGGACCCACTGTCAGATGGACCTGAGCTAAAACTCCATTGTTCACCTGACCTCCATAAGCCTCTATGCTGAGTGGTGGACCATAATGATGCTTTGGGTCTTCTGAAATTAGTGTCAGTACAGAGCCAGTGTCCAGTAGTCCCTGAGAGGTCTGATTATTTCCTTTTCCATCATACACAGTCTCCTGGTGTGATGGTTAATGTTATGTGTCAGCTTTACTGAGCTAAGGGATGCTAACATAGCTGGTAAAATATTTTTTTCTGAATGTGTTTGTGAGGTTGTTTCTGGAAGAGATTAGCATTTGAATTGTTGAACTGAATAAAGTAAATTTTTCTCCTCAATGTGGGTGGGCATCATCGAATTTGTTGAAAGGCTGAATAGAACAAAAAGGTGGAGGAAGGGCAAATTTGGTCTCTCTGAGCCGGGACATCCATCTACTCCTGCCTTTGGACATTGCCCCACCTTCATCAGTGTCTTCCCACACATCACCATTCCTTCCCAATAAATGTCCTCACTTTAATAGTAGACACCCTGTGAGGCTGGGAATTCAGTTTGCATTGTTAGCTACTAACAGGATGAGATTCTGAGTTTGGCTTTTAGCAATCTCAGCCCTGCGGCTACAGGAGAAAAGGGTCACTTTCAGGGCAGACATAGAAGCTTTTAGATTATTTATGTGTTATTTGAGCTGAGAATCTCAATCCCTGAGCTCATCTTTTGTCTTTCCCCATTTTCTCCATTAACACTAGGCGTAACCCACCAATCTCATTACACCCATTTGTTTGACAAAAATGTTCTAAAGTATCATAAACACTATCACTCAACCCTTGCTTCTTATAAGTGTTTGATTAGGAGTATCCATTAGTAATATTTTATGTAACTCTCTTGCCAGATCGTGCCATGGGCTATCAATGCTTTTTTAATACTGAAAATAGAGTCATTAGTATCTTTAAATCTAATCAAATTAGAAAGACAATTGCAGAAACCAATTCAGAAGCAATTCAGAAAATTTATTCTTAAGATTGCATTCTCTAGAACCACTCTTGGTACCAACACCTGTATTAGAGTTTTCCAGAGAAATAGAACAATACTATATATATATATATATATATATATATATATATATATATATATATATATACACACACATATATATAAGAGTTTATATATATGTATATATATATATAAATACTAAATATATATATATATAAATACTATGTATACTATAAAGACTTGGCTCACACCATTATGGAAGCTGGCATTCCAAAATCTACAATGCGGCCCAGCAGGCTGAAGACGCTGCAGAGCCAATCATCGAGCTGTAGTCTGAAGACTGGAAGGCTAAAGACTCAGGAGAGCTGATGGTACAGATGAATTCTGAAGGCAGTATGCTGGACAATTCCTTCTTGCTCTGGGACACCATCCTTTTTGTTCTATCCAAGTCTTCAACTAACTGTATGAAGCCCACCCACTTTATGGGGGGATGGTCAGCTTTAGTCATTGTTCACCAACTTAAGTGTTAATCTCATCCCCAAACAATCCCCAACTTGACACATGTAATTATTCATCACAACTTCTAGATTTTGAAACTTATAGAAAGCATCTCATAGCTTAAAAAAATGCCAATTTCAATTGGATTTTTAAATCTGGCTCTTTCAACTTCTAACACCTGTCTCTTTGGCTAGTGAAATGGTCTTTTTACACTTTTGAATAAAAAATTTTTCTTAGGAACATATTTAGTAGCAAAAAGTACCTGAGATTACTACTGGTAATGATGTAATAGTTTTGTGAGTGTGTGTGTGTGTGTGTGTGTGTGTGTGTGTATGCCTGTGTGCATGATTAAGAGCAATTTAGTAAATTTATGGGCATGCAAATGCAGATACATTAAGCTGACACATTTGTGGAGAAAGGTTTCTAACTATAGGGGACAATATTTTATTTTTCCTCCTTCAAGGGCACCTCTTTCTGAATTCACTACTTGAAAGTTGATACTGCTCAGCATCCTGTTCACACTGTACATGCCCAGAGTGTAGTTGACCCTTCATTCATTCAGAAATGTCTAAATATCTACTATATGTTGGGTACTGAATTCAGGCTGGGCATAAAATGCTCCCCCCCCAAATGACTTAATAAACCTTTTGCAATAGAAGATGATACAGGAATAAATCAAGTGTTCATACAAGTAAACTATAGTTGGTTCTATAAAAGAAAGAAATATGATGCTTTAAGAGAATATAAAAGAATTGTACCTAGGCTGGAGAAATTAGGGATGATATACTGAACAGATATTTTGTATAAGCTAAAATACAAATGAATTCAATAGTATAGAATTAACTTAGATAAAAGGTTAGAGGAGTACAGAAGAATATCCCAGCAATAGAATAGCATGTGTAATGCCACTGTATCATCCGGGTGCACTATAATGATATTTTTAATTTTACTATTACTATTATTATTATATTGCTACTACTGCCCTTTCTACCTCAACTGTTGCTACTACTAGCTAAATGCTTATGATTTCTGCTTTTAACTCTAACCCATATCAAAATCTTGAGCATTTCCAACTTCCTATGTAGTAGATACTTCCACGTGGAAGAAATAACCCAGGAAGGGACAGGACTAATTTAGCCTTCCACGGGGAATTTTTACAGAATCACATGGGAGGTGATCTGAGGAATTCTTGAGATGATGTATAGATGCAATTGTGACTTTTTATATGATATGTGCCCAGACAGTTTCATGGCATGGGTACTAACATTCTGAGAATGTTTCAAGTTCAGTGTGCCCCAAGTCAATACTGACTGGGTTTCCTTTTGTTACTGTAAAGCTGTGTGGGGCAATAAGCAGAGAATGGATTTTGGAATCAGAGCTCCTTGATACGTTTAACCTTGGGTGAGTTATTTAACCTCTCTGAGCCTCAGTTTCTTCTTTGTATAAAATGGGCATTGGAATATCTGCTTCAAGGGAATCATTTAAAAAACAAAATAGGTAATTGACAAATAACACCTAGCATAGCACCTGGCACAAAGTAGGCACATAATAAAAGTTAGTTCCTTTGCTTATCCTTCTATTTGACTGCTGGAATAAATTAACTAATCTTTCAAAGAAGAGTTCATGTCTTTTCTCATCTCTGTGGTCACTTCAAATGTTTTCTCTCCAGTACTGTATAAATCTTTTTTTTTAATATCATTTATATTGTGTTATTGGTACCTACTTTCCAGTCTGCTTCCCAATTATTCAGGAAGTGTCTCAAATGCAGAGATTATATAAGGCACATCTTGTTACCTCAGTAACTAGTCCCATATTTGTCACCTAATAAATCCTCATTAATTGTTAAATTGGACTAAACTGCTTTCACTCACATCCTATGTTTGACTAAAATCTAGATGTTAACACAGTGAAACTCTGATATCCATGTTTTAACTTACCTTTCAATCTTTTAATTAATTTCAATAATTTCTAGGCTCCTTTCTTGCTTTCCAAAACCTCTGTTTAAAATTGTGTCTGTTACTACATTCTCTTTGCCACTTTCCAAGATGGTTTCCAATAATCCTTGCTCCAGGCATTTAAGCCCTTGTGCATTTTCCTGGCACACTGAATCTGGGCTTTCCCTGTGACTCATCTGACAAAGAATGATCTGGAAGCAGTGCTGTGTAACTCTGGTGTCTCAGTTTTAAGAGATCTGAACTTTCACTTTGTCCTGTTGGAACACACTTTCTTGAAACTTGGTCATCATAGTGTGTAGGGAAGCCCAAGTGGTCATGTGGAAAGGCATCCATGAAGGTGAACTGAGCTGCAGCTGACCTCCCAGCTGTTGACCACCACCAACTGGCCGATATGTGTTAACATCAGCCTTCCCAGCAGCAGTCAACTCACAGAATTGTGAGAAGAAATTATCATAGTAGACCATTAAGTTTGGGGATAGTTTGTTATATAGCAATAAATAATCAAAATACTGAACCATGCAGTGATCATAATAGTCTTTCATAACAGCCTTTCAAAATCAGAATGGCAGGGACCATAGCAGCCATACAGTCTCATTACCCATCTGAGATCTTATTGACTATCAGGTGGCAATTTAGCCTCTACTTAAGCTCCAAATATGTCAGTAAACTCACCACTTGTTAAACCAGTTGATTCATCTTTTAGATCTCTTTCCTGTCCTTGCTCATTAGTTCCATCTCTCTCTATAGTCCACTATCATAAACCTTTCTAACACCTTTCACTAAACACATTAAATCTTCACTATCTTGTGGCTTGGTTAGTAGATCCTCTCTACCTCAAGTTTTTAACCTCAGAATATGTTCTAGCCTGTGTACCTCTTAAAACAGAAAGCAGTTCTCTTGGAGTAGCCTATTGTGTGCTGGATCTCTTACTTAGAGGTATTAAGTGCATTTGTATGGCACTTTATACTCTTCAAAATGTCCCCACATATAAACTCACATGATTCTAATGCCAATTCCCTAAAGTAGGGTTGAGCACTTCTTCATATCCTTTTAATGAAAGGTCAATTTAGACCGAGAAAAATTAGGAATCACTACCAGACTATTAGAAATTTCTGAGTCCCAGGCTACTCTTTTGTTTTGTTTTGAGTTGTTTTGACTTTTTTTCCATCTCTTTTCCATCAAATGTAAAGACAGGATGGTGAAGAGATACTGTTCCTCAGCTGTACCCTCAAGAAGAAATGATTATATTTCATATAAGTGACAGGTGAAAGATTAACTAAAGTCATTACACTACAAGATTTGTCCAGCCTTGCTGAAGGTGAGACTAATACTATGTATATCCCAGAACCTTTGGTCATCTCTCTTCTCAGGCAGCAGAGCATCTGCCTAAAAGCATGAATCAACAAATGTTCAAAATAAATTCTTTCTCAGAATGAAAAAATCACTCAACTTGTCTTCATGGAATTATCCTCTGTGGGTCCCCATTCAATAACTAGAATAAGATGTTCAAGGTATATTTCTTTTCTAGCTTCATTAGATGATTTGCTGTGGTAGCATTTTAGGGGAACCAAATTATTGCATATTAATCATGATTTTTAGAGAGGTAAAGAAGCTATCTTCCACTTTCATACTTAAATATTTCCTGGGCATATGTATAAATACTGAAATTATAAAAATTGATAAAGGAACACCTATCTTATAAGTGTGGATGTAAGTATAAATGCATGTGCAAGTGTGTATATCTGCGTGTGTGGGTGTGTAAGCAGGTTCAATCCAAGACAGTAATGTATATATGATTAAATAAGATATTTGAATGCTTATTTAGGTTTCTAAATTAACCTATATTTTCAAATTTTAGTTCTTCTTGCTTAAAGTAATATTTCATAATGGATGTTGATATTTGTAGATGCATATTCTTATCATGTAAGGACTGAAAATAATATTTTAGGAGAATTTTGAGGAGAAATTTGATAGAATCTCACTTATATTTTGGAAAATTTATCAAGATAAATATGAAAACTAATTTTTTCTTACATAGAGAAATCTGTGTAACGCTCTCTTGAACCATCACTCTGTATACCTGATCACCTTTCTTTACATTTGGAGACAATGTATTTTTTTGTGATCATCATTTTTCACATCCTTATACAGATTTCTTTGATTTTTCTATCACTTCATATTACTTCGAGATATTCTCTTTCATATTGCTTTCTGGAATTTCATGTATTTTCTTTAATTGGAACATATGGCCAGCTTTACATCTGTCAGTCTTTGATTACAGCTAGGAAATCACTACTTTCAGCATGCCTAATTATCCCAAGTCAGCTCCCAATTGTACTGTCATTAGTTTCAGCTCTCTTCAATCTTTAATCAATTTCCTTTTAAAAAAAATGACAAGATTTAACACAATATTCAAATGATAACACAAATCATCTGTGGTGCAGAGTTTTGTGTCCCTGCCAAACTGAATTTATATTATATGGGAAAATGTGTGTTTATTAACTGATATATAATACCCTCATTCATTTAAGAAAAATTTAGTCATGTTAGTGTTCACATGTGGAATAGAGATTGTTTAAATTCAGGGGCCTTTTACAATAATTTTGGAACTCTTTCTATGTTGCTTTCAAACAGTACCGGACATTATTTTTGATTTATCAGATAGGTATACTGATATCTGAGTTGTTAAACATGGTACTTAAGAGCATACAACCAGTAACAAAGTTTAGAGTCATGGCAAAATCTGAGGCCAAAAATCCCTGTTTGTTTTTTTACATCTTCCATTCTATTGATAAATAGATGTCAGGAGATCTAAGTTCTACCGCTTTTTATACTGTTAACTAACTGTCAACTCTTAACTGATTACATGATCACAAGTTAAGACACTTAGCTTCAGTTTCCTTATGTGCAAATGCAGTGCTGTAGATGAGAAAATCTGGATTTTACAGAAGTCTCTTGGGTGATACAGCCTTTAGTCATGGTTCTCAACCATCCACTTCTGTTCCAACCACATTTATCAATTCTGTTTCTTAGGGTCCAGTGATCTATTGTGTTTGAAGAAATAATTCCACGGCCATTAAAAAATCCATTGGTGATCCATTTTTGCATTCACTAATCATGCCCACTCTCCAAGGCTCAGCTAATTGTTAACTCAGTGAAACTTTTCTGATTCTCCCTCTTAGAGGCAGACACTCCCTGTTCTGAATTATTACTCTCAAACTAATTGCCATGATCCTGCTAGCAATTTAGAACATTTTGATTAAGATGTAGATACTCTTTAAAGATACAATATTTTACCTAATTTTTATCAGCCATAGGATTGACAACCCATAAATATTACTTGAATGAACAAATGAGTGAATAGTCACAAAAGTCTGTCACAGCTCTGAAACTTCAAATATATTTGTCTAAATCTCAAGCTAGTAATTGTTCATGAGAACAAAATACATTAGGCTTGCAAGTAAATATGTTTTTTAAAATATCTAATTACATATTTCTTAGTGTTCAGATTTAAACTATATGATTCAGAAAATCATAACCTTAGAAAAATTGAAAAAAATTATGTCAGACTTTAATTTTCATCTTTAACCCATGCTTCTATTGGACAAAAAGTAATATTAAAGAACAGGAAATTAATCAATCTATTTTATTAGTCTCATCATAAACCACATTGAGTTGCATATATGACATGTATCACAAAATTTTCTGTGGATTAATCAAATTTTATCACGGTTTGTTCACTCTGTCTCTCAATGAATATGTATTTATATTGATTTCTGCATCTATGTGTAAGTATGTGTGTGTGTATGTGAAAATATATACATGCTTGTACATATGTTCATGTGTGTGAACGTGTGTGTGTGAGTGCACAAAATATTTATGTGGCAGGCCCACAGAACTATTTTTTATAAGGCATGAAAGGAGTCAGGTGGCCAAATTTATCTTACTTGAATATATATATATGTATATATATATGATATATTCTAGGTTTTTCTATGTGAATAGATATTTCTTTCTGATCCTTCATTCTCAATAACTGTACTACTAATAGCCATCAATGCTGGCTATGGAGAGGTCATTATCTGTTCTATACAGTATTTCACCTGACCAAAAATGTCCCCAATGAAGTTCTCAGAGGTCTATACAAAAGTGTTAAGGAAGTTGTTTTAACATCTTACAAAGTCCAGCTGTGTGTGGGGAGTGGGAGTGGGCATAAGCTGATGGTGTTTGACTCATGGTTTCAGGGTCACGCCCTCACATCTCATCCTCTTTCCTTTCACCTTCACCTATTGCTGACCATTTCCCTCAAATTCACCCACCATTCTATTCCTTTGTTCTTTCTTTCCTGGGGCCTACCCACTTTCCCTATAAAAGTAATCCATTTATAGGTTTTTTACCACTCACACATTAGATAAGCGTAGACTTCTTATGTGTTACTCTTTTTTCTTTTCTACCAAATTTTATCTGACTTGTTAGAGTGGAGAGTTCTGAGCTGTAGGTGTCTAGAGTATATGAGAGTTGGTCCCATAAATACATGTGGGTAGGTGCATTGTGAATGGCTTCCACTCTGATCTCAAATAGCATTATTAAGATATCTGAAATTCAGAACATCTCACAACAAGAGCTTTATTTTGTTTCTGGAGACTATGTCTCTATATAAGAAATCTATATGAATTCAACTAATTCTTATTGAACTCTTACTATGTACCAGATACTGTGTTAAGTCCTGGAGACAGTATTGTGAATAAAAATGCATCTGTATGCCCTTGTGAGGTTATAAATGAGAAATCCATATATTAATAAAATAATCTCAAAATGTTTGTTAAATTGCTGCTAGTATAATTATTATGAAGAGAAATATATAGTAAGAGAGCAGATAAGGTGGAGTTTAATTGCATGAAAGATGGCAGAGAAAGTTTCTCCAAGGAAGTACAGATTAAGCTGGAGCCTATTCATGCAATAGATTTTATTCCTCTTGGTATACAGTGTCTAGGCATTGTCTAGGCTAGGTGGAAGAAATAAATTTCCAGACAGATAAAACACTCCTTTGGCAAGAATGAGCATGAATATAGTTCAGGGTCGCTAGAAAGCCAATGCAGTAAGAGAAGAAGGCAAAGTGCATGGTACAATGTAATGATGCAGACGAAATGGGGTGCCGGGCATGAGGAGGCTGTAGATTATTTCAAGGACTTTTGTCTTGAATCTAAGATGATAGAGCAGCCTTCAAACATTTAAACTACAGTGGGCATGGAGGAGATTTGCATTTCACAAGATAACTCCAGTTCCATGCAGAAATTAGAAAAGTGCAAGGTTATTGGGAAGAAGAAATTGGAAGTCAAGAAGACTAACTGAAGATGTTTAAATGCGAAAATGACATGATTAAAGGTCTTGTTCAAGTTTATATCAGTGTGGAATTTTCCCTTTTTTATTTATGATTTCTGAAAATCAATTCTGAGGGGAACATTGGCTAATTAAAATTCTAGGCAAGTCAGGTATCAGTTAATTGAGTTTTTACTGTACTTGCACCATCAATTTTCAATGCTTTTAATGAAATAGAATGTGTTCTCTTTGGAATTTAAATGTGTCTATTGTATTTCAGACTGTAATCATCTTCAATTTCTCCTACAGATTGCCATCTGTAAAACTTCTGTAAATGTTATTCTAAAAATAACCAATAATCTGTGATCATTTGTTATTTTTTCCCAGTGGAGACCTTAGCCCATTTTTCTTTTTATAAATAAGGAAATGGAACCAAGGGGAAAAAAAGAAAAAAACAGAGAACCAAATCCCTCCTCTCAGCGAATGATAGGGCACTATGAGCAATAGTATATCCTGTGATTTTCTACAAGGCAATAGTTAGCCGTGGAATTCAAATTAAAAATGAGATGATGAAATAGGTATTTATAGTTTTTCTATTTAGCTGCACAATTTAAAATTTCTGACTCTCTCTCTGTCCCTCCCTCTCCACACACACACACACAC